>NW_006921761.1:3198941-3200470 GCF_000298275.1 Orycteropus afer afer
GTTTCACTGCTGTTCATAAGGTTTCTCTTGCCAATTATTTGAGAAGTGTGTGGCCCCTTTTTTCTTCTGAGTCTGTCTTACTCTGGAAGCTCTGCTGAAACCTGCCCACCATGGATGACTCTGCTGGTATTTGAAATACTGATGGCATAGCCTCCAGCCTCACAGCAACACACAAGCTACCACAGTATGACAAGCTGACAGACGAGTGATAGGGTCGACCTTGCAGGCATATGGATATTATTCTATCACTAAGAGCATTGTACCTCAGGATAGATCTTGAAATGCTGTTTTTGATTATGAATGCAATGCCATTTCTTTTCAATTTGTTGTTCTTAGCATAGTAGATCATATGCTGGTCTGACTCAAAATGGCTAATACCAGTCCTGGGACACTGATCTTTATGCAGTCCATTTCACTTTTGACAACTTCCAGTTTTTCCTAGATTTGTACTTTGCACATTTCACATTCTGATTATTAATGGATCTTGGAGCTGTTTCTTCTCATTTTGAGTTGTGCCCTATCAGCAAATGAAGATCCCATCCACATAATTAAGTTTGACTCTACTTTGAGGAGGCAGCTTTTCCCCAGGCATATTTTGAGTCCCTTCCAACCTGAGGGGCTCATCTTCTGACACTATACCAGACAATGTTTAACTCCCATTCATAAGGTTTTCAGTGAACAGTTTTTTTTTCAGAAGTGGACTGCCATGTCCTTCTTCTTAGTCTGTCTGGGAGCTCAGCTGAAACCTGTCCACCACGGGTTATCCTGATAGCGTTTGAAATACTGGTAGCATGGCTTCCAGCATGACAGCAACACAAAAGCCACCATAGAATGACAGATGAATGGGGGCCCTCTACCTTACCAACCATGATGTCCTTTTCCATGGATTGGTTCATCCTCATAACATGTCCCATGTACATGAGACAAAGTTGTGCCATCCTCATGTCTAAGGAGCATTCTGGCTGTACTTCTTCCAAGACAGATTGTTAATTCTTCTGGCAATCCATGATATATTCAATATTTTTCATCAAACACCATAATTCAAAGGCACCAATTCTTCTCCAGTCTTCCTTATTCATTTTCCAGCTTTCACATACATATAAGGTGACTGAAAATACCATGGCTTGAATCAGGAGCACATTAGTCCTCAAGGCAACATCTTTGCTTTTTAACGCTTTAAAGAGGTCCTTTGCAGCAGATTTGCCCAATGCAGTACATCATTTGAAGATTTTTGTTTTCTTTATGTTGAAGTGTAATCCATACTGAAGACTGTAGTCTTTGAACTTCATTAGTGAGTTACATGGTATGGCTTTTCTAGCCATAGTCTTTGTAATTCCCACCAGATTACTGGGTGGGACCATACAAATATGTGTCAACTTGGCTGGGCAGTTGGTAGTAGTTATTCCTTATAATGAGACTGGTAATTAAATCAGTGGTAGAATTTGCCATGAGCAACTGAGTAGCTGCTTTTAAACTCCTGATTGTTAAAGTCATCCACCTGGGGTATTTCTGTTGGATCAGCATGAAGT
>NW_006921761.1:3201215-3209842 GCF_000298275.1 Orycteropus afer afer
ATGGTGAAAGGATCCAACCCTGATGCACACCTTTCCTGATTTTAAACCATGCAGTATCTCCTTGTTCTGTTCAAACAACCGCCCCTTGGTCTGTGTACAGATTCCACATGAGCAAAATAAAGCGTTCTGTGCACTGTTATCCATAATTTCTTATGACCCACACAGTAGAATACCTTTGCATTCTTATCATTAACTCATACAAAGCAGATATGTGAAAACAGAGGGCCAGGTTATCATGCATAAGTTTTGGAGAAATTAGTTTTGAAACACTGAATTCAACATGTGGTGCTTCTTGAAATCACTGTTACAGTGGCTTTCTCCTCCATAGTTTCTGTCATTGTATATTTGGAATACAGCCAGGGGTTGATATGACAAAGAAAGTCTAGGCTAAAATCTCTACCCTCCCTCTAGAGCTGTGGGATCTTGGGTGTGTCCTCCTCTCTTGAAGAGTTTCAGGTTTATTCATCCACACAATGAAGGCATAGTACTAGATATCTCAGGTCCCTCCCCCCTGCGAAGTTCCCTGGGTCAATGGCTCCAGGGGGAGAGGGACAGAGCAACGTGCCACCCTACAGCAGTGTTTCCGTACCTGAGGCAGAGGGCAGTCTCTCCCGTCTGCTCAGCTGTCCATGTGTGTATCCTCAGAGCCCCCATCTTCCCCACTAAGCCCTGGATATGTCTGAGCTATCACCACAGCTGGGTGTTCCATCCACTGAACTTGGAAGTGCTGACTTCTGCTCTTCTTATTCTTCTGGAGAAGATCTGAAGACATCAGTTCTGTCACTAAAATCTTCAGTGGCTCCCTGGGGTCGCAAAATGAAGTTCCTTATAGTACAACAGTTAAACACTTGGTTGCTAAGCAAAAGGTTGGTGGTTGGAACCCACTTAGAAGCTCTTCAGGAAGGACCTGGCAGTCTGCTTCCATGAAGATCTGCCAAGAAAACCCGATGGGGCAGTTCCACTCTGTCACAGGGGTTGCTCTGACTCAGAGATGACTCCACAGCACCAGCGCCAGGTCACATTTTTCTGTACTTTAATCTCTTCCTGGTTTTCCAGGCCTATTTCTCACCGCATCTCTCCCCATACCTCATCCCTCACTAATTCTCAATCCCTCCACCAACGCTCCACATTTCCGTCTCCCTGATTTTACCGAATCTTTCCCTCAGCTTTTTACCCTATATACTAGTGTACACTGAAGTAAATAATAGCTTTAATTGCAAACTTTATTCCAGAAATGATGTCTTTTCTTTTTTTTTTTTTTAATTAAAGATTAACATGACCTCAGGTATAGAGTGTGCAGACATGAACAAGTGGATGTGTTCTTTTCCTTTCCTAGTGAGAAGAAGGACCAGAGAAAGTCTGCATTCACATAGAGTGCATACATATTACTCACGTGCAAGACGTTGTGTTGTATGTTAATGCCCATCAGACAGCATCCACCACAAAAGAGGCACTAACCAATGAAATAGAATGACTCAGCCAGTTGACACCATCCAGCCTCTGCACCATCAGCAGAGTGCCATGGTTGCAGGAGACTATCTACGTGCTAAACAGCAGGAGCTCCCACTCACAAAAGATGATCTAGCTACATCAACTGCCCAATGCCCAAACTGCCAGCAACAGAGACAAACCCTGAGCCCTCAATATGTTACCATCATTGGGAGAAACTTATCAGCCACTTGGAGGCAAGTTGATGGCATTAAACTTTCTATTCTGGAAGGGGCAATGATTCACTTTGACTGAAATCAACACCTCTTCTGAGTATGGGTTACCATTTCCCTTTGTAGTGCCTTAGCCAATGCCACCATCTGAAGGTTCCCAGAGGGTCCAATCAACAAGAAATCCATCCCACACAATATCTCATCAGACCAAGAAACTCATTTAGCAAAGCAAGTGCAGCTGTGGGCTCAAGTTTATGGGGCTGTGGATCATTCCATATACTGCACCTTCCAGAAGTAACTGGCCTAAGAGAGTGATATCACAGTCTTTTGAAAGCACAACTAAGGCACCAGCTTGGAGAAAATACCTTGCAAGAATGGGTCCATCCTCCACAATGCAGTATGTGCTCTAAATCAGTGCCCCAAAGGGTAAAATACATGAATTCAGGAATCAAGGAATGGTAGAAAGAGTGGTGCTGCTTACCATGACTTCCAGCGACCCACCTGGAGGATTTGTGCTTCCCATCCCTGCTGCTCCAGGCTTTGCAGGTTAAGGATCCTGGGTCCTAGAGGTGAGTTACACGGAAAGAGTTCCATGAAATAATTTTAGCAATTTTGTTGAGATGCAGTTTACACGCCAAAAAACTCACCCATTGTAAGGTACAGAGAACGACTTTTGGTAACCTTATGGAATTGTGCAGTCATCGCCCCAAAGTAACTTTAAAATAACCACAGCGCTTCAAACAACTCTCTTATGCCCATTTGCAATCCGTCCGCACTCATACTTCCGGTCCCAGGCAACAACCAATCTACTTCTTTCTAGAAAGATTTCTTTTTCTAGAAATTTCAGATAAATGGAATCAAACAATATGCAGTCTTTTGTGTCTGCCTTCTTTCACTTAGAAACTTGAGGCTTATCCATATTATTAGCATATGTCAGTAGTTTGTTCCCTTTTATCGTGCACTGGTATTCCATTAGGGAGCTCTGGTAGCATAGTGCCCAAGGCACTTGACTGCTAGCCAGAAGGCTGGCAGTTCAAAACCACCAGCCACTCCTCGGAAGGAAGGTTGGGCAATCTACTGCCGTAGTGATACTGCCTCGGAAACCCAAGGAGGTGTCGCTATGAGTCGGACCCAACTTGACCCAACTTGACGGCAGTGAGTTTGGTTTTTGAGTATTCCACTGTGTGGCTATATCACATTTTGTTTGTCTATTCATCCATTGATGGCCATTTGGACGGTCCTCAGTTATTGGCTATTTTGGACAGAATGCTGTTTATAAACATTGACGTAGACTTTGTTCTCTAACGTAGAATTGTTGGGTCACACCGTAAGGTTTTTCCACCAACAGCATAGTCCAAAGGCATCCATTCTTTGGTCGCCCTTGTTTGTTACCCAGCTTTCACATGCGTCTGAGACAATTGAAAATGCCATGGCTTAGATCAGGCGCACCTTAGCCCTCAAGATGACACCTTTGCTTTTTAACACTTTAAAGGGGTCTTGCTCAAATGCAGTACACCATTTGATTTCTTAACTGCTGCTTCCACGGGCATTATGATTGGCAAAGAATACTGAAATGTACCACGGACTATCCCTTAGAAAGGAAGATGGGAAGTTTGTCTCCGTTACTTTGGACATGTTGTCAAGAGGGACCGGTCCCTGGAGAAGAAAAAGAGGAAGACCCTCAAGGAGACAAACTGACACAGTGGCTGCAACAAGGGGTTCACATACAACAGTGACTGTGGGGATGGCACAGGACTGGGTGGCATTGAGTCTGTTGTAGACAGTGTCACTATGCCTTGGAGCCAACTCGATGGTACCTAACGACAATGAAAAAATGGTTTAAGTCTTTAAAAATTGCCAAATTGTCTTCCAAAGCAGTGTATCATTTTTCATGACCATAAGCAATGCAGGATAGTTCCGGTTAATCCACATCACCGGCAACACTTGGTATCACTAGTCTTTTTGGTTACAATTCTTCTAATAGGCACGTAGTGATATCTCATTGTGGTTTTAATTTGCAATTCCCTGATGGCTTATGACATTTAGCATATTTTCATGTGTTTGTTAGTCATTAATTTATCTTCTCTGTGTTGTGTGTAATGTCCACCAAAAAAGCATCCACTAAAGAAGAGACACTAAAAAACTAAATGGAATTTAATTGGGTTGTTTGTCTTCTTATTATTGAGTTGTATGTAAGGGTCCTTTCTACATTTTGGACACAAGCCTTTCAATAGATATATCATTCAAAAATAGTTCCCCCCAGTATTTTCATTTGTCTTCTTATTTTCTTATAATACTGTTTGAAGAAGAAGAGTTGATTTTCATGAAGTCATTTTATCAACATTTTTCTTTTATAGATTGGTGTCTTCACTAAGAAATCTTTACCTAACCTAAGGTCACAAAGATTTTTTCCTGTTTTTTAGTCTCAGGTTTAATATTTAGGTCAATGATTGATTTTGCGTTTATCTTTTGTGAGGTGTGTGGGAAGGTTCTCACTCAGTTTTTCCATATGAATATCCAATGGTTTTAGCACCATTTGTTGAAAGTCCATCTCTTCCCCATTGGGCTGCTTTGCCATCTCTGTTAAAAAGCAATTTCCCACAAATATCAGGGCTAACTCCTGGGCTTTCTACTTTGTCCCACCTGTTAAACTTTAAGATCTGACTATCTCTCGTCACTTTGGGTCCTTTATGCCAAGAGATCAACACTCAAGGAAACAAGTCACTATGCTAGTGGAGGGTAAGTAGCCCGATCATCAGGAGCAAATAGGACTGCTTTTACCCAAGGGGACAAGGAAGAGCATGTTTGGCATCTCTTGGTTCGACCCTACCCAATTTTGATGGCAACGGATGGCACCTACCACCTGGAAAGGGAACGATGACCAGAAGTTCACATGCCTCAGGAACGAAGGTCTGGGTCACCCTACCAGATAAGCCATCTAGACCTGTAGAGGTGCTAACTGAGAGAAAGAGGAACCTGTAATGACTGGAAGAGAAAAGGAATGATGAGTATCGTGTCTAGGGATGTTCATTTGGGGGATAAAAATATAAAAGAAAAATATGCAAGGAAGTGACTACTATAAAGTCAATATAGTGGTTAATCATGGCAGGAAGGAGGGAGTAGTGACTCAGATGGGGCACATAGAGGGTTTCTGGTGTGATATAATTCTATTTCTGTTTCTTGACCTGACAATGTTTGCTTTATAATAAGTCATAAAGCCATACATTTGGTTTCTGTGGGTTTTTTTATCTGTCTTATTTTAAAATAAGATTTTTTTTAAAGAAATTAAGTATTAATAATAAAGTAAAAATACTTAGGAGTAAATTAAATAAAATATGTGCAAGACATCTGCATTGAAACCTACATATGTTCAGAAGAGGACGTGGAACAAGGAATATCGTTGCTGACGTCAGATGGTTCGTGGCTCAAAGCAAAGAATACCAGAAAGATGTTTACTTGTGTTTTATTGACTATGAAAAAGCATTTGATTGTGTGGATCATAACAAATTATGGGTAACACTGAGAAGAAGAGGAATTCCAGAACACTGAATTGTACTCATGAAGAACCTGTACATAGACCAGGAGGCTGTCATTTGAACAGAATAAGAGGACACTTCATGGTTTAAAATCAAGAAAGGAGTGTGTGAGGGTTATATCCTTTCACCATATTTATTCAATCTGTATGCTGAGCAAATAATCTGAGAAGCTGGACTATATGAAGAAGAACATGCCATCAGGATTGGAGGAAGATCAATTAACCTGTGATATGCTGATGACATAACTTTGCTTGCTGAAAGTGAGGATGACTTGAAGCACTGCTTGATGAAGATTGAAGAATACAGTCTGCACTATGGATTACATCTCAATATAAAGAAAACAAAAATCCTCACAACTGGACCTATAAGCAGAATCACAATTAAAGGAGAAAAGACTGAAATTGTCAAAGACTTCACATTGCTTGTTCTACAATCGACGCCAATGGAAGAAGCAGTCAGGACATCAGATGATGTATAGCACTGGGCAAATCAGCTGCAAAGGACCTCTTTCAAGTGCTGAAGAGCAAAGATGTCTCCTTAAGGACTAAGGTGAGCCTGACACAAGCCATGGTATTTTCAATCGCCTCATATGCATGTGAGAGCTGGACAATGAATAAGGAAGACTGAAGAAAAGTTGATGTTTTTGAGCTGTGGTGTTGGCGAAGAATGCTGAAAGTACCATGGACTGCTAAAAGATCTAACAAATCCATCCTGGAGGAAGTGCAGCCGGAATGCTCCTTGGAAGTGAGAATGGCCAGATTTCATCTCACCTACTCTGGTCATGTTGTCAGAAGGGACCATTCCCTGGAGAAGGATGTCATGCTTGCTAAGGTAGAGGGTTGACGAAGGAGGGGAAGGCCCTCAATGAGATGGATTGACACAGTGGCGGCAATGGGTTCAAGTATAGCAGAGATCGCGGAGCTGCTGTGGGACAGGCAGTTTCGTTCTGCTGTGCACAGGGTCGCTATGAGTCAGAGATGACTCGATGGCACCTAACAACAATAACAACTAAGTCATGTAACAATGTGGCTGAATCTCAAATATTTTATTCTGAATGCAGTCTTGCACAAAAGAATAGTCACTGCATTATTCCATTATAGGAGCTCTGGTGGCATAGTGCTTAAGGGATTGGACTGCTACCTAGAAGGCCGGTAGTTCAAACCCACCAGCCACTCCTTGGAAAGATCAGGCAATCTACTTCTGTAGTGATACGGCCTCGGAAACCCAAGGAAGGGTCGCTATGAGTCAGATCCAGCTCCATGGCAGTAAGTTTGTTTTTTTGTTATTCCATTAATATATTTCTGGAAAAGGCTTAAAGGTGAGAAAGATTCGAGCAATGGGGGTTGCTCTGGGTCAGGCAGTGTTGGCGACTGGCTGGGAACAGGAATGAGAGAACTCTTTGTGATGATGGAAGTCGCCTATAACTTGATAGGATGTGGGGTTACAGAGTACAGGCATTTGGCAAAACTCATCGGACCATATACACTTAAGATTTGTGTATTCCACTCTAAGAAAGTATAACCCCCCAAAGGAGGTTTCTCTCTCGCTCTCAATGTAGTACCACTTCCCTTCCCACTCTCTCCTCATTCAAGGCCTGGCCAGGAGCTGCTTCTTCCTTTAAGTCTCCCAGGCTCCACATGTAATCTTCACAGAGCACCCCCGTCCCACCTTAGAGAACTTGTTAGAAGCTGCGCTCACAGCTGCTGGCTCCTGGATGCCATGGGCAGAGGGTGTTCTTAAGTGACTCTTATGTTTCCAGCTGTTCTTTTCAAGAATTGGAAGCATTTTGAAGTTGTGGAAATTCAAGCAAGATGCGGCAATGCCACCCTGAAGTCCTTCAGTAGCCCAAGATGAGAAGGGTGCCAGCAGAAATACAGCAAGAAGGAAAGAAGTCTTCCTGAAGGGCCAGCAGTGTAATTGGATCGTGGGGATGTCGTCCCAGAAGTATAAAAAGTTTCCTGACTTTGTATGATTCTGTTTACAAACTTCTAATTGCTCCAGGGAGCACACTAGTCCCAATTACAGTGCTGATTTCAGACTGCCTTCCACACGTCATGGTGGCTCTTCTGAGGATTCTGCCTAAAACAGAGCCAAGATAGGGTGGAAGAGCTGGCTTTCACCCCATCTTCAAGTCAGAGCGGACATCCCAGCCTGGGCATTTGGGGTCAGTGCTGCTATATCTGGCCCCTGGCCTGTGCCTCAGCTGTGGGGACTCTTTCTTAGGTGCTTAATAAAGGTAAGTGAAGGCTGTTATACGAGTAAGCCTCCACCTTTCACCCAGGACCTTTTCTGGCCTCTGACTTGAGACTTCAAAGTGGTTAATAGGTTGGAGAAATGAAGAAATTTCAGTAGTATCACCAAGATTGAGGACCACACAGGACCCCTTCTTCCTACAAAAGAAAAATACGAAAAATTTCAGGCTCAGGTTATGGACAGCTTCAGAGACACCCCCAGAGACGCTATGGTTCCAAGCGTTCTGAGCCTCTAATGGCATGACTCTAGGGGCACCACTGACATTGGGGCCACAGAGGTGGTCAGACTTGTCCTGGAACTGTGCCCCACAGGGTGACATTTATCCCGTGAAGCCTATGAAAGCTGGAACAGCTTTGTTTTTCTGGGTCTTGAAAGTTTGTCACTCTTGACAGGGTGCCATCTTACCCCTTTTCTATTCATTGGAGTGGAGAACATTTGAGTTTTCCTTCTCTGACAGGTCTCCACCTTAGACAGGTGTCAGCTTTCGGGGGTTTTACTGTATTGCCTGCAGTGTAAGTGGAGTTCCCTGGAATTTCGTGCCCCTGCGGCCTGGCCGAGGAGTCCCCAGGGATGAGCTGCTCAGGCCTTGTGAGCCCTCCTTCCTCCTCAGCAAGGGCAGCTCTGCTTTATAGCCAGGGGTTCTGCATTGAAGGAAACAAATCTTTCTTAAAACTTTGAATATCACTGACTTCTTCCAATTCCAGCATAGACTATAGTCACCTGAGGCTTTGATAGGGAGAAGGAAGGAGGAAAGTTTACCCAAGTTAGAGTACAGCCCAAACCTCTGGGTTTATGTATCTGGCAACTTTCCACAAACTCAATGCAATTCTAGAAAGAGGCTAACCCACCACCTGTGGATGAGAAGCAGAAGGCTGCCTGTTTGGCTCTATTTGAAGACTTTTCTGACACTCCACAGCTCTGACCCACTCCACACTCCCATATCTGTGGAACAGACTTTCTGGGAATACAATGGCTCTTCATCACTGGAAGAGATTAAGCTGAAACTGAGAAGTCAAGTCTCAGAGCTTGCAGAGGATCTAGAATGGGAGAGAGGGTTTGGCTAGATTATCTGGGGGACATATTCAGTTGCAGGATGTCACTCTGGATGACATACCCAGCAGTTGAATCAGAAGGCTCATGAAATGTTAGTGCCCACTGATTCCAGAGTGGACACTCA
>NW_006921761.1:3210556-3212367 GCF_000298275.1 Orycteropus afer afer
CCCTGATCTTCAAAGGAATTGTTATGCCCACAGACTGATTGATCACCTGATGTTCTGGTCGGTGGGTATTTGGACAAATGGATAGATGGCTGGAGAGCCCTGGGGATGGTGCTGCCCGTGAGAAGATCTGGAGAACGACAGGAGTATGTTTTCCATGAGACTGATCTAGAGAGAAGAAATAGTTACAAGGCAAAGGTTCACAACTAATCATTTCACTAGCATCTGTCACAACGTGGGGAGGTTATGCAACACACTTAAAGTCACTTTTTTGATCAAAGTATATTGAGATGAATTGTCAAACAGGATATAGCACCTCTAAAATGGATGTGTGATGTATCTTGTCCCTGATCAAATACATTAAATAATCAGAGGTACCCTTCACAACCTTATAAATTCAGTATCCTGTGGCCCCAAAGTAATGTATAATTCTATTGCTCTTTCTTCTTGGACTTTCACAGCTGTTTTTCAGTCACATAGCCAGATGAAGACTCTAGACCAGATCTCCTTGCTTTGTGCGAGGCAGAGAATGTTGAGTTTGGATCTCTGAGTATTTTCTTCAGTTGACAGAGGAGACACACCATGGAGAGTACTAATCAGACCTCATCTGTGACAGAGTTCATTCTTCTGGGACTCTCGGCCCACCCAACTCTGGAGAAAACCTTCTTTGTACTCATCTTGCTGATGTACCTGGTGATCCTGCTGGGCAACGGGGTCCTTGTCCTGGTGACGGTGTCTGTGTCCCGCCTGCACACGCCCATGTACTTCTTCCTGGGGAACCTCTCTGTCCTGGACGTCTGCTACACAACCTCCTCCGTCCCCCTCATTCTCGACAGCTTCCTCACTCCCAGGAAAGCCATCCCCTTCTCAGCCTGTGCTGGGCAGATGTTTCTCTCCTTCGCCATGGGAGCCACAGAGTGTGTGCTCCTGAGCATGATGGCATTTGATCGCGATCGCTACGTGGCCATCTGCAACCCCCTTAGGTACCCTGTGGTCATGAACAGAGCTGCCTATGTGCCCATGGCTGCCGGTTCATGGGCAGCTGGAAGTGCTGCCTCCTTGGTTCAAACATCTCTGGCAATGAGGCTGCCCTTCTGTGGGAACAACATCATTAACCACTTCACCTGTGAGATCCTGGCTGTCCTGAAGTTGGCCTGTGCTGACATCTCTATTAATGTGATCAGCATGGGGGTAACAAATGTGATCTTCCTGGGGGTCCCAGTCCTGTTCATCTTTGTCTCCTACATCTTCATACTCACCACTATCCTGAGAATCCCCTCAGCAGAGGGGAGGAAAAAGGCCTTTTCCACCTGCTCTGCCCACCTCACAGTCGTGGTTGTCTTCTATGGGACCATCCTCTTCATGTACGGGAAGCCCAAGTCTAAGGACCCACTGGGGGCTGACAAACAGGACCTTTCAGACAAGCTCATCTCCCTCTTCTATGGGGTGGTGACCCCCATGCTCAACCCCATCATCTACAGCCTGAGGAACAAGGACGTGAAAGCCGCTATGAGAAATCTGGTATTTCAGAAACGCTTTACCAAGTAATTGTGGGAGAACAGATATCCTCATGGTTCTGTGCTTCTTGGCTCCTTTCACCCCAGAACCTCAGAAGACAGTCTCCTCATAAGAAGGTACATGTGAGGCATGATTACCAGAAAATCAAACTTAACATGTAACAGTGAATTTTAGGTGCTACTAGACCCAACTTCTAAAAATGCTGAAAACTAAAGTTTGGAGTGTGTGTGGCTTGAGGAGATGGAAGTAGACTGCTACTGGAGAAAAGAAAAAGAAAAAGTCATGATTTTTCTCAC
>NW_006921761.1:3213342-3213857 GCF_000298275.1 Orycteropus afer afer
GTTTGAGCACAGAGCATAGCTAATTGACTAAGTGTGAATTCCAACTCTGAAGAAATGCAAATCTTTGCAAGGAAGAACTGACTTTGAAATGAAATGTGGCTGCAGAACAAAATTTCTTTTCAACATACTTCATTTTAATACTTAAACAAACAAACAAACAAAACCTTAGAAACTATGTGTAATTCACCCAGATCCTCCCACAGGACTTAGGGACTTGTTCCTCCAGCTGCTAGAAGTGCTGTTGGCAGAAGTTTTCAGCTGTCAGTCATCTTTAAGAATTAGCTAACAAGGGCTCTTAGGTGAAGCAAGCCAACTTGCCCCTTCCTGGGAGCAGCCTGCATCCTAGTGACCAATTGATGTAAGGATATAAGCATCTTGTCCCCACTTGAGACAATTCTGAAGGGCCATCCCAGCCTCAGAGTTCTCTGTAGTGTTGATTAAGGCCTTTGCTTAGACTGTATCACAGCCCAACTTCTCTCTCTGCCCACTCATGCTTCTTTACTTCCTCCCCTCCC
>NW_006921761.1:3215157-3217001 GCF_000298275.1 Orycteropus afer afer
GCATTTCATCCTTAAACAGTTCAGTGTGGATCTCTAAAAATGACTAGTAGTCTTTGAAAAACACAAATAAATTACCATCACTTCACCTGAAACTCAACAATTATTTCTTTTATATCATTAATTATCCAGTGTTTCTATTTCCCAAAGACACCCCACTGGCATAGTGGTTAGGCACTCAGCTGTTGACTGAGAGGTTGGCTGTTTGAATCACATGGGAGAAAGATGTGGCAGTTTGCTTCTGTAAATATTTACAGACTTGGAAACCCTACGGGGCAGCTCTACCCTGTCCTAAGGAGTCACTATGAGTAGGAATCAATGCAACAGCAATGAGTATTTTCTGTTTCCCCAAATGTCTTCTTGTTTTTAGTTGCTGTTGAATCAATCCTGATTCACGGCAACCCCATGTGCGCAGAACAGAACTGCTCCACAGCTCTCCAGGCCTACCTTCCAAGGTTCCTTCCATGACCTTGAACCATCAGCCTTTTGGCTAGTAGTGGAGCACTTCACTGTTTGCACCACTCAGGGATACAATTCATTATCCAGAGCCTCTATTTCCCTAAATGTCTTTATGGATGTTTTAATTCTTTCAATATGTTCATTTGAACCAGGACCTATATAAGATCATACATTGTGATTCAAGCTAAACCAAATTCACTGCCATCGAGTCGATTCCAACTCATAGTGACTGCCACTGGGTTTCCAAGGCTGTAAGTCTCCTAGAAGCAGACTACATCCGTCATCTTTCTTCTGCAGAGCAGCTGGTGGGTTCGAACCACAACCTTTTGGTTAGCAGTTGAATGCCTTAACCCAACAGCACCAGGGCTCCTTACACTGTGATTAGTCTCAGTCTCTCTCAATCTATAAACCCCTCTTCCTTCTTCTCTGGTTACCCCTCCTTCTCCTCCTTCTTTTCTCTCTCTTACATGTTTTGAGAGGAATAGTTTCCTACTATGGGAAACTGAAGGGCACTCTGGTGGCGCAGTGCCTAAGGCACTTGACTGCTAACCAGAAGGCTGGTGGTTCAAACTCACCAGCCACTCCTCAGAAGAAAGACTGCACAATCTATTTCCGTAGAGATACCACCTCGGAAACCCAAGGAGGGCTTGCTATGAGTTGGATCCAACTCAATGGCAGTGAATTTGGTTTAGTTTTTATAGGAACTGTAGAGTTCACCACAGTCTGCTTTCTGCTGACTGCAGCCCTATGGTGTCTGTCCCTGTATTTTCTATACATTGCTGATTAGATCTAGATACTTGAGAATGTTTGTCATTTTAGCATTATTATGACCTTATGGCTGATCTCTGAGACTTTGACATGGCCCTCGTAATCTCTGATGGCTTCTTCATTTTCTGATATATAAAGATGTCCAGCCTCAAGGCTTACAATTGCTCTCCAGAACAGAAAACAGCCATTTTCCTTAAAGAACACTTTAGTGGGGACTAGGGACCACAATCTGGGTGTTAGGGATGAGTTTGTTATGGTTTCTAGGCCTTTTCAGTGGAAAAAGCTGGAAATACACATATGTCCCCAAAAAGAACAACCAAGCTCACTGCCATCGAGCTGATTCCAACTCATAGTGACCCCCACTGGGTCTCCAACACTGTCAATGTTTACAGAAGTAGACTGTCCCATCTGTCTTCCACGGAGTAGCTAGTGGGCTTAAACCACTGACCATTTGGTTAGCAGCCAAATGCCTCAACCACTACAACACCAGAGCCAGAGATATTTAAGATCATTGTTGTTGTTGTTGTTATGTGCCGTAGAGTCGGCCCCGACTCATAGCGACCCCTCCTTGGGTTTCCGAGGCAGTATCACTACGGAAGTAGGATTGCCCAACCTTCCTT
>NW_006921761.1:3218031-3218798 GCF_000298275.1 Orycteropus afer afer
CAAATTTATGCACTAACCACCAAAGACAAAGACAAGGAAATTGAAGATTTTTACCAACTTCTGCAGTCTAAAATTTACTGAACATGCAATCAAGATGTGTGTTACTGGTGACTGGAATACAAAAGTTGGAAACAAAGAAGAAACGCAAGTAGTTGGAAAACTTGGCTTTAGTGACAGAAATAACGCTGGAGATCGCATGATAGAATTTTGCAAGACCAATGACTTATTCATTGCAAATACCTTTTTTCAACAACACAAATGATGGCTATACACATGGGCTTCACCAGATGGAGTACACAGGAATCAGATTGACTACATCTGTAGCAAGAGGCAATGGAAAAGCTCAGTATCTTCAGCCAAAACAAGGCCAGGAGCTGATTGTGGAACAGACATCAACTGCTCACATGCAAATTCAACTTGAAGTTAAAGACAATTCAAAGAAGTCCATGAGAGCCAAAGTATGACTGTGAGTATATCCCTCCTGAATTTAGAGACCATCTAAAGAATAGATTTGATGCATTGAATACCAATGACCAAAAACCAGAATTGTGGGATGACGTCAAGAACATCATCCATGAATAAAAAAGAGGTCATTAAAAAGCCAAGAAAGGAAGAAAGATGAAAATGGATGTCAGAAGAGACTTTGAAACTTGCCCTTGAGCAGAGAGTAGCTAAAGCAATTGGAAGAACTGACAAGATAAAAGAGTTGAACAGAAGATTTCAAAGAGCAGCTCGAGCAGACAAAGCCAATTATTATAATGAAATGT
>NW_006921761.1:3219658-3220885 GCF_000298275.1 Orycteropus afer afer
GAGTGCATCAGGGATGTATCTTTTCACCATACTTATTCAATCTGTATGCTGAGCAAATAATCCGAGAAGCTGGACTATATGAAGTAGAACGTGGCATCAGGATTGGAGGAAGAATCATTAACAACCTGCAATACACTGATGACACAACTTTGTTTGCTGAAAGTGAGGATGACTTGAAGCACTTACTGATGAAGATTGAAGAATATAGTCTGCAGTATGGATTACGTCTCTCTATAAAGAAAACAAAAACCCTCACAACTGGACCTATAAGCAGCATTACGATAAATGGAGAAAAGACCAAAATTGTCAAAGACTTCACATTGCTTGGTTCTACAATCAACGCCAATGGAAGCAGCAGTCAGGACATCAGAAGACATATAGCACTGGGCAAATCAGCTGCAAAGGACCTCTTTCAAGTGCTGCAGAGCAAAGATGTCTCCTAGAGGACTAAGGTGAGCCTGACACAAGCCATGGTATTTTCAATCACCGCATATGCATGTGAATGAAAACTGGACAATGAATAAGGAAGACCGAAGAAGAGTCAAAGCTTTTGAGTTGTGGTGCTGGCAAAGAATGCTGAAAGTACCATGGACTGCTAAAAGATCTAACACATCTGTCCTGGAGGAAGTGCAGCCAGAATGCTCCTTGGAAGTGAGAATGGCCAGACTTCGTCTCACCTACTTTGGTCGTGTTGTCAGAAGGGACCATTCCCTGGAGAAGGATGTCATGCCTGGTAAGGTGGAGGGTTGATGAAAGAGGGGAAGGCCCTCAACAAGGCAGATTGACACAGTGGCTGCGGCCATGGGCTCAAGTATAGCAGGGATTGCGGAGCTGACGTGGGACCAGGTGGTGTTTCATTCTGCTGTACGTAGGGTCGTTATGAGTCAGAGATGATTCAACAGCACCTAACAGCAACAACAGCAGCAACACAATGATGGGATTACCAAAAACAGTTTTAGAAAAATCTTTACAACCTCTTTTGTCTTTACGATGTATCTCCTTAGGTATATACCTCAAATTACTGGTTGAAAGGTAACCTAGATTAAGTCCTCTGTTACAGTTATGCCACAGATTCTCTCAGGTTTCTGGCAGAATTCAGTTCCCGGTGGTTGTGAGACTGTAAACTCATTTTTCTTCCTGGCTGTTGGCCAGAGGTCACTCTCAGCTTCTCGTGGCATTTCTCTGGGCCTAGCGCCCAAGCTTCTCCATTCTCAAATCTGGAAATGG
>NW_006921761.1:3220985-3225818 GCF_000298275.1 Orycteropus afer afer
TTTGACTTCTTTCATCACAGGGTAAGGATTGAGGGGGAAGAGGACCACCACTAATTTCTTACTCCCATGGAATGATTTCCACAAATGTCAGAATAGTGGACATCTGTGGTGGAGAGGGATTATCAGGAGTATAACTGGGGAGGGGAACATGAGGGACCCCTAAGAGAATGAATGTTTCTTAACTGGCCTTGTGGGTACATGGTATGTAGTTTATTGTTTTTCCTTAGATGTTACATCTATTCTTTTTATACCTTTCTGTATGTGGAATATATTTCATAGAAAGAAAAATTTAAGGCAAAGCATAGTGACTTAAGGCTTGATTCGAAGGTTTTTATAAGCCAATGCATAGGCAGTTGTGTCTTACTTGTGGAAGGAATTTTTCCAGTCTGTCCTTTGTTCCTGTTACTGGGCATGCTTCTCTTGCAGCCCATGGACATCTTTGAACTGGCACAAAACACATGCTTTACCTACTGTTCCCAGCATTCAAATTAAATGAAGAAGAAAATAAGAAAGTGATTGGAATGTGGTTAAGAAACTATAGCATATCAGAAAACAGTGGAGGGGATGCTGCCTTGGTGATCACATTATCTCAATCTTGGAGCTTAGACGGCTTCCCATTCCCAATGCTAAACCAGCCTGGTGCTCACAAATGCACGGATACAGGCACACTCGTGCAAACACACAGAGAAAAAGCCTTCAAGCAACACAACCCCACTTCTGGAATCAACGTCCTTTGCTCAACCCATGGCTCTATGCTTACGAAGCTTGCTCAGCTACTGACCAAAACGTTAGCAGTTCGAGGCTACTCAGTGACACCTTGGAAAAAAAGGGCTGGTGATCTACCTAAAAAAAGAAAGAAAAAACAACCCTTAGTTACTGAAACCCTCTGGAGTGCAGTTGACTCTGACATGAAGTCGCCATGAGGCAGAGTCAACTCAATGGCAACACAACATTTTTAAAAATCCTTTAAAGGCCTGGCCTGTGGTAGGAGCTCAGAGTGTATTTGGTGAGATATAGACAAGAGGGAAGCTTCTAGGCTGCTAGCTTCTTCCAACTCTGGCTTCCCAAATGTGGAAATAGCCAAGAGTACTGAGCTCTGGATTTGCCTTGTGTGGTGGGTTCCGCATTCTCCCAGGTCTATCATGGGCTTTGGGTGAGAGTTTCATGGCTTGGAGGTTTATGTGAATTCTGGCAGGGCTTTTCAGTGCTTCCCTCTCTCAGCAGAGTAGGTAGGGAGCGAGAGTGGTTGCTGTGGTTAGTTGCTGTTGAGTTGATTTCAACCCCTGATGACCCCATGAGTATACAACAGAACTGTTCCCTAGGGTCAAGGCTGTGACCTTGGGGAGGCAGATTGCCTGGCCTGTCTTGTGATGTGCCACTGAGTGGGTTCAAACCACCACCTTTTGGCTGGTAGATGAGCACTTAACCATTTACCTCAACAGGGACTCCTAGGAAGAGTGAGTGGGAGCAAAGAAAGTCTTTCTGGAGTGCCTTTAGAATAATTTGATCTTGGGGATGTAATCCCAGGTGAATAAATAGTTTCTAAACTTTGTCACTTAAATTTCTAAACTTTAAATGACTTCAGGGACTAGAAGAATCCCAATAGCAGAGTGAGATTTAAATGGCTTTGTAGTCAACAGATGGTCCTTTGTGGATTTTGTCCAAATACAGAACAAAGACAAGAAAAACTTCATCCATTTCAAGGGCTAACTCTTCTAGCTGCTGCTTCCTGACTGGATTGGCTATTTTTGGCCACTGACTTTTCTTATCAACATATTTGTCCGATAAAGGTAAGGGAACAGCTTTTAAAAGAAAAGATAAGCTCTCCATGACCAGTCCCATTTGTGGAGCTAACTGGGGGATCTTGAAGGAAGGGGAGAAAGACATCTCAGTGGTGCTCCCTGGGATGGAGCGTCTCTAAAAATCACCAATTCTAAAGTGAGCATCAGGGAAACTAAGAGAAGAGAAAAATATTTCTATGCTTACAGTGATTGGTGATTGCCAGTTCTTTGATCACTGCTCCAGAGGGTTTGGCAGATAGACGGATGGACGGATGGATGACTGAATGAATGGCCTAGGGTGCTTTACATGTGAGAGAGGATTGGAAAGAGGAAGTATGGTTTATCTAGAAGTGCATGAAGAGGAGAATGGTCAGGAATCAAGGACGATGAATGCTACTTCTTTCTGTCACTCTTAGGCCCCAAGAGAGGAAAACACACAAATAGGATCTCCCATTTCTCATCTAAACAGAATAGAACATATCAGCCAACATAGTGCAACTTGAAGGAAATGTGTGGTGTCTATTGTAAATGAAGTTAGGGAAATTCAGTCAAATCAGACGACATTTCAAACCTCACTATGAGGTGGCCAGAGATCACAGAGTAGATCTTAATCAAATTTCTTGTATTTTATTTAGAACCGTATACAGAACCCCAAATTGTCAGAGCTTCTCCAACTGCTCAACAAGACAGGGATACCTCACTCTCTGCCCAGGCCCATGAACACCACAGAATGATGAAGGTGGCCTTCTGAGTTCCTGCAAGTGAAATAGGAGACCCCATGGTCTGGTCCAATCAGACCTCCCCTGGGATGGGGTTCATTCTCCTGGGACTCTCGGCCCACCCAACGCTGGAGAAAACCTCCTTCGTGCTGGTCCTGCTGATGTACCTGGTGATCCTGCTGGGCAACGGGGTCCTCGTCCTGGCGACCATCCTGGACTCCCGCCTGCACACGCCGATGTACTTCTTCCTGGGGAACCTCTCTGTCCTGGACGTCTGCTACACAACCTCCTCCGTCCCCCTCATTCTCGACAGCTTCCTCACTCCCAGGAAAGCCATCCCCTTCTCAGCCTGTGCTGTGCAGATGTTTCTCTCCTTCGCCATGGGAGCCACAGAGTGTGTGCTCCTGAGCATGATGGCATTTGATCGCTACGTGGCCATCTGCAACCCCCTTAGGTACCTTGAGATCATGAGGAAGGCTGTCTATGTGCCCATGGCTGCTGGCTCCTGGGCAGCTGGAAGCACCTCCGCTATGGTGCAGACATCCCTAGCCATGCGACTGCCCTTCTGTGGGGACAACATCATCAACCACTTTGCCTGTGAGATCCTGGCTGTCTTAAAGGTGGCCTGTGCTGACATCTCCATTAATGTGATCAGTATGGGAGTGGCCAATGTGATCTTCCTGGGAATCCCAGTGCTGTTCATTTTTTTCTCCTATATGTTCATCATTGCTACCATCCTGAGGATCCCCTCAGTGGAGGGGAAGAAAAAGGCCTTTTCCACGTGCTCTGCCCACCTCACAGTCGTGGTTGTCTTCTATGGGACCATCCTCTTTATGTATGCCAACCCCAAGTCTAAGGACCCACTTGGGACAGACAAACAGGACCTTTCAGACAAGCTCATCTCTCTCTTCTATGGGGTGGTGACCCCCATGCTCAACCCCATCATCTACAGCCTGAGGAACAAGGACATGAAGGCTGCTGTGAGGAACCTGATATTTCAGAAATGCTTCACTCAGTGATGGTAGAAGGAGTCCTTGTAGTTCTGTCTCCCTGCTTTCTCGTACCCAAGGGTCTCAGAGGATAAGACCAACAGATGTGGGCCAACTTTGTCAAATGTTACATTAATCTCATTACAGAAAAGGACTCTGTGTGAACTGGGAGGTTTTTTTTAATGGAGCTTTTCCCCACTTCATTCTACAAACAATTCCACAAAGATAGATTGTCATTTGCCTAGTCTTGCAGTCACTCTCTGTGATGGATAATGAATGTATTAAAGTCAAGGAAAAGAAACTCTTCAAATTTTTATTGTCTACTAATTAAAAGCACTAGTCTTTTTGTTTAGGAGCTCTGGAAGCATAGTGCCTAAGGCACTTGACTGCTAACCAGAAGGGCAGCAGTTCAAACCCCCCAGCCACTCCTCAGAAGGAAGTTTGGGCAATCTATTTCCATAGTTATACTGCCTTGGAAACCTAAGGAGGGGTCTCTATGAGTCAGATCCAACCCGACAGCACACACAACAACAGCCTTTTGTTTAATTACTCCTTGGCTTCTTTCCTTGAGCATATTTGAATGCGTGCTTACTTTTAAATTACCTTTCCACTCTTCCTATGTCATATAAAATAGTATCTCGTAATGTTTTTATCTTTCTCCTTATTGTTTCATTGTCATATTAATTTGTTAAAAAAAAAAATTCTAGATTTTTTATCTCTCATGGCTCTATAACCTGTAGTTCCCTCTCTCTGGTTCTCACTTAATTTCCCTACCAGGCAATTACTCAAGCTCTTAGATAAGAAGGGGGAGTAAGGAAAGCATGCAAGGGTTTTCCTTTTGTGAAAATGTCTTTCATCCCTGGGTTCTGTCCCTACGTAGCAGTGGCCTCCTATGGGTTATCAGAGTCATGTGGAAATGGAGCTATGTCAAGAGGGATCCAATGAGTTTCATTAAGTACGTGGTGCAGCATGACCACGCACACAGCCAGCTGAAACATCACTTGCTTTGCCACCTAAGAATTACCAAAGCCACATGGTACTCAGAAGGACATAGAAGTGAAGTCCACTAGAGGACATCTACGAACCACCCATATGATTAGAGAGGAATTCCAGATCAGCTTGAAGCTGTGATCAATCTAGTTAAAAGAATGTACAGAATAGAAAACCTCTGACAACTGATGAGAACTTGCAATCCTATCAAGAGGAAACAAGGAAAACAATTTGCTGTTGCTAAAAAAAAAAAAAAAAAAAGAGTTCCTTCAGATAGATGGGACCTCATCAGACTAGAACCAACCTTAATGACTTCACATTGCTTGGTTCTACAATTGACGCAAATGGAGGCAG
>NW_006921761.1:3256525-3257670 GCF_000298275.1 Orycteropus afer afer
CTGTGACTAACAAGGGTTTGACAGGGTGGTCATAAGGTAATTCTCTTAAGATTTTCCTGAGGGCTCCTGAGGGAATTTCTAATAAGGGTTTTGTATCAAGGCCCTACCTTAAGCACATTTTTTCCATATCTTTAGTTGAGCCACAAAGAAGAGTGTTTTAGTGGTTATGTACTTAAATCTGACTAAGGACTTGACAGTTGCAGGGGAAAAAAGACCTGGGCTCAGACTCGGCTGGTCATTCCAATACGAGTCAAATACCTCAAATTTTGGAATCTCAAACATCTCCTCCCTTTGATCAATGATTTCATTAACATTCTCTGATCGCTAGTATATGAATGCTTTCTTCTGCAGGGTCTTGCAGTGATGATACGTGATTCTGTAGATGACTAGCTGCTAAGGTAAGCCTTCAAGATCCCTGACACTACTGTTTAGTAGTGGGTGAGCATCAGACCTCTTCCTGCCTGCTGTAGTTTAGCATTTAGCTTCTGTGATCTTACATGGAGCTGGGGTCTGTGTGGCATAAAGCCACGTTAGAAGGACAGCTTGACACTTCAAATGATTGGCTTGGCGTCAGACAAAGTCTCATCTCTGTGCATAATTATCTTCATATGCATTAAATTTGTCTTTTTGCCATAACCGTGGTTATACATTTTATGCAATATTTTATTATTCCAGTAGTTATTACCCCAAAAATATCATTAATCTACTTACCAATAGATCCAGGATCTAATCCCTCTAGGTAACTAAGTGAAAATATCAAATCAAGAAGATTCAGATTCTGAGTCTTCTATGGATAACCAGATAGCTTTTTGATGAGTTTTCTTAATGTCTTGTTCCACTGTGTGGCTATTGCTAATCCAGCTGCAACAAGAAGTGTTTGCTAAGGCACAAACAGCTCCTTCTTGGGCTACAAGAAAGTCTAATACAATTCTGTTGTCTAAAACCAGTTTTGCAAAGGAGCTTAAGGATTCTTCCTGGGCTACCATTCCATTAGCAGTTATATTCATGGTCTGTTCCAAGGAGGCAGACAGATTTCAGAGTGCTTTCTCTGATTGGACCGCTCCATAAAAAAGAAAGAATTATCTTAAAATTATATCTCATCACAGATCTAAGCTGGAGAGGTTGAAATACTCACAGTTGTCACT
>NW_006921761.1:3258801-3259874 GCF_000298275.1 Orycteropus afer afer
CAAATCTCTGATTAATGAATTCTATGAATTCTACATGGAATTTATAAAGAACTCTCAGAACTCAACAGTTAAAAAGAAACAATTAGAAAATTGGCAAAAGACTCGAGGAGCAACTTCCCCAACGAGACTATGCAGATGGCAAGTAAGCAACATGAAAAGATTGTCAACATCAAAGTCAGTAGAGAAATGCACATGACCTCCAAAATGGTATATCTCTTGTCATCTACTCAAACAGCTAAAATAAAAAAACAATCACAACAGAAAATGCTGACATGATGTGGAGAACTAGATCTCTCATACATTGCTGGTGGGAATGTAAAATGATCCAGCCACTTGGAAAGTAGGCAGTTTCTTAAAAAATTGAACTACTCCGACCATGTGACCTGTTAATTACACTGCACTAGACTACACCCAGGAGCTCTGGTAGCTTAGTGCCTAAGGCCCTTGACTGCTAACCAGAAGGCTGGCGGTTCAAACCAACCAGTCACTCCTCAGAAGGAACATGGGGCAATCTACTTCTGTAGTGATACTGCCTTGGAAACCCAAGGAGGGGTCGCTATGTGTTGGGTCTGACTAGATGGCACATAACAACAACAACAAACTACACATTGGCAGTTGTGTGTACACAAAAACCTATATACAACTGTTCCCAGCAGCTTTATTTGACATCGTCCAAACTGAAAGCAGCCAAAACATTCCACAATAGATGACATTTTCATACTCTAGGAATGTGTAACTTTGGCAATATCTACCAGAACGCAAAGGCACACAAGCAGATCTATTTGCTCTATGGGCTGTATTGTGAATATACAAGGGTGTTGGTTGTACAGTTGATTACAATCCAATAAGATTGGAAAATCTACATGTCCATCAATAGCAGATTGCTTAGTTAACCGACAGTGTATCTTTACAATGGAATACACACACCCATTTAAAAGAATGAGGCAGCAATGTATACACACATCCACATCCACACACACTCTCTAGGAACACTAGTAAGTGAGAAACTAAGAAATTAAGACGATATATATCTATGCTGAGTTTGTCTAAAAATACTTCTTACTGTATGTATA
>NW_006921761.1:3260896-3261913 GCF_000298275.1 Orycteropus afer afer
GTCGGTAGGAGAGGGCCTGGGTCTCTCTCTGGCACCCAGCGGCTGCCCTGGGGCACAGGCGGGAGTGGAGAATCATATGTGGGATCAGGAGATACGAAAATACTGGGGGCTGAGCGGTGGTGGGGACTCGGGTGGTGGCGATGCCTTCTGCACACGATTCCCCTACGCTGTGCTTTCCGCCTGGCCCTGCCTCGGCTTCCAGAAACGGCCAGCGGCCGCTGACTCTGAAGGACAGCTGGTCCTGAGCCTGGAACCATCCTCCTGCTCACAGCACTTCTTCCCTGACTGCTGCTCCCTCCCCCGTGAAGCCCAGGAAGGCAGACCAGGGTTCCCAACCCCAGAGAGCAGCAGGGGAGGGTGAGGCTCAGAGAAAAGTGAGACCTGCTCAGGGCAGAGGGCAACCGGACAGACCCAAGCCTGTCTCTGATTCCCGTTTGTTCGTTTTCCTTTTCTGAATGCTGATAATGGCCCTGAACACAAAGACCACTGTGCGCATTCTATTAACAGACACTTTTGGCAACACTAGAGAGGAACTAAGAAGAATCACCATCCCCCGGGGGCCCTGGTGGCATTTCCTCCCGGCCACATTCCAGCCACACGTATGATCTAATTGCCATCCTGCATAGGTGTGTGTTCGGTCCCCTTTTTGCATCTTATAATAGAATGACGGCGAGGGGTGAACTTTGGTAAACCTCCCTTGAACATCGGCCCCACAGCCCGTCGCAGGAAACACCGGACTTTACTGAGCACTGCAGCTGCACTGTTGGTGCGGTTCCCAGCGTCGCTCACAAGCCCTGCGGGATGGACATCTTCCCTGAGAGACGCTGGCCCTGCTGCTCGCTGGGGCCTTAGGATCGTCGCCCAGAGGGGAGTTCCCTAGCAGGGGCTCTGCAGGCCTTGCACGTGTCTCCTGTTCCTACACAAGTCACTCTCCGGAAGGGCTGTGTTACCTCTCCTTTCTCAGCTGCTGGCTGCAGAGACAGGTGGGACTCGCTGAGGGCCACGCCTGCGGGATGC
>NW_006921761.1:3262133-3271268 GCF_000298275.1 Orycteropus afer afer
GCCTGCACCCAGGCCGGCTCCCTGCCAGCTAAGAGGGCCATGGAGAGTCTGAGACAGCTGTCAGGGACGGGCATGCACGGTGCCCGTGGGGAGAAAGGTCCAGGGAGGAGAAGTGCCTTCCTCAGGCCACTCTGTGGGACCAGGTCACGGGCAGGCCCAGGGCTCCGGTGTCAAGGGCAGGATCCTCCCAGCTTTCCATTCCATCGCACAAACCCTTCCTCAGCCGCTCTTAGGTGCCAGGTGCTGGGCGGGCCACAGAGGCAGCTCTCCTGCAAGTCAGTTCCCCTCATGCCCACGCCACGTCCTGTATGGGAGAAGCTTTGTGTGCTTTTATCTGGTGGGAGTAGGCATCTGTAGTCCCTCTCACAGATTGTCCTTATTATTACAACTTGTGGTGACGCTGGCGGGAATGTTTCCTTATGCATGATATGGAAGGGCTCAGAGAGTCACTGGGAGGAACGCAGGGTAACTCCGAGATATGCAGTCACAGTGGGGCACCCAGAGGGGGTCTTGACTGAGCAGCAGGCACAGCCAGAAGTGCTCTGTAAGGGGCAGGGCCGGGCCCTGGGTTTCCCCAGGAAACACAGTGAAGTCCAGGGCTGCTCAGTGGGTGAGGCCTTTCCTGGGTTAGATCAGTGTCTGGACTGGACATGTTTTGTTTTCATTTTTATTTATTTTGAATTCCATTCTTTTTTGAAAAAATGATATTATGATTTGGGTGAAAGTTTACAGAGCAAATTTGTTTTCCACTCAACAGTTTACACAGTTGTGCTTCAGATCTTGACTGTAGTCGCCACAATGAAAATTACAGCTCTTTGGAAATATGGAAGCTCATGCTGGTGACTGTCTTGCTGTGCCTGTTCTCACCACAATAAAAGCAAAAAATAAGGTAACGGCTCTCCTCCCACTTCCTCCCTGTGGTTCCCTTTTCCCTGGGCCTCCTTTCCTCCCGCTCCTGCCCTCTGAGCTGTCCCCCTGCTGCAGCGCTACCCTTCTCATGGCCCCTGGTTGCTGTTCTTAAGGAGTGCCCCTCCCTGGTGGGACTGCCCACCTCCGAGGCCTGTCTCTCAATTGCCTGATAGTTAAGCCCAGAGGATGAGTTCAATTCCAGGCCCCAAGAGGGATGAGTCTTGGGGACTTTACCAGGCTCTAGCACACTGAGCCTGGTTGGTCTTTAGTTAGTTATATTGTGATTGGAGTGGAAGTTGACAGATCAAATTCATTTTCCATACAGCAGTTCATACACATTTTGGTTCATGACATTGATTGCAATCCTCACAATTAACAGCTCTCTTCCCACTTCCTCCCTATCATCCTCTCTCCCCTGTGCCCTTCTTTCCTATGCATTCCTGCACCCTGACGCTGTCCCCCTGTGCAAATACTGCCCTTCTGTTTTCCCATGATTGACCATTCTAAGGAGTGTATCTACCTGATGTAAATATTCACCCTATATTCCTGTCTATTGTTTGGCTAGAAGCCACTAGATTGAATTCAATTCTAGGCCTGAGGGGTAGCTAGAGCCCACCGTCTCAGGGGTCTCACCAGGCTCTATCAGACCAGTAAACCAGGTCTTTTTTATGTTTTTGAGTTCTGTTCCATATTGTTCTCCCCCTGTATCCAGGATCTCCTGCACTGATCCCTTTCTGAAGGATTGAGGGTGGTAGCCAGGCATCATCTGGTTCTTCTGGTCTCGGGGTCATACAGGCTGCGGTTCACATGGTCCACTAGTCCCTTGGACTAATTGTTTCCATGAATCTTTGGTTTTCTTCATTCTTCTTTGCTCCAGAAAAGGAGAGACCCATCATTACATCTAGATGGCTGCTTGCAAGTTTTTGAGACCTAAGTCACTACTCACCAAAGTAGAACATAGAACAATGTTTTTCTGTAATATGTTATGCCAATTGAGCTTGATGTCCCCTGCGACCATGGTCCTGAGCTTACAGGTCCAACAACTTGCTGTGCCTAAAAAGTTATCATAACTTTACCCCTTTTTAGTTGTATTTATCTGGACGTTCTTACAGCATATACAAATATGTATGTAGAAATAACATCTGCCAACCTTATATATAAATGCAAAATGCAACCACTGCCCTGGAGTCGGCACCAACTCATAGAGACCTCTCCTTGGGTTCCCGAGGCATTATCATTACAGAAGTAGATTGCCCAACCTTCCTTTCGGGGAATGGCTGGTGTGTTTGAACCTCCAGCCTTCTGGTAGCATTCCTTATATATGATCATGGGTATATTCCCTTTTGCCTAGACATACTTGATCATTCAGCCTGTCCACCCACCTATTTACCAGTAGATTAATGTTTGTTACCACTGATAATGCAATATTGTATATGTAACGTGTTCATCTTTGTTGTCTGTACTTCTTGTGTACCTCTCTGTGTCTTCCTTTTCCTTAGTGTTATTGTGTTAATCACTTGATTTGGTATACTGTCTTTGTCTTCACCCAGATCAATACTTGCCTTGTACCTTCCGTCCCATTCCTGGTACCCAACAAAAAAAGTTCATAAACATTTCCTTGACCTTTTACAATAGTGAACTAATACAATATTTGCCCTTCTGTGTTTGACTTATTTCACTCAGCTTAATGTCCTCCAAGGTCATCCATATTATGTGGTGTTTCACAGATCCTACATTATTCTTTATTGTTGTATACTATTCTATCGTGTGTATGGACCACAGTTTGGTTATCCATTTTTTCTGCTCAACCGTGGTTTTGGGAGCTCTGGTAGCAGAGTGCCTAAGGCATTTGACTGCTAACCAGAAGGCTGGCAGTTCAAACCTACCAGCCACAGCTCAGAAGGAAGGCTGGGCAATCTATATCCATAAAGACACTGCCTTGGAAGCCCAGGGAGGGGTCGCCATGAGTGGAAATCAACTCAAAGTTTATATATAATTTGAAGTTTTATTCTACGCTTTTCTCCCATTCTATCCAGGATTCCAATTTTGATCCCTATTCAGGTGGTTGGCAGTGGTAGTTGGACTGGGCAATGTTTTGTCCTTCTTAACTCCCCCCTCCCAGGGGATATTTGACAAAGTCTGGACACATTTTTGGTTCTTACAGGTCACAGTGGGGAGAAAGATGTTGCTGGCCACTAGTGGCTAAGGCCAGGAACACTGGTAAACATCCTACAGTGCACAGGAGCTTTCCAAAATAAAGGATTATTGCCCAAAATGTCAAGAGTCAGGTTAAGAAACCTTAAGTTAGATTCAGATGAGAGCTCCCCTGCCTGACAACACGTCTGGACTAAGCCGTCCCACCATGACTGCAGACAGAGTGCTGAGTAGACAAACACTGAGACAGATCAGAGAATGCACCCAACTGGTACTGGAGAGACAGAATCTTTAGAAAATTTGTGAACCAAGGGATGTAGGCAGCTATTTGGTGAAAGGAATTCAGAATTGGAGTTAGGAATCCAAGCCCATACAGCAAATTCTTTAGCTCTTCTGCATTTGGGTTATTTCATGTATGACACTTAAGTGCAGTATCTTCTCCATAGGGTGTTTCACAGGACATAGGACACAGCAGGTGCACCTTAGTATGAATCACCCCACTCCATCATTCTCCCTTCCCTACACCCTCCTCATTGTAATGAACAAGGACCTATAGAAATATTCAAGTCACTGGTGGTGTACACACTTAACACACTTGGATGTTATTTGAGAGTCAGAGCCTTGACTCGAGCCAGAGGGGTCTCAGGAGGAGGACTTGGCAATGTACTTCCAAGAATTCACCCATTGAAATCACTGCGTGGAGCACTCATACGCTGACATACATGTGCCTATTTCGCACAATTGCCTTCACATAGAGGGCACGAAGCCACAGCACACAATGCCCTGGCACACACCCAAAATTTGAGGCCCTCGGCCAACAATGGGTTGTTGCAAGCTCTGACCTTCTCTCATCTAGGAACTAAGAACCACCGTCTCCTCTCTCTTTCCTCCCATTCTCTGTGCAGGTATGCTCTCCCGTCACATGGCAGGGAGCTCAGCACGTAGTGGATGCCTAGGACTCTGCTCAAGAAGGCCTGATGTGCCACTCTGTGCACTGCTCATGACAGCGGATACAACATGGAGAAGGCCAACTGGAGCTCCCTGGAGATAGAGTTCACTATCGTGGGACTCTCTGACTACCCACAGCTGGTGACAACTTTCTTCGTGCTGGTCCTGCTGATGTACCTGGTGATCCTTCTGGGGAATGGGGTCCTCATCCTGGTGACTGTCTTGGACTCCCGCCTGCACACGCCCATGTACTTCTTCCTGGGGAACCTCTCCATCCTGGACATCTGCTACACAACCTCCTCAGTCCCTCTGATCCTGGACAACTTCCTGAGACCCCAAAAACCCATCTCCTTTTCAGCTTGTGTAGCACAGATGGCACTGTCCTTTGCCATGGCAGGAACGGAGTGTCTGCTTCTGAGTATAATGGCGTTTGACCGCTATGTGGCCATCTGCAGCCCACTTAGGTACCATGTGATCATGAGGGAGGCTACCTATATACCTTTGGCTGCCAGCTCCTGGGCTATTGGTGGTGCTGCATCTGTGTTACACACATCCTTGACAATTCGGCTTCCCTTCTGTGGGGACAACATCATCAACCACTTCACCTGTGAGATGTTGGCTGTCCTAAAGTTGGCCTGTGCTGATATTTCCATCAATGTGATAATTATGGGTGTTACAAATGTTATCTTCCTGGTGGTCCCAGTCCTATTCATCTCTATCTCCTATGTGTTCATCATTGCAACCATTCTGAGGATCCCTTCAGTAGAGGGCAAGAAAAAAGCCTTCTCTACCTGCTCTGCCCACCTCACAGTCGTGGTCATCTTCTATGGGACCGTACTATTCATGTATGCAAAGCCCAAGTCTAAGGACTCTCTAGGGGAAGAGAAACAGGACCTTTCAGACAAGCTCATCCCCTTCTTCTATGGCTTAGTGACCCCCATGCTCAACCCCATCATCTATAGTCTGAGGAACAAGGATGTGAAGGCTGCTGCAAGGAACCTGGTGGCTAGGAAATGCTTCTCCCAGTGATGGTAGGAGGTGTGCCCTGGGATTCTCATCCATGTGAAAGAAAGAACTTCCCATCATTACAACTGCCATGCAAACACCAAGTCAGCGTACCCACAATGGTCTCTCACCCTGAAGTGCATTTGCTGGAAACTTCATGTAACTACTCAGAGCAGATATTCTGAAGTTTGGTAATATGTCTGATGGCATCAGAAGACAGCACACTGATTAAACACTCACATTGAATAGAATGAAGACACTCAGAGAAACACAAGCTGAAACCACACAAGATAGCAGCCATCAGAGCAAACCAAATGGCCCCTATTGTGTCTAAGCTGTGGAGTCAGTACAGGGAACTCAGATGGTTGTCCCAGCAACTGCACCCCCGTGATTGGCTTCACCAGGAGAGGGAGAGGGACGAGGAGGAAGGGGGCACTTTCAGTTTGGGTTTTTGTTCATTAGATTCCATTTGCCTAGAGTGTGAAGGAGACACAAATTCAAGTTCTTTATCATGAGAGCTTTGGCGTAGGAAAACTCTATTTTAATAAACTGACTACCTTTTTAAGTAAGAGGAAGTTGAGGATATTTTTCTTGAAAATTATAAAACACTGCTAATAAATTAATCAAACTCAAGAAGTTTGAATTTCACATTGACAACTTATACAATTTCCCAACAGAAAACTAGTGTCCTGTGTGGTACTAATTCATATTCTTAGAAATTTACATCTTTATATATTTATATGTGTTTGTGTGGTTGGGTGAGAGAGAGAGAGAGAGAGAGAGAGAGAGAGAATGTGTGTGTGCGTGTGTGTGTAGTGGCTAATTGTGTTTCAAAACTTCTGGATTCAATTGGACAGGTTTCTATGTTCCAGAAACTCCCAAAGCCTTTAATATGCTAAACTTATTGCCATGGAGTCCATTCCAACTCATAGCAACCCCCATTGGGTTTCCAAAGCTGTAAATCTGCACAGAAGTAGATTGCCGCATCTTCCTCCTATGGAACAGCTATTGGGTTTGAACCTCCAGCCTTCTGCATAGCAATCAAATGCCTTACCTACTACACCACTAGAGCTCCTTTAATATGCTAAAGTACCTATGAATTTCCAGGATGGAATAAAGTCTGTAGCGTTTACTGAGCTTCCACAGTTCAGCACAGTAGAGTTTGGCAAGCATTTTCTGACCTATGACTTGGACAGGTCGTTTAATCTCTCCCACTCTATTTCTTCATATTTTAATCTAATCACCTGATTTTATGTGGATTAGATGAGCCAACATAAATAAGTGCTTAGGAAATGGTAACCACAATCAATGTGTACCATGTCAGTATTAACATCATAGCGAATGCCACTACAGGGCTACATGCCAGGTACAAGAAACAAAATCTAGTTCCTCTCTAGAACAACAGACACAGCACACAGATGAGAGGTTCCGGGTTGGCTTTGGATGGATAGAAGCAGTCTTATGGCAAGTTATAATAAATTCTAAAAACATCAGATGACTTACTTAAAGAGGAAATTTAGGTTGTTAGTTCTATTTTGAGAATAGGTCTTTGAGAACTTTGCTTCAAGTGATATTTATGTTTTTATATCTGTGAAGAACGAATTCCTTATAAGAATGTATATTTTGTTAATACAATTTCGCTTTTCTTAGGCTAGTTGGTCATGTTCCTGATTCCTGCTTTGAACCAGAAACCAAACCAAACTCATAGCCTTTGAGTCAATTTCAACTGATAGTGCCCCCCATAGGGTTTCCAAGGCTGCAAATCTTGATGGAAGCAGACTGCCTCACCTTTTTTCCCACAGAGCCACTGGTGGGTTAAAACCACCAATCTTTGGGTTTGCAACCAAATGCCTCAACCACTGCACCACCTGAGATCTTTGTTTTATACTAGCAAGGAAGCCATATTGCTACTGCAAATACACAAAGTGCTACCTAGTGGTGGCCGTTCAGGCAAACTTCAGGCACTTGTAGAGTCAAGCAACCACTGTCAAGAAGATCCTTCAGAGGGCTTTTCGCTCAGCCTTTACCATATGACACACAGAATTTCTCTCCAGTGTCCCTGACCCCAGGCTTCCAGGATCTGCTTGGACACCTGCAGTGATGGAGATTCAATACTTCAGGGGAAAGAAGACCTGGGCTCAGACCTGAGCTGATCATTCTGATATGAGTCAAGTACCTCAAATTTTGGAAGTCTTATACATTTCCTCCTTTTGAGTAAGGATTTCATTAACATGCGATGATCACTATTATAGGAATACTTCCTTCTCCAGGGGCTTGTAGTGATGATACATGATTCCTTAGATAAGTGGTTGTTTAGGCAAGCCTTTAAAACCTCTGATACTACTATTTAGTAATCAGTCACCATCTGACCTCTTCGCTCTGCTATGGTTCAGCATTCAGCTTCTGTGATCTTAGACAAGGGGTCTTTGTGGTGTAAGATCCCATTAGAAAAACAGCTTGACTGTTCAATAGATTGGCTCAGGTCATGAGATAGAGTCCATTTGGGAAATGGGTCTCATCTGTGTACATCATTCTCTTCATTGGCATTAAACTGGTCTTTCACATCATAACCTTGGTTATACATTTCATATAATATTTTGTTATTCCAGTAATTATTACCATAACAATATCATTAATCTCACTAGCAATACAGATCTAATCCAGGACCCAATACCTTGAGGTAACCAACTGAACATATCAAATCAAGAAGATTCAGATTATGAGTCTTCTCTATCGAACCAGATAGCTTTTTGATGAGTTTTCTTGATATCTTGTTCAAATTCATGGTCAATCTAGGTGCAACAAGAAGTGTTTGCTATAGCACAAACACCTCCTTGTTGAGCTAAAAGAAACTCTAAGATTATTCTGTTATCTGAAATCATTTTGGCAAGAGAGTTTAAGGATTCTTGCTGGGCCACCCTTCCAATAGAAATTTCATTCATGATTTGATCTATGGAAGCAGAAAAATTTTGGAGTGCCCACTTTAATTTGTCTACTCTGTAAAAAGGAAAAAAAAAAAAAAGATCTTAAAATCTATATTCCATCCTAGGTCTAATCTTGTTAGGTTATAATACTTGTAGTTGTCAGTGGATCTCTTGGTCCCACTCAAGATTTTAAACTGCTGGCCCAATGAATATTTTCATGATAGGGGTATATTTCCAGTGGGATGCCTAAATGGCCCAGAGTGCATTGGCCTGTCATGTCTCATCCATCCAGAAAGAGCAACGCCTGAGCATGAGGTTTTCCTGGATTTGGTATATCAATACAGGGGTATATTGATCTTCCACGTAAGAATGCATACCCATGAAGAGCACAAATCCTACCTTTCTGTTGGTAGTGGTTGGGGAGGGGGAATAGTTTGATTAACCAGCTGAAGCCAATTATTCGTTAAGGAGTTGTGGCTGAAATTCCATCTCTCTCTCTCTTAAGACAAAGAGAGAAAGAGAGAGAGAGCGAGAGAGAGAAAGCTTTATTGAGATATAATGCACATACAGTAAAATTCAGTCTTTTAAAGTATACAATCCAGTGGTTTTTAGTATCTGCTTTTATTTATCTAGGAAATTCCTAGGAGTAGAATTGAGGAAACTGTACATAGAACAAAAGGCAGTTGTTCAAACAGAACAAGGGAATAGTGCATGATTTAAAATCAGGAAAGGTGTGTATCAGGGCTGTATCTTTTCACCATACTTATTCAATCTGTATGCTGAGCAAATAACCTGAGAAGTTGGACTATTGTGAAGAAGAATGTGGCATCAGTATTGGAAGAAGACTCATTAACAACCTGTGATAAGCAGATGACACAGCCTTGCTTGCTGAAAGTGAAGAAGACTTGAAGCACTTGCTGATGAAGATCAAAGACTACAGCATTTATGGATTCCACCTCAACATGCTGTTGTTGTTAAGTGCCGTCAAGTTGTTTCTGACTCATAGCGACCTCACGCACAGCAGAATGAAACACTGCCCGATCCCGCACCAGCCCCACAATCCCTGCTATACTTGAGCCCATCATCACAGCCACCCTGTCAATCCATCTCGTTGAAGGCCTCCCCCTCTTTCATCGACCCTCCACCCTACCAAGCATGACAACCTTCTCCAGGGAATGGTCCCTTCTGACAACAT
>NW_006921761.1:3274733-3287618 GCF_000298275.1 Orycteropus afer afer
ATCAACACCCACAGAAGCAGCAGTCAACAAATCAAACAGCATATTGCATTGGGCAAATCTTCTGCAAAAAAAAACTCTTTAAAGTGTTAGGGAGCAAAGATATCATGTTCAACACTAATGTGCACCTGACCCAAGCCATGTTTTTTTTCAATAGGCTCATATGCATGTTAAAGCTGAACAATGAATAAAGAAGATGACAGAAAAATTGATGCATGTGAATTGTGGTATTTGGAAAGAATATTGTACGGACCATGAATAGTAGAAGAATGAACAAATCTGTGTTGGAGGAAGTACATCTGGAACGCTCCTTAGAAGTGAGGAGGGCAAGACTGCCTCTTGTACATGCTGGAGGTGTTACCAGGAGGGACCAGTGCTGTGAGAAGGACATCCTGCTTGGTAAAGTAGACAGTCAGTGGAAAAGAGGGAGACCTTCAATAAGATGGATTGACATCATGACTACAACAACAGGCTCAAGCTTAGTGATCAATGTAAGGATGGTGCAGGACTGGACAGTTTTTCGTGCTGTGTATGAGACTGCTATGAGTTTAAACTGACTCAATGGTACCTAACAACAATATGGTAAATCTATGTTTAATGTTCTGAGGAACTGCCAGACTGCTTTCCAAAGTGATTGTACCATTTTACATTCTCTCTAGCCTGCAACCCCTTGGAACACACTCCAAAGCACGTTCAAGGCTGTGATCTTTGGGAACCAGATCACCCAGGGCTTTCTTCTGAGGTGTCTCCAGGTGGGTTTGAACCTCCAACCAATTTGAAGAGTCAATCACTTCACTTTTGCACAACTAGGGGTTCCTTCATAAACCACTCCCCATATTTCTTATCACTGTGGCAGTTAGACTATATGAAGAAGAATGTGGCATCAGGATTGGAGGAAGACTCATTAACAGCCTGTGATACACTGACAACACAACTTTGCTTGTTAAAGTCAGGATGACTTGAAGCACTTACTGATGAAGATCAAAGATTACAGCCTTCAGTATGGATTACACTTCAATATAAACAAAAATCCTCACAACTGGGCCATTAAGCAGCATCACAATAAATGGAGAAAAGATTGAAGTTGTTAAAGACTTCATATTACTTGGTTCTACAACTAACACCAATGGAAGCAGCAGTCAAGATATCCAATGATGTATAGCATTGAACAAATCTGCTGCAAAAGACCTTTTTCAGGTGCTGAAGAGCAAAGATATCTCCTTGAAGGTGCACCTGACACAAGGCATGGTATTTTCAATCACCTCATGTGCATGTGAGAGCTGGACACTGAATAAGGAAGACCAAAGAAGAGTCAATGCTTTTGAATTGTGGTGTTGGCAAGTGATACTGAAAGTACCATGGACTGCTAAAAGGACTAACAAATCTGTCCTGGAAGAAGTGCAGCTGGAATCCCCCTTGTGAGTGAGAATGACCAGACTTCATCTCACCTACTGTGGTCATGTTGTCAGAAGGGACCATTGCCTGGAGGAAGATATCATGCTTGGTAAAGTGGAGGGTCAACGAGGAAGGGGAAAGCCCTCAACAAGATGGATTGACACAGTGGCTACAACAATGGGCTCAGGTATAGCAAGTATTATGGGGCTGGCACAGGACCGGGCAGTGTTTTGTTCTGCTGTACATAGGGTTGCTATGAGTCAGAGACAACTCGACAACGACACAGCAGTTACCTGAAAAATACCATTTCACCAATATTGGAACTCTGTCACATTGGCTAGCCAGCCTGGGACCCATTTAATATACATTGTGCAATAATAAATCAACACCATCCATTTGAAAATATTGAGGATTGGTAATATTTTTTACTCAGTCATAAGTGTTCAATATCTATAATTGTGGCCCACAGGCCTTTCCAAAAACTCCTCTTTTCAGATATACAACCCCAATGTGGTTTTAATAGTCAATTACCCTAAAGTACTTCATAGGCCTATTTTTGTTTTCTTCACTTATAAAATATAATACATTGTTAGTTGTACACATGTGAGTCGTATCATGTTAGGTACAAGTATATAACTTCATCACCGTCCTTATTTAGAGATTGTGTATGGCTTAAGGAGATGTGTACAGGTGCCAAGTTGACAAGGGGTGGGCTGTGATAGTTAAGATTGTGTGTCAACTTGGCTGAGCCATGATTCTTAGTGGTTTGGCAGTTGTAATGTAGTCAACCCCATGATGAGATGTGATATAACACAATCACCTCCATGACAGGATCTGCTATGCTAGCCAATCAGTTTCCTCAGGGGTATAGTCTGCTTCAGATATGTACAGACATTTTGCCAATATTCTCTGTGTGTGTTCCTCAATCTTGACCCTGCGCCTGATTCATCATCAACTGACCTCCAGTTCCTGGACTTGAACAGCAGCCTGTCGTATTGCCGGATGATCTGGAGATTGTTGCCTTCACAGCCTGTAATCCAATAGCCTGCCTTCTTACCTGTAGATCTTGGATTCACCAGCCTCTGCAGCCAGCAGCCTGCTGTATTGCCTGCCAACCTTGGGTTTGTCAGGCCCTGAAGCTACATGCATCAGACGAAGCCTCCAGCCTAATGTCTGATGAACAGACTTGGGCTTTCTACAACATCTACGACCTTGTGAACCACTTCCTTGAGATAAATCTCTCTCTCTCTCCCCGTCCCTCCTTTCTCTCCCTCCCTCCCTCCCTCCCTCTCTCTCTCTCTCTCTATCTATATATCACTGGTTTTGCTTCTTTAGAGAACTCAACCTAAGACAGTGAGCTTGCATGAATCATCTGATTAGCTTAGTTTTGTAAGACAGATAACTCTTTTTCAGCTCATTGAAAGCAGCGATGCAAACAGAAACTTGCACAGCAGTTTTCACTGCACGACTCTTCACAGTGGCCAAAAGGTGAAACAACTGAAATGTCAAACAGATGAATGGATAAACAAACTATGGTATGTACACAATCCTGGTAAAGGGTATGTCGTTTTGAGAAGTGACTTCTTTGGTTTGCCAAATATTAAAACTAAGTAGAAATTTGTTAAAGTTAGCTGTCTTAAAAAATAAATAAATAAAAGACTTCAATTCTTGCTCCTGCCTCTTCTTATACACTGTACTCCCATGTCAATACTCATTATTTTTAAGGTCCTCCTTGATCTCTTACAAAAAATTAGCCACAAACAGCTCTCAATAGCCTCTCTAAACATACACTAAAGAAATAAATTTGACCCGAAGTAAATCTAGTAGCTTGCCAGTATTTTCACCAGTTAGGAATTATAGGAATTTAGCAATAGAATTTGAAAGTAAATTGAAGTCTCTTTTTAGCCACTTTTTGTTTTTAGTACAGACCAAGATCCTATTCATTGCCAAGTGTTTTCATCGGCATGAATGCTAGTTTTTGGTCCAGGAATAATAAATGATTGAGTGTTACCAGCAGCAGGGTGGAGTGGAATTTTTGGTACTTTTTTTAAAAAAGAAAGTGAAAAACAACTGAACAGAAGTTTAAACAGATTTTTGTGCAAATGTAGATTAAGGAGAGTTGTTTTTTTAAAAAAAAAAAAACCCATATTGCAAAAATTATAAATATGATTGTGCCAAGCTAGGGGAATGGTATTCAATATAAGTTGTCTGACCGATATAGTGCTGTTGGGGGCATCAAGTAACAAGGCTGCTTTAGTTTATTAACTTTTTTTTAATCTTAAAGTATTCTGAAGTCACATGTTTTCTTTTAAATGTAAATATTTGTTTTTGCAAAAACTATGTTGTAACTCTTCAGTGCCTATTTGAGTATACACAGAAAAGATCAATTTTGTTAGAGGTAGATGGAAAATTCACTGTTGCCATTTGAACAGCTAATGAGTGGTAAGTCACTACATTTTACATTTTTACAAAAGATGGAATTTTAAAAATTCATTTTGCTACAAGGACTAAATAAAACCTTGATGGTAAAGATCACAGAAGGAAGGCTTGTCTCACTTAAGATGTGTTCTAACCCAGCAATTTTCAGAGTTTTTGTCCTGCAGATTAGCAAAAATTAAAAGATTAATAAAATCTTTAAATAAATAATGATGAGAATAGAGAGAAATAAGTGTTGATTTACAATGTTGTAAATGTATGTAGATGATAACAATATTTGCCAATTCAATTTTTGTGCACAGTTCAGTGGTACCAATTACGTCAACCATGCTGTGCAATCCAGTTTTCCAACAGACCTTTTGCCCTGGCTTCTTCTCCTCCTTTCTCAACCAAGCCCTTCATCCTGGATCCTTTTCCTTTGGCTTGATTACCCTGATCCTTCAGCAGCCTGAGGTCTTTATTAATGCATCCATCACGTAGCAGAAAATGCAACAGGCAAGGCCCAGACTCCATGGAAGTACATACAAACAGGGGAGATGGACACTGAAGGAATTACTAGAAGTGCACTGAGTACCATGAAGGAGAAGTATAGGATGAATGCTTTGGAAACCCGAGATGGACTGACTACCCAGTGTAGCCCGGATTGGTGTCTTAGTTCTCTAGCTGTGCTGTAACAGAAATACCAGAAGTGGATGGCTTTAACAAAAAGAAGTTTATTCTTTCCTAGTTTAGGAAGCTAGAAGTCTGAATTTCGGGTGGTGTCACTAGGGGGAAACATTTCTCTGTCTTGACTCTGGACAAAAGTTCTTGTCTCTTCTGAGCTTCTGTTCCTGGCAATCTTCACGTGGCTTAGCAGCTCTGTCTCCCCATCTCTGCTTACTTACTTGCTTGTTGAATCTGTCTTATATCTCAAAAGAGATGGAATCAAGATACACCCTAATCCTGCCTCATTAGCACAAAAAACATACTCGAATCCTCATTAATACAACCTAATCTTGCCTCACTAACCACAAACAGAGGTAAGGATTTATAATCCACAATTCAATCTACAGCAGTTGGCAGGGGTCAGGGAAGGTGAGAAACAGGATGAGAGAATGGAAGTCACACCTCATCCTGAAAAAGAACCTCCCAATGGAATGCCCTGACTTAAGAAAGTACTGAAAACAGTTCCTGCCCTGGGTAGGTGGGAAAGAGATAGAGTAAACCAAACCAAACCCACTGCCTTCGAGTCAATTCTAACCCAGAGCAACCGTGCAGGACACGTGGAACTGCTCTTTAGGGCTTCCCATCTTTCCAGAAGCAGGCTGCCTCATCCTCCTGCACAGTAGCTGTTGCATTTGAGCCACCAACTATTTGGTTAGCAGCAGAGTGCTTTAATTACTACACAACCAGAGCTTCTTAGAGGTAGACTAACAGCCATAAAAGAGATAGGTTTTGAAGGCAAACAGTCCTGGGCCCATCATTTACTAACCACAGAAACATAGGCAAGTTTCTTGACCTTCTTATTTTTTCCTTTCACTTTTTATTATGGATAATTTTAAACATAAAGAAAAGTAGAGTGATATCAGAAAAACAATCAATGTAATCCACCACATAAACAAAGCAAAACAAACGTGATTATATCAATCAATGCAGAAAAGGCATTTGATAAAATCCAACACCCTTTCCTGTTCAGAACTCTCAGCAAAATAGGAATAGAAGGGAAATTCCTCAGCATAATAAAAGGCATATATGCAAAGCCAACAGTCAACATCATTACTAATGGAGAAAGACTCAAGCATTCCCCTTATGAACAGGAACCAGACAGGGATGCCTTCTATCACCACTTCTATTTAATATTATATTGGAAGTCCTGGCCAGGGCAATAAGGCCAGAAAGAGAAATAAAAGGCATACAAATTGGCAAAGAGGAAGTAAAGCTATCTCTCTTTGCGGATGATATGATCCTGTACATAAAAAACCCAAGAGACTCAACAAAAATACTACTGGAACTAAAAGATGGAAACAACCTACATGCACATTAAAAGAAGAATGGATAACCAAACTGTGATACATACACTCAATGGAATACTATGCAACCCTAAAGAATAATGTACAATCTGCAAAACACTGCATAACATGGATGAACTTGGAGGACACTACACTGAGTGAAATAAGTCAATCACAGATGGACAAATATAGTATTAGTTCGATTATTGTAAAAAGTCAAGGAAAGGTTTATATATGGAAGGGAACTTTCTTTATTGGTTACCAGGGTTGAGGCGGGGAGACACTGCAAAAAAAAAAAAAAAAATGCATTGACTCATCTCACTTTAGTTTTGTGTATTTCACTGGACATAAATTATATTTCAATAAAATGCATTTTAAAAAAAACTGCTGGAACTAATAGAGGGTCAGCAAAGTGGCAGGATACAAGGGTGACACACAAAACTCAGTTGGATTCCTCTGCGCCAAGAAAGAGACCTCTGAAAAAGAAATAAGGAAGCAATACCATTTACAATAGCTACTAAAAAGATAAAGTATCTAGGAATAAATCTTACCAGAGATACAAAAGACCTACACAGAGAAAACTATAAAACACTACTACAGGAGACAAGGGCTCTACATAAATGGAAGAACCTGCCTTGTTCATGGATAGGTAGACTGAATATTGTGAAAATGTCAATACTACCTAAAGCAATGTACACATTTAATGCAATCCTGATCCAGATACCAACAAAAATTTTTAAGGACATGGAAAACCAATTACTAACTTCATATGGAAAGGAAAGAGACCTCGGATAAGCAGAACATTTCTGAAGAAGAACATAGTGGGAGGTCTCACACTCCCAGATCTTAAACCCTACTATACAGCCACAGTAGTCAAAACAGCATGGTATCGGTACAATGGTAGACAGATGGACCAATGAAACAGAATCAAAAGTCCAGAAACAGACCCATCCACTTATGGACAGCTGATCTTTGATGAAGGTCCAAAACCCATTAAATAGAGAAGAGACAGCCTCTTTAACAAATGGTGCTGGCAAAACTGGATATCGACTTGCAGAAAAACGAAACAAGATCCATACCTCACCCCATACACAGAAACAAACTCAAGCTGGATCAAAGACTTAAATGTAAAACCCAAAACTATAAAATTCATCAAAGATAAAATAGGGGCAAATCTAGGAGCCCTAATTTACAGCATAAGTAGACTATCAACCATAACCCAGAATGCACAAGAGGTAGTAGAGAAGCTAGATGACTAGGACCTTTCAAAAATTAAATTCTTATGCACATCGAAAGACTGTCAAAAGAGAACCTACAGATTGGGAGAAAATATTTGCCTATGACATATCTGACAAAGGACTTATCTCCAAAATCCACAGAAAACTTCAAACCTCAACATCAAAAAGACAAACAACCCAATTCAAAAATGAGCAAAACACTTGAACAGACACTTCACTAAAGATGATATGCTGGTGGCCAACAAGCACATGAGGAATTGCTTGCAATCTTTAGTCATTAGAGATGCAGATCAAAACAACCATGAGATATCATCATCTCACCCCAGAAATAATAACGAAGTTCAACAGGTCAGAAAATAACAAATGCTGGCAAGGCTGGGAAGAGATTGGAACTCTTGTGCACTGCTGGTGGGATTGTAAAATGGTACAACCATTGTGGCAAACAGTATGAAGTTTCCTTAAAAAACTGAAAATAGAAATACCATTTGACCCAGCAATTCCATTACTAGGAATATATCCTAAAGAGATGAGAGGCAGGGCACGAACAGACATATGCACACCCATGTTCATTGCAGCATAATTCATTAAAGCAAAGAGATGGAAATAGCCTAAATGCCCACCAACGGATGAGTGGATAACCAGATTATGGTATATCCACACAATGGAACGCTATGCTGCATTAAAGAACAATGAGGGACACATGAATCATCTCACAACGTGGATGAGCCTGGAGGACTTATGCTAAGTGAAATAAGCCAATCGCAGAAGGACAACTACTGTATGAGCCCATTACTGTGAAAAGACAAAGAAGGGTTTGCTTAAGAAAGGGAACTCACTTTGTAGGTTACCGGGGTGCGGAGGGAAAGGGAATGATTAATTTCAGGCTGGTTGGGGGCCACACGCTGACGTAGATAAGGGGAGGGATGGTATAGAAAGAGTCTATGACCACCATGATAACATTAAGAAAAGGGAGGACACTGAATTGTGCACATAAGATACAGACGACAGATGCTAACACCAACCCGTATATCCACAATACTGCATTACCATTAACACCAAACACCAGGCTACAGATAAACACATAAACATCTGAGAAGATCAGATGGGGGTCAGTGAACAGGAGTACACTCTAGACCAAGGATAGATTCAGCTGAGGCTAATCTTGCACAGATACCAGTGATACAAAATACCCACAATCCTTACAGAAACTACAGAAGACAGACATAGAGCAATCCCTCACAGACAGCCAGACACCATGGGAGAGAGATTCAACAAATCTACCGACTCAGGACCATAGTACTGAGGGACACCAGACTCAATTGGCTCAACAAAATACATAAAAATCTTGTTCCTCATCTTACATTGGGGAGTAGCAACTGGGGTCTTAAAAGCTTTCAAGAGGCTATCTAAGATGCAGCTAATGGTCTCCTAGCATTGGAAGTGAAGAAGAGTGCAAAAAGCCATGGGCATTTGGAGGCAATCAGCCCCAGGACATGATGGCCCTCGAGACAGGAGAACTAGATGGTGCCCGGCTACCAATGCCAACCACTCAGGAAAGAATCAAGACTGGATATCCTGGATAGAGTGGGAGGGAAAACATGGAACAAAATCCAAAAATATAATAATGACCAGAATTACTGGTTGGATGGAGTCTGGTGACGCCCCCATTACTATGGCCCTGGGATACATTTTGGGCCTGGAATAAAACTCACTCCCAGGGGCTGGTTCTCAGCCCAATGGTAGATGAGATGTACACACAGACCACTCAGCCCAGGGTGATGCACCCACATACTCTATGGAAAGGCATCCCTTGGAGCAATCAAACACAGGGCACCAGAGGGGCAACATTCCCACGGAGGAAATGCAGGACACACAGGAGTGCATAACTATGAGGGGCATGGGGGGTGGTTACTGGGCAGGGAGGAGAGGAGACTGGGTTAGGGTTGGGGACGGTAAATGGGGAGTGAAATTAAATGTACACTAAATGTTGAATGTAAAACAAACTCTGCTGTGTAAACTTGCACCCAAAGCACAATAAAAAAGAAACAAACAAAAGTCGAGAGAATAGTTTAGTGAACAACCATGTCCTGCGCTCATTGCACGGCTCCAGCAAAGACCAGCTCACAGCCAGCTCCTTTCCTTCATGTGCTACCCACTTCTTCCACTCAGTCATTGTTTGGAGGCAAATGCCAGTCATCATATCATTACTCTAATCATATAATTATAGGCATCAATATTTTATCACACCCACAGAAAATAAATGTGTATCTGTGGAAGGTAATGACCTCTCTTAACATAACCACAATATTATTACTATATGTAAAATGTTATCAGTAATTTCTTAATATTATCAAATACCTAATTATTTCCTCATTTGAAATTGTCTCATAAATGTCATAAATCTTTTATTTTATTTACAGTTACTTTGTTTGAAAAGGATCTAAATGAGGTCTTCACATTACGTTTGTTGCCTGACCTCTTTAAGCCTTAATTTTATCAACTAACTGAAAGCCCTTACTACATCCTTAACTTCAGAAAGATGAAGCAAGAAAGACCCTAACTGAATAAATAGCAGCCACCCAAGGATTAGTCGATTCACTACTGGCGTGAAGTCTGGAAAGATTTACACCTTGTTCTTTCCTTTGGGTTCAAGTCACTCTTGCGGTCTCCACTGCATCCACCACAGATGAGGGATTAGGAGGCGATACTCCGTCCTGTTCAGGTTGACCCTCCTGCACCTCAAAGGTCATGGCCAACCTTTGTTCTTAGCAGTTGACACTGCCAAAGCAGTTGCCCCTCTCTCAGTCCGCCTGGGAGTCTCTTGTCTCCAGACTTTCTCTCCAATCCCCTCCCCTAAAAAGCCCTGTGGTCTCTTTAACCCTTCTCCTCTTCCTTCTGGGGCCTTCCCTCATCCTCCTCATTTGGTCCCAATTGTCAATCATTGGGTTCTGTCTGACTTTCCCCTGGGTGAAGACAGAGATGATTTCAGATGCATGAACATGAAGGAGAAAGAGAAAAATAGCCTCCATGCACAGCAACAAGGTCAAGCACCCATGAGACATTCAGTTCTTTAGCACAACCCAAGAGAAAGCCCCTTAATACAGTATGTGTGCATCATTACACCACAAGTATCTGACAGCTGCAGAAGATGTAGGACTTAGTCAATATCCCAGTTGAAATGCAATGAAGAGATTATGGACTTGTGCTCAATTTCTAGGTACTATTTGAATTTCCATATTCTGTGGGATCACCTTTCTTTGGAATGGGTACAAAAATGGATCTCTTCCAGTCAGTTGGCCAGGTAGCTGTCTTCCAAATTTCTTGGCATAGATGAGTGAGTGCCTCCAGTAGGGCATCCATTTGTTGAAACATCTCAGTGGGTATTCCATCAATTCCTGGAGTCTTATTCTTCACCAATTCCTTCAGTGCAGCTTTGACTTCTTCCTTCAAAACCATTGGTTCTAGATCATATGCCACCTCCTGAAATGGATGAACATTAACCAATTCTTTTTGGTACAGCAACTCTGTGTATTCCTTCCATCCTCTTTTGATGCTTCCTGCATCATTCAATATTTTGCCCATAAAATCTTTCAATATTGCAATGCAGGGCTTAAAATTTTTTCTCAGTTCTTTCAGCTTGAGAAATGCCGAGCATGTTCTTCCCTTTTCGTTTTCTAACTCCAGGTCTTTGCACCTTTCATTATAGTAATTGGCTTGGTCTTCTCGAGCTGTTCTTTGAAATCTTCTGTTGAGTTCTGGTATCTTGTCATTTCTTCCATTTGCTTTAGCTACTCTCCACTCAAGGGCAAGTTTCAGAGTCTCTTCTGACATAATAGATGTTTAATGAATGACTAAGGTAGAAAGCCTTCATAATGAGGAATGTGCACTAGATTTGCTTTGGCTTATTATTGAGAAGGGCAAAGAAAAGACCTTTCTCTCCAACTTGAATTCCTATTGCGAGGAAGTAGACTATTTTTATATGTAGAATAACTTGCTACCCAAGAGAAGGTTGAGGCTGCCACACAGAACAAATGGTGGCAATCTACCCAGTTAATTTCTATTCAGGAATGATTGACTGACAGACATTACATTTAAGGCAGTTTTGACATAATGATTTTGGAGTCACATAACTTTGGGAACTGATAAGCTAAACAAGCCTGATGAATTTCTTCACTGAAGCACTATGTGGAGCCCAGGAGCCATAGATGGTTGTGCAGGTTAGATACTGCACAGCCTTGCCCAACGGGCCTGCTTGGCTGGGCTAACATACACTGGTATTTACAAAAGCAGACACGGAGTGCAGATATTTTGTATTTTCATTCTGTAAACCACTGTACAAATGGAAACTAGTGTTATATTAATGTGGCATAATGCTAGATGCTGTCTGCTCTGTAAAAATGGATAGGACTGTCCCTGCTCACACAGAGAGGGGCATCAACCAATTGAGATGCTCACAGAGGCTTCTGACCAAGAGAAACTGTTGATTGTTAGTATTCTGAATCTGTGAGGATATTGGGAGATATTCTCAGAGAGAATTTAGGAATGTAATCATCTCACTTTTAGGAATAGAACTTTGAAAATTGTTTTGCTTCACAAAATGGTTTTGTTTTGTTGTATTCATCAAAAGCTCATTATAGATGGTAAAAATGAATATTTTGTCAATAATGTTTAATTTACTGTAAAGATCACATTTCTGGGAGCTCTGGTAGCATAGTGCCTAAGGCATTTGACTGCTAACCAGAAGGCTGGCAGTTCAAACCCACCAGCCACTCCTCAGAAGGAAGGTTGGGCAATCTTCTTCTGTAGAGATACCACCTGGGAAACCCCAGGAGGGGTCGCTGTGAGTCAGGTCCAGGTAGGACTTGATGGCACATAACAACAACAAAGATCACATTTCTACTTTCTCTAAGTTGCACCATGAAATGATCAAGCTGCTGTAAGTATACAAAAGTGACATCTAGGGGCCACTCGAATACACTACACATCCTTGAGAGGTCAAGTCAAAGAGACAAACATCATCTTGTCCACTCTTTACATCAGGGATACCAAATTTCCAGATTTTACAGTGAATATGAAAATTTTTAAATGAAGATCTATTTGGAATTTCCAAGATTTTTTTTTTAAGTAAGAATATTAAACAACAACAATCTACCATCTACTGTATAACAACAGCAGCAACAACAAAGAACATTTTAGGATCAACAAGGAAACAGAGGATGTGAATAACACTAGAAACCAACTAGACTCAATAGATGTACATAGAATGTTTCACTCACAACAGCACAATATACATTGTACTCCAGATGGAATATTCTCCAGGATAGACCACATGTGAGGTCACAAAGCAAGTCCTAATAAATTTTAAAAGGTTGAAAACATACACAGTATTTTCTCTGACCACAACCAAATGGAGCTAAGATCAGTAACAGAAAAAAACTCTGGAAAAGATATATAGTAGAGCTGACAAGAGGCAAGGTTGTAACCACTTCTTGGCCACAGCCAGCTACCCAGAGGGAATGAGTAGTTGGACCTGTGGGTTCGGGACCATAGTCACAGCAGACATCAAGCTCAATTGGCATAACATAGTACACAAAAACATTGTTCCACATCCTACTTTGGCGAGTAGCGACTGGGATCTTAAAAGCTTGCAAGCAGCCATCTACATGCAACAATGGGTCTCTCCTCAACCAGAGCAAAGAAGAATGAAGAAAACCAAAGATTCATGGAAACAATTAGTCCAAGTGACTGGTACACCATGCAATCCTCAGCCTATACAACTATGAGACCAGAAGAACTAGATGGTGCCCGGCTACCACTGTCAACCACTCAGA
>NW_006921761.1:3287803-3308826 GCF_000298275.1 Orycteropus afer afer
AAAAGACAGGCATATGAGCTGAACATTTACATTAGGCAGATACACTCCTTGGAGAGATCAATCATGGGAGAATAGAAGGGCTGTGTATGCACTGGGAGACAGCTTGGGGCAGGAGAGCATGGAGGGAAGGACACAGGGAAAATGTAACTATAAGTAGGAAGTGGGAGGGGAGCTGTTGCATTGTGGTGAATTGTAGTCAATGACATGAGACAAAGTGTATATGAACTGCTGTATGGAAAGTAAATTTGCACTGTAAACTTTCACCCAAATCACAATAAAATTTTTAAAAAAGAAAAATAAATGAATTCTTTGAAAAACTAAAAAAACAAAAAAGAACTCTGGAAAATACACAAACATATGGAGATTAAACAACACACTATTAAACTCCCAATGGGTCAAGGAAGAAATCAAAATAGAAATTCAAAAATTCCTTGAATCAAATGAGAATGAAAGCACAACATACCAAAACTTATAGGATTCAACAAAGGGAGTGCTCAGAGGGAAAGTTAGAACAACAACAACAACAAAATGCTTATATAGAAAATGAAAAAAGGTCTCAACTCAACAGCTTAACTCAACTCCAAGAACTAGAAAGTTAAGAACAAACTAAGCCTAAACCTACCAGAAAATAGGAAATAACAAAGATCAGAGCAGAAATAAATGAAATAAAAAAGAGAAAAAAAAAATAGAATCAATACAACCAGAAATTGTTTCTTCAAAAAGATCAATAAAATTGAGAAAACTTTAGCTAGATTGACAAAGAAAAAAAGCAAAAAGATAGAAATAACCAAAATACAAAACAAAAGACGGGCTATTACAACTGACCAGATAGAAATAAAGAGAATTAGGACAGAGTATTATAAACGGCTGTAAGTAACAAACTGGATGACCTAGACGAAATGGACAAATACTTAGTAGCACACAAGCTACCAAAACTGACTCAAGAGGAAAGAGAAAGTCTCAATAGACTCAGAACAAGTGAAGAAACTGAATCAGTGATGAAAAACCTCCCAACAAAAAACACCCTGGGCCAGCCCGGGGAATTCTACCAAACGTTCAGAGAAAAATTGACACTAAAACAGTTTAAAGTTTAAACTCCTCCAAAATATGGAGAAGGAAGGAGTACTCCTTGATTCATTCTATGAAGTGAACATAACCCTGGCACCAAAACCAGACAAAGATACCACAAGGAGAGAAAACTACAGGCCCATATCTCTTAGAAATATAGATGCAAAAAACCTCAGCAAAACACTAGCAAACAGAATCCAACAGCATATTAAAAGAATCACACACCATGACCAAGTGGGATTTACTCCAGGAATGCTGAGATGGCTCAACATTGGAAAATCAATCAACGTAACACACCACATGGATCAAACAAAGGAAAAGAACAACATGATCATCTCTATGGATGCAGAAAAAGCACTTGATAAAATCCAACACTCTTTCTTGATGAAAACCCAAAAGAAGATTGGAACAGAAGGGAAATTGTTCAGTATGATTCAGGGTACATATGAAAAGCCAACAGCCAATAGCCAACATTATACTTAATGCAGAAAGACTGAGAGCTTTCCCTTTGAAACTGGGAATAAGACAAGGTGCCTGCTCTCATCACTTCTATTCAATATTGTACTAGAAGTCCTGGCCAAAGCAAAAGGGCAAGAAAAAGAAATAAAAGGTATGCAGATATAAAAAGACAAATTATCTCCATTCATGGATGATATGATCCTATAGACAGATAATCCCAAAGAGACCACAAGAAAACTTCTAGAGCCAATAGAGTAATTTAGCAAAGTTGCAGGGTATAAACTCAACAAACAAACATCAGTTGAGTTTCTATACACCAGCAAGAACAAATCTGAAAGGAAAATTAAGTGGAAATTTTCATTTATAATATCATCTTAGAGAATAAATACTTAGGAATAAATCTAACCAGGGATATGAAGGACTTAAACAATGAAACTATAAAACACTGCTGAAAGAGATTAAAGAAGACATAAATAAATAGAAAAATGTTCCATGTTCATGGATTGGAAGACTTAATATTGTTAAGATGTTGATACTACCCAAAGCAACATATAGATTCAACCCAATCTCCATCACAATTCCAACAGCCTTCTTTACAGAAATAGAAAAACCAACCCTCAACTTTATACGGAATGGTAACAAGCCTCAAATAGTTAAACCAATGTTGAAAGACAAGAAAAAAGTAGGACTTATACCTCCAGATTTTAAAACATATTATACAGCTACAGTAATCAAAACAGCCTGGTACCAGTAAAACAATAGACACATAGATCAACGGAATAGAACTGAGAGTCCAGAAATAAATCAACATGGTCTATGATCTATGTAAAAAATCTGATTTTTGACAAGGGTGCTAATTCCACTCAATAGACAAAGAAGAGTCTGTTTAATAACTGGTGTTGGGGAAAAGGAATTTTCCCATGCAGAAAAATGAAACAAGATGCATGCCTCATACCATACACAAAAGTAAATTAAAAATGGATTAAAGACCTAAATGTGCAAACCAAAACCATGAAATTCTCAGAAGAAAATGCAAGAGAAGCGACATTAGTCTTTGTTTTTAACAATGGATTATCCAATATTATCTAACAAAAGCACAAGTTGTAAAAGACTAAATAAATAAATGGGCCCTCTTTGATGCATTGAACACCAGTGACCGAAAACCAGAGGAATTGTGGGATGACATCAAGAACATCATCCATGAAGAAGGCAAAAAGTCATAAAAAGACGAGAAAGGAAGAAAAGACCAAAATGAATGTCAGAAGAGACTCTGAAACTTGCTCTTGAATGGAAAGTAGCTAAAGCAAATGGAAGAACCGACAAGATAGAAGAGCTGAACAGAAGATTTCAAAGAGCAGCTCGAGAAGACAATGTCAATTATTACAATGACCTGTGCAAAGACCTGGAGTTAGAAAACCAAAAGGCAAGAACATGCTCAGCATTTCTCAAGCTGAAAGAACTGAAGAAAAAAATTCAAGCCTCGAGTTACAATACTGAAAGATTCTAAAATATTGAAATAATGTGGGAAAGATCAAAAGAATATGGAAGGAATACACAGAGTCACTGTATCAAAAAGAATTGGTTGATGTTCATCAATTTCAGGAGGTGGCATATGATCAAGAACCAATGATATTGAAGGAAGAAGTCAGAGCTGCACTGAAGGAATTGGCAAAAAACAGGGCTCCAGGAATTGATGGAATACCCACTGAGATGTTTCAACAAATGGATGCCCCACTGGAGGCACTCACTCGGCTGTGCCAAGAAATTTGGAAGACAACTACCTGGCCAACTGACTGGAAGAGATCCATATTTGTACCCATTCCAAAGAGAAGTGATCCCACATTATGTGATAATTATTGAACCATATCATTAATATCACATGTATGTAAAATCTTGCTGAAGATAATTCAAAACCAGTTGCAGCAGTATATTGACAGGGAACTTCCAGAAAAGCAAGCTGGATTCAGAAGAGGTTGAGCAATGAGGGATATCATTGCTGATGTCAGATGGATCTTAGCTGAAAGCAAAGAATATCAGAAAGATGTTTACTTGTGTTTTATTGACTATGCAAAAGCATTTGATTGTGTGGATCATAACAAATTAAGGATAACATTGAAAAGAATGGGAATTCCAGAACACTTGATTGTGCTCATCAGGAACCTGTAGGTAGACTAGGAGGCTGGCAATTTAACAGAACAAGGGGATACTGTATGATTTAAAATTGAGAAGGGAATGTGTCAGGGTTGTATCCTCTCACCATACTTATTCGATCTGCATGTTGAATAAATAATCCAAGAAGCTGGACTATATGAAGAAGAACATGGCATCAGGATTGGAGGAAGACTCATTAACAACCTGTGATATGCAGATGATACAACCTTGCTTGCTGAAAGTGAAGATGACTTGAAGCACTTACTGATGAAGATTAAAGACTTCAGTCTGCAGTAAGGATTACATCTCAACATGAAGAAAATGAAAATCCATATGGAAAGTGAATTTGTTCTGTGAACTTTCACTCAAATCATAATTTAAAAAAAAAAAAAAAGAATGAAAATCCTCACAACTGGAACAAAAAGCAGCATCATGGTGAATGGAGAAAAGATTGAAGTCATTAAAGATTTCATATTACTTGGTTCCACAATCAACACTCACAGAAGCAACAATCAAGACATCAGACGACATATTACACTGGGCAAATCTGCTGCAAAAGACCTCTTTAAAGAAGTGCTGAAGACCAAAGATGTCTACTTGAAGACTAAGATGCAACTAACCCAAACCATGGTATTTCCAATTATCTCATATGCATGTGAGAGCTGGACAATGAAAAAAGAAGAATGAAGAAGAGTTGACACTTTTGAGTTGTGGTGTTGGTGAAGACTACTGAAAGTACCATGGACTGCCAAAAGAACAAACATATCTGTCCTGGAAGAGGTACAGCCGGAACGCTCCACGGTAGTGAGAATGGCCAGACTTCGTCTCACCTACTTTGGTCATGTTGTCAAAAGGGACCATTCCCTGGAGAAGGATATCATGCCTGGTAAAGTGGAGGGTCAGTGAAGAAGGGGAAGGCCCTCAACAAGATGGACTGACACAGTGGCTGCAATGATGGGCTCAGGTATAGCAGGGATTGTGAGACTGGGCAGTGTTTTGTTGTGTTGTACATAGGGTCACTATGACTCAGAGCCCACTCGACGGCACCTAACAACAACAACAACACAAAAATTAAAGACTTTTGTTCATGAAAGCACTTTACCAAAAAATGAAAGGACAAGCTACCAACAGGGAGAGTATCTTTGGAAATCATGTATCCAATGAGAATCTTATAACCAAAGTATATATAAAACTTTGACAACTTATTAACAGAAAGACACACACACAAAAAAAATTATTAAATGAGCAAAGGAGTTGAACAGATATTTCACAAAAGAGGACATTCAATGGCCACCAAACATACGAAACGATGCTCAGAGTCATTAGCCACCAGAAAGATGCAAATCCAAACCACAATGAGATACCATTTCACTCCTACGAAGATGGCTAAGATTTTTTTAAAATAGAAAATAAATTTACAATTTTGATGAGGATCTGGGGAAACTGGGATCCTATTCATTGCAAAATGGTACAGCCATTGTGGAAAACAAACTAAAACTAAAATTCCCATGCTGTTGTCAGGTGCCTTCAAGTCGATTTCGACTCATAGTGATCGTGTGCACAACTGAACCAAACACTGCCTGGCCCTGTGCCAACTTCATCATCATTGCTGTTTGAGCACACTGCCGCAGCGCTGTGTCAACCCGCATGACCCAGAAATTCCATGTAACTCAGCGTTCCCACTCCCAGGCATACACCCAAAACACTTGAAAGCAGACACTCAGAGAGGATGGGACACCAGTGCTCATTGCAGCATATTCACAATAGTCAAAAGATGGAAACAGCCGAAATGTTAATCAACAGATGAATGGATAAACAAAATGGGGTCCGTACCTACAATGGAATACTACTCAGCCAGTAGGAGAAAGGAAGTCTTGATACCTGCTACAATATGCATGGTGCTTGAAGCATTTTGCTGAATGAAATAAGTCAATCACAAAAGGATAAATGCTGTGTGAACTCAAAAAAGACAAGAAAAGGCAAATGTGCAAAGACCAAGATTTATTAGTGGTTACCGGAGTGGGAGGGAGGAAGAAAAGGGTGTAACAACGATGGCAAAGCCCATTAATAAAGGGCAGGGTTTCAGAGATTATTGTAATTGCTGTCAGTAAGTTGTTGTGGTGGTTATGTTTGTGTGTCAACGTGGCTGGGCCTGGTTGAGTGGCTGGGCAGCTGGTGGTAGTTATTCCCCATGATGAGACTGGCAATCAACTCCATGGTGGGATCTACCACAAGCAGCTGAGTAGCTGCTTTGTGTATGTGGTCCGCAGCAGCTTCCAGAATGGTCTCTAGCATATGGCATGCTTGAACCCGACAAGCAAACACCTTGTGGGATCTGGCTCCTTGATTTGGAGCACTGGGGTCATGGTTTCAGGGAACACCCCAGTTAATTGGTCTCATAAGGTGTTTAGCATTTCTATTCTAGCTCTTAGTCCATTGCGTAGTGCCTGGGTTCTTAAGGGCTTTCAAGCAGCCATCCAAAACACAATTGGTCTTCTCCCCCGGGGCAACATTGGAAGGACAGTTAGGAAGAGGAGGAAGAGACAGAATGTATGGTTAATTGCCTCCATGAACAACTGCCTCCTTTGCCTTGAGACTAGAAACACTGGCTAGTGCCCCGCTACCATTACTGAACCTGTCGAACAAAGATTCCATAGACAAATCCTGATCAAAAGGGGGAGAAACTGTAGAACAGAATTCAAAGTCCCATGACTCCAGACTTTCTGGGTGGATGATTCCTGGAAACTATTGCCCTGAGATCATCTTAAACCTTAAATCAAAAACATCCCCTGAAGTATTCTTAAAACCAGTAATAGTTTACCTTCACTAATCAATAATGTGTGTCTTGAGCATAGGCCCTTCCAAGAACTATCTCTATGGGGTCAAAGTGACAACAGCAACTGAAAAGATTAGCTTGAACCTTAGGGGACAGTGAGCTTATGCTAATGAGGGAGGAACAGCTCAGAAAAAGAGGGTGTGAATGGTCACCCAACTCAAAATGCCATGTCACTGAAGTGTACATACAGAAGCCATTGGATTGGTATATGTTTTGCTGGGTATATTCTCTGTAACAACAAAATAAATAAAATTTAGGGGAAAAAGGGAACGTGTTAACATTCCTCAAAATAGAAAAAGCAGTATCTCAGAGTAAAGGAAGTGCCCTTACCCCGAACCCCAAACCAGACCCACTGTCGTCGAGCTGACTCCAGCTCCCAGTGATGACCCTTGAGGATAGCGCAGACCTGGCCCGGGGGTTTTCCAAGGCTTTGTGAAAATCTTACCACATTGCTTTTCCTGTCTTTGTTTCGAAGATGAGATCTGGAAAGCTTCTTCACGGACAGGTACCAATGTGTGGAGCCAGATTTGGGTCTCGGCTGATGAATTTCCCCTCCAACATCCTCTACTTCGATGCCTCCAGCGGTGGGAACGCAGCTCTCGGCTGCTCCTTTCAGCCCTAATGGGTAGGAAACAAACCAAACCAAACCCACTGTCATCGAGTCGGACCCGACTCATAGCGACCCTCCTTGGGTTTCCGAGGCAGTATCACTACGGAGGTGGATTGCCCCGCCTTCCTTCCGAGGAGTGGCCGGTGGGTTTGAACCTCCAGCCTTCTGGATAGGTAGGAGAGTCCTCTTTGAATGAGGTTACGACTGGCAGCTTCCACTGGCGGTCCCGGTTTTGTCCTGAGGTCCTCCATAAAGAAGTGGAAACCCTCTTTACTCTGAGGTGTGAAGGCAGCACTCGGGCCCACCCCACCCCCACCACCCAACTTTTCTTCCCTGGGCTAAGTGCCCAGTCCCTTTGGCCAGTATTTCAATGTCTCGCTGGCCTCTCAGTAAGCTACCTTCCATGCTTTCCAGGGGCCTGGTTGCTACAAAGTAAAGGTCATAAACATTTGTGAAAACACCCTGTGAGTGAGAAGGAGTCCCAAAATTTCTTTCCCAGGCAAGCTAACTCAAAGTCCCATAGAAATTTACCTACCAACTTTCTTGGCAAGAGGACAGGTGTCTGACATTATAAATCTGTACCTCTAGGAACCTCCTCAGAAGGAAGGTTGGGCAATCCTACTTCTGCAGTGATACTGCCTCGGAAACCCAAGGAAGGGTCGCTATGAGTCGGGGCCGACTCTACGGCAAACAACAACAACAACCTCTAGGAACAGCCTCCTTCCCCATGCCTCCTGAGTCCCTGACTGTCGCCGAGGTCTTTCATTGGTCACACCACGCTACTGCCCTTTCAAAGCCTCTTGCCGTTTGGTCTGGGGCCGCCACAGGAACAAGACGGGTTAGCATGCTCATTGGAGGTTGCTTCAGCTGTCAGTGATAGACAACTTCAACTCAATCATGGCTGAAATAGGACAGAAGTTTGTTTCTTGTCAACGCACAAGTCTGGAAGGAGGTGTAGGAGCCCCGGTGGTGTACCGGGTAAAGCACTCGGCTACAAACCAAAAGGTTAGTGGGTCAAAGTCACCAGCTACTCCACAGAAGAAAGATGTGGCAATCTGCTTCCATAAAGGCTTACAGTCTCGTAAACCCTACAGGGCAGCTGCACTCCCTTCTGTAGGGTCACTATGAGTTTGAATCAACTTGAGGGCAGTGGGCTTGGGGTTTGGAGGTAGGAATGGTGTCCCCACAGAATCAGGAACCCAAGCTCCTCTATCTTGAGGTTCCCCATGTGTGGTTTCCTTTTCTAAGGCCACTTTATGGTCCAGTATGACTTCTGTGAGGAGCCCTGGTGACACAATGATTAAGAGCTTGTCTGCTAACCAAAAGGTCAGTGGTTTGAACCCACCAGCCACCCTGAAGAAGAAAGACGTGGTGGTCTGATGACTTCTGCAGCTCCAGCCAGTGCGTCCATGTCCTGGCCGGACGGAAGGAGTAAAGACAGAGAAGCACTCCGCCTCCATTGAAGGATGTCTCCCAGAAGCTGCCCCACTCCTGGGAGCCATTCCCAACTCCCAGGGAAGCTGTGTTGTTGCTGTTATTTTTTAATAAGGAAGTACACTCGTTTCCTAGGGCCGCAGTGACAAAGGACCACAAAACGGTGGTTTTAAAACAGAAAATCATTGTCTCACAGCTCCGGAGTCGAGCAGTCCAGTTTCAGGGATTTTATTCGCACGGTTTTTATTTGCTACAGATGGCACCCTACTCCCCGCCCCGTGCCCCATTTATCCCACCCCCACCCCCCCGCCCCATTTATCCTTCCCCCACCCCCACCCCCACTTCCTGCATCTTCTCTGATGGCACTTCCTCTGCATCTTCCTTTTGTCAGCTTGCTCCAAGGTGCCAGCCGTGACCTTCTCTTCTCAAACTCCCTGTTCCCCGGGGATGCCTTTCCCTCCCTCAGCCCCACCTCCGCTCAAGACTGGCTTCCATCAGAGCCCTCCCCGGTCTTTCTCTCTGCTCCTACTGCAGGAGTCACCGCCTCTGTGGTGACAGACTTGGTGTGGCATCGTGTCCCTATTGGGTCAGATGGACAAGGGAGGCTGCCTCTTGGCTGTCTGCCCCCTGCTTTGTGACATCCTGGCCAGCTGTGGCAAGAAGCACTTCCCCGGGGAGCTGGCTGGTGTCCAGCTTCGTCTCTTGTGCCCAGCGAAGCTGACCTTCCCCCTACATCCTCTGAACCTTAGCTTATGCTCGTCCCTTTGCCTGCACCATCTTCCCCCAAATTCTGCTTGTTGAAGTCCTCTCTTTTCTTCAAGTCGGGCTCAAGGGCCACCTCCTCCCAGAAGGCTCCCCAGCTCTCCGTCCCCTGAGCAGCCAGAGAGGGTCATCTGCAGCCTGGTCTTATCCAGACAACAACTTTGGGAGTCCACAGCATGGCTGACGACTCCATGTTTCCTGACCTGGAACCCCACGTTCCACGTGCCTGGCACAGAGGAAGTGTTCAGTCAGTGCTCAGTGAACGAAGGGGTGAATGACTGGATAAATGAGTGAGTGAGTGACCGGGTGAGTGAATAAATGCATGGACAAGTGAGGAAGAAACGGTGAGTGGATGCAGGGGTGGCGTGTGGACCGGAGGGTGGATGGGCAACTGAGCCCTGCGGAGGCCTCCAGGCCTGACAGACTGCCCACCCTGCGGGCTAAGGCTGACGTCCCTGCCCCTGCTCTGCTCTCCGGTCCTGTGACCCCAGCCTGCCCTGCACCAGTGAGAGCTGTGACCACAGGTGCAGGGGCAGAGCCCTGGGCCTGGGGTCCTGAGACTTGGGTTCAAGTCTCTGCTTCAGACGTGCTGGATGACCATGGGAGACTCTCATCCCCACTCTGGTCCCTACGTCTTCACCAGTGAGGGAGAAAGCCAAGACAACCAGCACTGCCCTGGGAACAAGCTGAAGGGTGCCTCACCCTGAAGCTGAGGGAGGCCCCCACCCCTGTAGGTCCTGCCCAGCTCCCTGACCCCACCTGGCACTCCCAGGCCGGGAGTGCCTTTGTTTCCAGACATGCTCACCACCTCTGACTGGTCTGGGTCTCTGAGAAGAGTACCACTGAATTCCCAGATCCCCCTTCAAGGAATGACTTGCTTCCAGCTGTGGGAAGTTTGATCAGCAGACAGCCGCCAGCTGGGAGCTCCTTCCGGGCCTGCCCATGCAGGAGGGAGGGGCCTGCCTGCTGGGGGAAGGAGGGTGGTCAGAGCTCAGAGGCGGAGCAAAGGTGGCAGGACATTGAGGCCAGCATCGCAGCCTTGTGTGGCCCACTCTGATGGGCAGCACCCCCCAGAACACCTCAGCAGTGGCCAGGGCTTTCTGGGATCAGCCTCACAGTTTGACTTCCTCTGCCCAGTCCCAGTTGCTCCTCCTTCCCTCACAGATACTGGCCCCTAATAAACACCTTGCACCCAACGCTTTCCTCTGAGAACACAACCCATTCCTTCGCTCAGTCTTCCTGCGCCCCCTGAAGCCACTTCCCTTCCATGCACATCTGTGAACGCCCTGATGGGGGCTCTGGGGCCCACAGTGACCCAGACATGGTCCCAGGGCCTCCTGTCTCTGGGATGTGCCCCGCCCTTTCCCACCTCACCCCACCCCATCTCCCTCCATCAGACTGACCCTCTCCGGCCCCTCACTGTCCACATCTCTTCAGCCCCAAACTTCATTCACTCTGCGAGAGTCCTCCCAGTGGTAAGGGCAGCCTGCTGGGTACCCTTAGAGGCCAAAACACTCTTTAGAGACAGTCCTGCTCCCCCAACAAGCAGCTACTGGGAGAGCCATTCAGGACCGGCCGGGGACCCATGGGCAGAGAAGGTTCACTTGAAACCACATTCTTCAAGAACAGCTTTTTAATTCGTGGGCACAGAGAGAAACATTTCCCTTTAATAACAATGGAACAATTCTTTATTTGACGTGAAGATGAGAGCTTTGTTACATGCTCTGAATGTAACATTTTCACGTATTTGAAATTGTCCTTCAGTTCACCTCCTCTATCCATTGTTATGTGATATGGGTCACTCACATTCTCTAAGAAGGGCCCTGTAAGATACAGTCACAAAATCTCATTCCAAGTATGTTTTAAAGTCCTCTCTGGCTCCACTATAATCAAACCTCTCCTGGCTTCTGGGGCTCTTAATTTTTCTTCTGTGACCCCTGTAGGCTTCCAAACCAGATAGCTTGTCGGAGGACTCATAAAAGGCACCCGCTCTCACGTATAAAACAAAGCACCACTCCCAGGACACAGCTTTGCATGAAATGCTCTTCAGTTTCATAATTCCAGGGCTGACTTCAGGTGACTGCCGGCTTGCAGCCCTCATGGTTGGGCTCTGTGCAAAATTCCTCAATTAGGGCAGCAGGTGAGAACTGGTTTGTAGAAGTGTCCACTTGGGGGCGCTGCTTCCTCTGATGGGAATAGAACCAGTTGTGGTAACCTGAATGAAGGGGCACCCTGTGTACAGGTAATTCCAGTGATATCTCAGTGCCCTGTGTGGATCAGCAGAGCTGGCCCACCACCCAATCGGACCTGGCGTCCCTTCCCTCCCTCTTTGGACACATCCTGTGGGCAAGTCCAGACGGACTCCAATGGTGCCAGTAGGCTTGGTGTCAACTAGTATGGTAACTGACAATGTCACAGACCCCGGACCTCTTCCCGTACCAGACCCTATAGACTTCTTAGTCATGTTTACTATCAATTTCAATCATAATTTGTGATAAATATAGTTGTCACAGTGTATCATTGCTTTATGTAATTTCTTACACAAACACTGACAACGAACCACGCTGTAAAATCTTTCTACGTTGAATTATGGCATCACTAGCTGCCTTCCACCCTATTAGTAACTGAGCGGAAGCCTTTTTTTTATTTTTCTCCTTCTTTTTCTTAATTAGTGCTTCGTGCTCAGAAAAGTGTATCGGTTCACAAATACTACTTACCACTATAGTGTAGCTAAAACCTGGAAGACTGGAGGAGATTGGCGACTATAACAACACCAGCAGCAAGGAAAAACAACAGCGCGTGCTTGGAGCGGTGCAGACATGACCACGTGATTCAAGGCATCATTGTAACTGGGTAACAATGACAGCTCTGACCAGAGCTCACCGAGGACTCACAAAGTAATCAGCACAGAGTCATTTAGCCTTATTGTATCTTGGTCCATGTAAACTGCACTTACAAAAAGCATTTTTGTTGTTACCACTAAACACAAGGACATTTTTATAAAGTACAAATTTCTGAGGAAATACTGCAAAAAAATTATACAGACAGTCATTTTGGTGTCACTCACTTCTGACAGTGTCACCTGGTGCGGTCTGCTCCCCCACACCCCTTTAGTGACTCCATGGGTTCATTCCCACCATCTGAAGGACCAGCAAGCTGGGACACGAACAGGAGTTTCCCGGGTACAGGAGAGGAAGGAGGGGGGGTGCAGGACTCCGGAAGTAGGGCGCCAGGGAAGGCTTCCTGGGGGTGGGGGGCTCTGGCCACCAGCAGGGTGAATCCTAGGGAGAAGCAGGACTCACATGAAGGCCCAGAAGTCCCTGGCCCCAGCTGGCGGCTGGGCGTGAGGGCCCGGGCCCAGGAAGAAGGATTCCTGCTGGCGAAATGTGGCCACTGTGAAGCTGCGGTGAGGGCCTCCCTGAGAATCCTGGGTCTTTGAGTCACAGCTGAAGCAGCAAAGGACACAGGTGATGGCCACGGTGACCACAAACAGCACTGCCACCACCCCAATCACTGCTGTTTCCATGGCCCCGTGAGGCAGCTGACCCCCTTGAGCAACCCAGAATGTGTCTCAGAGGTTTAGCTCCCCATCCGAATTGGGGCTCGGGGTGATCTCAGGGTCCTGTTGTCCTCGGCGGCTTTCCCTGTGATCCTTGGAGGAGACGCTGGTCTCAGGCCCTGGGTCGAGCCTGCTCTAGGCCACTGGACACCTCCACGTCGCCCCACTAGGATCTGGGCGGCTCTCTGCTTTCTAACCCTGCAGTCAGGCTTCCAAGAGTCGTGGTGAACTCCACGGGCAGCTTCTGGAAGAAGTGCTGTTCAGAAGGATGAGGGCACAAGGCTTTCTGGACTGCTGGGAGGAGGGGCGGCAGACTGCTCCTAGGGAGCCTGGCCAGCCCCAGCCCCCTGGTGCCGCCTACGAGTTTAAAGATAGAGTGTAGGCTCCCGGGAAAGACGGGGTACTCCCCATCAAGTGCATCTAGAATGAGCCGAGGCTCCTCCCCTGGAGGGGCCTTGGGCCAGTGCTGTTATAAGCCTCCCAAAGCCCAACTGGGACGTGGCTGGGAGGAAGGCCAGCGGCGGCAAGGTGCGTACGGGGGCACCCACGGGGGCTGTGGGAGGATGGGTGCGTTTCACTGGACTCCCTTGGGGATGAGGGAGGGGGAGTCAGTTCAGACAGGGCAGGGCGTGCTCTGGGGTTCAGGGCATCCAAGTCCCCCAGTGATACACTGTGGTCCTTTGCCCCGAGAGAAGCCCTCCTCTGAGCCAGCCACCCACCACCTGCCTCATGACAGCTGCTCACACTCAGGTGCTGTTAAGACTTACCCTGGCCACCATGAGGGGCCCCTCCGGGCCCTGGGGTCACCTGAAGGACCAGACCACAGCACGGTCATCCCTGGGTGCTGCAGCCTTGGCCCTGCTGGGACTTGGCTCTGCGATATCTGAGCAGCTGTGAGCACTTCCTGAATCCCTTCCTCCAATTGTGATCCAGGGCCCAAGGCTGCACAGCTGCCCTCCCCCTCCTTGGTGGCTGCGTTTACCCCACCCCCACACATGGTCCTTGTCTCTCCTTTTACCCAGTCCTCTACTTGGCTGACGTTGAGGGATGAGCCAGCCCCGGGCCACTGAGTCAGTCACCAGAGGGGCTCTGTCCAGGCCCTCAGCACTGCCTCCTCAGACCACCACCACCTCCAGAAGGAGGACTGGGCTACTTTACAGCCACCCTGAGACACGGGCCAGTGAGGAACAGTAATGGCAGCTCTGGACACAGCCAGGTATCATCGCGTGCCATCTTCCCAGCTGCCCTCTCTGTCCCCATCACACAGGTGAGGGTGCTGGAAGTCTGAGAGGTTAAATGACCCGCCTGCGGTCTGTTGCTGGTTAGTCATGACTCCGGGGCACTCCATGGTTGGGAGGGTTGTGGTGCAGTGAATTACCCGGGGTGGCTTTTCTAGCCATGGTCTTTGTGGCTCCCACCAGAGTGCTGGGTTGTTCTCGTTGTCGGGTGCCGTCTAGTTATCTCCAACCCTGCGTACAGCAGAATGAAACACTGCCGGGTCCTGTGCCAGCCCCACCGTCCTTGCTAGGTACCTGAGCCCGTCGTTGTAGCCGCTGTGTCAGCCCATCCTGTTGAGGGCTTTCCCCTTTACCACTCACTGAGTGGGACCATGCAAATAAGGTGTATGGAACTCTGATGTTGGGATTGGTTAGTTCTGTCACTCTGCCGGGCTTACAATGAGCCCTCCTAGAGGTAGCGAAGGAGCTCTGGTAGCGTAGTGCCTAAGGCACTTGACTGCTAACCAGAAGGCTGGCGGTTCACACTCACCAGCCACTCCTGGGAAGGAAGGTTGGACAATCTGCTTCTGTAGTGATACTGCCTCGGAAACCCAAGGAGGGGTCGCTATGAGTCAGGTCCGACTCGATGGCACATAACAACAACAACAGAGGTAGAGAGGGGATCTCACTGGCATCAAGAGAGAAGAGCTGGGGTTGGAGTGGAGTGCGTCCTTGGACCCGAGATCCCTGGGTTGGACCTCCTTGGCAGGGACGCCCCGGCAGAGACACCCTGGCTGAGACTTCCGGCCGAGAGGTGGCAGTAGTGGAACCAAGAGGCACGAGACAGAGCAGCGGAGCCAGAAAGCTGAGGCCTTCGAGCAGGTGGCTTGCTGGGGGAGTGGGGGGCACTGTCGGCAGAGCTGAAAGGGCTCTGTAACGCTTGCCCACGCAGGACAGAGGCCGGACCGAGAGGCCAAGGGCCAGAGAGGCATGTCTGAGGGCTCAGAAGTGGGGAGACTGTCCTGATGGAAGAATTGCATCCTGAGCACACTCCTGAACCTGAATTGTAGCCTGTTACTTCCCTAATAAACCCTATAGTCGTGAGTACTGTCTGTGAGTTCTATGCAGCCATTGCAATGAATTAATCGAACCTAGCAGAGAAGTAGTGGGTGCCATGGAGAGACGCTTGGTGTCAGAGTTGATAAAACATTTGTTGAGTGGCAGCATGTCTGGCCTCATCGGGATAAGCCTTGGGCTGTTGATGGTGACTCTGTTTCCCCCTCTTGAGGTTGGAGGAGGTCAGAAGATAGGGCCTCCATGCCCTTTCACCAAGGGGCTTCCTAGCTCCGTGCCCTTTCCAGGTACCAGGAGACCCACATCATCCTGAAGATTGCTGGTCTGGGTGTGAAGGCCAGAAACCAGAGTGCTGACCCAAGGTCCTCTTCAATTTCCCCAGGGCTCCGGTGAACTTCCTTTAGCACCGGTGATAGGACACTGCCCACTCACAGAAGGGGAGGGGGATGTTTGGAGCAAATGTCGGTTCTCGCTCTTTGCTTTTTCTGAGATGATTGGACTCTCTGGACCCTGGGCTCCTCCTCCTTGTGGGCAGCAGAGGACCATGGAGCACACTGAGGCTGTGACCGGAGGCGACACCTGGACTTATCTTTCTGAGCAGCCTTTGTATTAAGTGGGGCGACCAGGAACAGAGAGGAGACGTGATGCACTGATCTGTGGTCCCTGTGGCTTCAGATTGAATTGCCAAGATCAACGTCTAGTTAACTCAGAAGACAAAGGACACCAGAGGCTGTGTCTCAGTCTTGGTGACGGTGACGTGTTTCTCTGACCTCTTGTCAGCCTGTGATCCTAGGGTGTGCGTGGTTGCAGGCTACTTGTGGCAGGGTGAAGGGTTCATCATTTTCAAACCAGAACAAAAGATAATTGCACATCAATGTCCCTGAGCTATAAACGGGGAAGTTGTTATGTTGGCGAATGTCTTGCGTATGTTTCTGCCACAATAAAAGGGGGGGGGGGCTGTAACTGCACAATCCTTTTATCTTCTGCCTCATCCTTTCCTGTTTCTGAGGTTTGGGGAAATCCCTTAGCCTTGCTTGAGTCACCTGTAAAATAGGTGAAGACTAAAGAGTTTAAAGTTCTCAGGAATTTCATTTTACTTGGATTCACAATCAACGCCCATAGGGACAGCAGTCAAGAAATCAAATGATGCATTGCATTGGGAAAATCTGCTGCAAAAGACCTCTTTAAAGTGTTCAAAACCAAAAATGTCACTTTGAGGACTAAGGTGCACCTAACCCAAGCCATGGCATTTTCAATCTCCTCAGATGCATGCAAGAGCTGGACAATGAATACGAAAGACCAAAGTATTGATACTTTTTAATTATGGTTGGTGTTGGCCAAGAATATCAAACGTGCCATGGATGGCCAGAAGAATGAACGAATCTGTCCTGGAGGAAGTGCAGCCAGAATGCTCCTTAGAAGTGAGGATGGTGAGACTTCATCTCACACACGTTGGACACGTTCTCAGGAGAGGTCAGTCCCTGCAGAGGGACACCATGCTGGGAAAGTGGAGGGCCAGTGAAAAAGGAGAACACTCGAAAAGAGACGGTCAACACAGTGGCCGCCACATGGGCTCAAACGTAGCAATGATTCTGAGGATGACACAGCACCAGGCAGGGTTTCTCTGTTGTGCACGGCATCGCTACGAGTCATGACAGCACCTAACAACGACAACAAGGACATTCAACTACAGTGAAAAGCTTCGGTCTTGGCCTTGGATCCTGAGAGATGACTTCTGAAATCTTGGAATTTCCCCAGTGATTTTTAAATATCTTAGATGAGGACTCTAGGCTACATTTGAGAGTTTATGGCTCATGTTGAGTGGGAACGGACAAGGCCAGAAAGACCCACCACCACTATCATCAACCTTTTGATAGCAACCTCATAACATTGACAGACCTCAGAGGAGAGGCACTGACGACTGAGTTGTACAAAACGGCCCCAGTAAGAGCTCTGGGCACTGAGTCTCCATTAGCTTCCTGGTTGGTAAAGACAATTGTTCTTGGGAGACGGACATACCCTTGTTGAGACACTTCACATTGTTAACCGTCCCAGACCTTGGTCTATGTGTCTCTTCTTTATACTGGGCCTGATTTGTATCCTTTACTTTAAAAAAAATTTTAAACTGTAACCATAAGTATAGTACTTTGCTGAGTTCTGAGTCCTTCCAGCAAATTATCAAACCCAAGGGAGCAGTGGGAGTGAGCAGGTCAGAAGTGAGGGTGTCATAGGGACCCCCCAGTTTGTGACTGGAGCCTGACACTTATGAGAACGAGGCAGTGTGGAGGACTTCAATGTAGAAAACAGCCTTGGAAGGAGCACACAGACCCAGAGATGTGAAGCCGGAAGATGCCAAGCACACAGCCTGAGATGATCTAGGGTCAGCCCTGGGGGAAACTGACCCACCTGGCGTGGATGCCTCCAGAGCTGGGAGATGAGTTCATAGTCATAGCTTAGTGGCTTCTCATGTCCCTATTATAGGTTAAAGAGCTCTAGTCCTTGGGAATGGGATGTGTACACATGATAATAAGCTTTAGCTCAACCTGGTGTGGTAGTTCAGTTTGTGTGTCAACTTGGCTGGGCCTGGTTGGTAGCTGGGCAGCTGGATGTAGTATTCCCCTTGATGAGACTGGTAATCAACTCCACGGTGGAATCTACTGTGAGCAGCTGAGTAGCTGCCTTAGAGAATGTCTGCTTCCTGTAAATAAGCAGAAGCCTTGATAAATGTCTCTAGCCTATGGCACGACCCTGCATGTAGCCATGTTGTTACTCAGCAGCCTGCTATGTTCTGCCAACCTTGGGACTTACAATGGACTTAAGTTAATGGCCTGCCATGTGGTGTGGTAACATTGGGACTGTGCCTTTTTACTTGTCAACCTTGGGGCTTCTCAGCCTCAGCAGCCAGCAGCTGTCTGGGTGAAGAAACACCTCTAGCTCCAGTGGGCTGGGAGCAGGAGGCAGAGCTGGACCCCAAGGTTGAGGGGCTTTCACCCAGCCCTTAGAGCTGGCACTTTGAACTTGGACTTAAAGCCTCCAAACCATAAGAGAATAAACTCCTGCTTGTTAAGGCCATGCCATTTGTGGTATGTTTCCTGTCAGAGCAGCACTAAGGAACCAGGACACTGTGTTAAGTGTGGATTTACCCACTAGAGGAGGGCGGACTTTTGGAGTCTTCTGAAACTCTGTTTGTTCCCTCCCCATGGGTAAGTGACTGAACCCTTTCTTCTCTCTTCTCTTGGAGCGATGGAGTTGGCTTTGCATCACTCCAGACAGGGGCCCACATTTTGGAGTAACAATATGACCTAGCTCCAGGGCTTAGGGTCAGAGGAAGAAGTGGTGTATGTGCAGCTGAGTGGAACAGACCTGCACTGGATTGAATTTATTACAAATTGTTGATATCCTCACTCGTAACAGACATTCAGTATTTGAATGGAGGCTGTGTGGCGTGGGATGAGCCCGGTTATTCAGTGAAGATAAAAGCACATTTGGTTTGAAAAAGCGTAGGAGTCTCCGTGGACCTCACAAGGACAACCTGGGGTGTGGGAAGAACCAATGTGACATCTCAAGTTCGGGGCAGAAAGAAGTGTAGAGAAATAAAGGTATAGCACCGGGCAAGTCGCCTGCAAAGGACCTCTTTCAAGTGCTGAGGACCAAGGATGTCTCCTTGAGGACTAATGTGCACCTGACACAAGCCATGATATTTTCAATCGTCTCATATGCATGTGAGAGCTGGACGATGAATACGGAAGACCAAAGAAGAGTTGATGCTTTTGAGTTGAGGTGCTGGAGAAGAATGCTGAGAGTACCATGGACTGCTAAAAGAACTAACAGATCTGTCCTGGAGGAAGTGCAGCCAGAATGCTCCTTGGAAGCGAGAATGGCGAGACTTCATGTCACCTACTTTGGTCATGTGGTCAGAAGGGACCATTCCCTGGAGAAGGATGTCATGCTTAGTAAGGTGGAGGGTCGACGAAAGAGGGGAAGGCCTTCGACGAGATGGATTGACACAGTGGCTGCGATGATGGGCTCAAGTATAGCAGGGATCGCGGAGCCGTCGCGGGACTGGGCAGTGTTTCGTTCTGCTGTGCATGGGGTCGCTATGAGTCGGAGGTGACTCCACAGCACCCAACAACAACAAAGGTTGGCTACCTTCTCCACCTGGTACCTACTTCCTCCCAGGTCAGGATGCCCCCACCATGAATAAACCCCAAAACAACCCACCTGCCATGACCAGCAGCAGCAGCACCATCAGAAGAGTTGGGAAAAGCAACCTTACCCTGCAGCTTAAAGACATTTGTCATCAAGGGTTTTTGCCAGGTATCTTCTCTTGGTCCTATGACTTTTGTCACCCTATGATACACAGCACCCGCCCAGGAGTCCTCATGGAACGGGGCTCCCAAAGGTAGCCATCACTTTTACACGTGTCTTGTCTTCTCCCAGCATGTGTCAGCTGGTCAGAGAGAGGGCCACATCATAGGCAGTTCAGTTACGTTAACAAGGGAGGAGAAGACAGCAGGCGTCCTTAAAGAGCAAGTTCTCCCAGAGGCTCCAGGCCACTGTTAGGAAGTGCAGGGGCTGGAGGAGGGGAGATCCAGGCCTGCGGCCTACAGGCCTCTTCTGGTTAAATGTTTCCTACTTTTCGGACCTCCCCGACACTGGGGCTGGGTTTGGAGTACAAGCACCCTCACCAAAACCCTGGGAGCCAAAGGCCCTCCCTGCCGATCCGTGTAGAGCCCTACTGCTGTGCTTGGAGGCGCTCAAACCCTATAACCTCTGGCAGTGGTTATTCCCATCATAGCTCCTTTTCCAGAGAGCAGGAAGCTCTCAGAATCCTGCCTGACCTCCTACCCAAGCATCTGTTGTGTGAGCTGGTCCTGCCCAAGGGAGAAGAGCGCCCTCTACAAGTTCTCAGTCCTATGGAAACAGGAGCCCTCCGTCCTACCATCAGTTTCTGAGGAAAGAGATAGGGTGTGGTCAGTGCTCCAACAAAGCACCAAACAAAGTAACAGTAATCAATCAGGAGCCTCTAGGAGGGAGCAGTGGACCCTTCTTAGGCAAAGACACAGAAAGCAGAGGGTGTTTCCCGGAGCCAAGGAGCGGCAAATGTGAGTAAGACAAAAGGGACCAGGGTAGTCCAATGAGGCAGGCAGGAACCAGACAGCGGCCTTGAACGGCAGACCAGCGGGCATAGATTTTATCCTGAGGGTAGTGAGGCATCTAAGCACATCCTTCAGGCTACGGTGTGGAGATGCTTCAGAAAAGGGCAGGACCGGACAGGCAGGTCCCCAGGAGGCTGGACAAGTGTCCAGGCTGGGCAGGCCGCAAGGAGGCTGGGCAGGCGTCCAGGCTGGAGGATGAGGCCTGAACAGGACCCAGCACCAGGGTGGAAGGCCAGGCCGGTTTGAAGGGCACTGCAGAGGTAAGATCAACACTATGTGGAGACCTGTGGTCCCTTTCCCCCACCCAGAAGTCCAGGGTGGCCAGAAACATGAGTTTTCCTCCCTCTCCCCTCGCTCCTCCCCGGCCCTCACTGAGGATCCAGGATCCACTGGGAAATGGAAAGGAAACAGGACGTTCTATTCCAGTGAGTCACCAGGCCCCTGACTTTCAGACCGGTTCCCCGCCCTGGCCCCATAGCCTCCCTGGCCCCGGCCTCTCCCCTCCACCTCCCACCCCGGCTCACAGGCACAGGCCTGGGAACAAGAGTTCTTCCCTGGCTGTGGGACACCGCCGGCCACTGGTGGGGCAGCGGGAGTGCAGCTCTGGGCTTTGGCGAGGAGTCTGTAATGAGTTCCATTTTAGGGAAGGAGACTGAGACCCTGAGGAGGCAGGGGTCCCCCCCCCCCCCCCCCC
>NW_006921761.1:3308926-3314703 GCF_000298275.1 Orycteropus afer afer
CCCCCCCCGCAATTCTACAGGCATCTCTCCCTGATGTGGTGTCAGATTACCCCATAAGCGAGGTAGACACAGGCCTACTGGTGCTTACTTACCACTCTGTAGTGAACAATTGCACCCCTTTTCCTCACATCAAAGATTCTGCTTCTAGGTCTAGCTGGCCTCTGTCTCTCTCTCAGACCCCAGCACTTTCCTCTCAAATCTGAGCCTCTTTTAATTTGTCGTCCCTGAGAGGGACACGGGACCCAGTAAGTAGGGTAAGCACTGACTTGTGTTGCTTGCTGGGAAATCCACCTCTGCCCTAACACCATATCCTCCACTTCGGAGGATCCCCCGCCCCTACCATCCCGCAACCACACACTGGCCCCGCAGCCGCTGGCTTGAGACATGGGCCTGGAGAGGCAGCCCTGACCCAGTTACCAAAGAAACGCTGAATTCAAGGCAGCCCCTGGGACGAGGCAGGTCCCAGAGCTCAGGCAGGCTGGAGACGAGCTGGCAAGAACACAGGAGCGGTGCCCTGCGTGGCCTCCACCCTCCTCCCTCCGAGCCCCTGGATGGCCCAGAGCACCACTGGGGTACAGAAAGCCCCTCAGTGTGCAGGGCTGCAGATGAACCCCGAGTCCTCTCGGAGCTCAGGCTGGGCGCCTGCTCACTGGGCCCTGTTCCCATCAGAACGGGAGGCCCCCAGGCAGTGCAGCCACAGGCTGGACGGCTCCTGAGTTCCTGCCCCCTTATGATGCAGTCAAGAACCTCTTGACAAAAGCTTCTTTGTGACTTTTATTTTCTTGTATTAAAAGGTACCAATGATTGGCTGTGCCTTCTCAAAACTGATGAGCTCTGGTGGCATGGTGGTTCTTAAAACATCTGGCTGAGAACAAAAAGGCCAGCCGTTCGAACCCACCAGCTGTGCCACGGTAGAAAGATGCGGCAGTCTGCTTCCATCGAGATCGACAGCCTTGGAAATCCTAGGGAGCAGTTCTCTGTCCTCTAGGATGGGAATGAGTCAGAAGTGACTTCACAGCAGTGGGTTTGGTTTGGTTTTTCTCAAAACAGAAAAGATCTTCCCAGGCCCCTCACAGCGGCTCTCCTGCTGCCAGAGTCCTGCCACGGCCTCAAGAACAAGTCCAAAGACGAGCACTTTGCAGAGAGCACTTTGGGTCCTCACCGGTGTCCACATGAACTGGCACACGGACGAGTCCTGGGCCACAGCCTCGTGAGTGCTGTCGCAGTCACAGAGGGTGTCCACCCCCAGGAGCCCTCCGCCACCCCTGCCCATATTCCTCCACTGTCCACAGCACCACCCAGGTTCCCCAGTCCTCCGCCTGCACGCGGCCCCAGGGCGTGTGTGCAGGTGAAGCCTGACCGGGACTCAGCTCACAGCGGCCCATTCACTGCAGAGGGGGTCTTCTGCACGGAAGATGCAGGCCTGCTTGTCCTGGTGACAGCAGGCGGGCGTCAGCGGCGGCCTCGGTGAGCGTGGTGGTGGTGGTGGTGGTGGAGGTGGTGTGGAGACCGGTACAGGTGGTGGTGGTGGAAGCCGGCACGGGCCACGTGAGCCACATGGCCCAGGTGATGGGGATGGTGAAGGCGTCCCGCGTGGCCCCGGCCCCGGCCCCGGCCCCGGCCCCGACCCCGGAGGAGCCAGGGCCCAGCCCACAGCACCCGGTTGCCCCGCGCAGCCGGACGGTCCCTCTCCACGTCAGGCTCCTGCTGCCCACGGTGCAGGCAGGTGGCCAGAAGCAGCAACAGCAGCAGCAGGGCCACCGCAGCACCTGCGATCAAGCCCACGAGGGCCGTGCTCCCCAGGAGGCCTGGCATCGGGGCGCCAGGCTTTCTGTCTCAGCTCCGGGGCTCCTCACTGCTTCCTCCCCTTCGGCAGCCCCCTGCTCAGTCCAGTTCAGTCCCTGAAGGTTGTCTCAGCTCCTGGCGGCTGGAAAGCAGCTGGGAATGTGGGTGCAGCCTGTCTGAGCTAGAACTGCTGGCCAAGGGCGAGGCAAGGCAGCCGTTGTTAACTCCAGGCAGGCCAGGCCGGCGGAGAGGCAGGGCGGAGTCAGAGAGAGGCACTGTCAGGCTGGGCGTTGCAGGGAACAGAGCCCTGTGTGTAGAGACAAAAGACCTGGGCCCCTGCGGGGCTGGCCCCTGGCTGAGGGGCCGGGCTCTCTGGATGACAGTTCCCTCCTCTTTTAGAAAGAGGTTAGCCAGCAAGTAAGAGCATGAATTCTGGGACCACAGGACCACGCGCTCTGTGATAGTCCACAAGTTACTTAGCCTCTCTGTGCCTCAATGTCCTCATCTGTAAAGTGGCTCATCCTAGCACCCAACTCGTGGGGTTTCCTGAGGGTTAAACAAGTTCAACAGATGTTCAGTTCCTGCCAAATGCTTGTCACTCATCTGCGGTGGGGTTCAGGCCCGATGACCGAGGAAGCTTGTTGTCTGAGGGTCTGTGGTTCTGTGCCCTGCGGCTCACAAAGTCCTCCGGGACTGAGTCAGATTCCCACACGTGCACTGCCCGGTGCTGCGGGGGCTCAGGGAGGCGCCACAGCACATTGTCTCTCTCCTGAACTCTGGCTCGAAGTCCTTGGTCCTGCGGGCCTGGAGGCAAGCAGGGCTGGGAGGCGCCGTGTGCAGGGAGGCAGCCAGGAGGCCACTGACTTGAGCCCCTGTAGCCCAGAGGCCAGACCCCAGGTGCCGCCGCCTGGTGCCCATCTCAGCTGCCCCATCTGGTCCTGAACAGCCAGACAGCGTCGAAGGTGTGGTAGGTACAGCGCGTATCCTGGGTCCCACTTGAAGGGGGACACCACTTGGAGGAGGACACCGCTGAGCAGTTTCTATTAACCCCTTCTGATCCACGTCCTTCCGCAAGCATGCTAAACATCTAAAAGCATAGCGAGGGGCAGGGCAGAGGAGCACTTACTCCCAGGTGCAAGTCCAAGGGGGCGCCCGGCGAGATGTGGAATGACGCCCTGGGGCACCACAGATATGAAGGGCTCCTGAGTGAGGTAGCCAGACAAGAGGGGAGGCATTTCTGCTGCTTCAACCACTGTCAACATCATTCATCTTGAAATCAGGGTTGGGGGGGCGCCCCTGGGTGGTGGTGTGCCCCTGGAGGGCTGCAAGCTCCCTGGCTGTCTAGGGGCAATTTTGCATAGACACACCTCTGTGAACAGCAGCTCCTTGTCCCCACACAGAGGCTGTGGCACGCCACTCCTGGCTGGTGGGGAAATTCCAGAAAACCAGAATGGACAGGCCCTAAGCAGCCACCAACTCCCCTTCCTCCTCCAGTTCCAAGACTCCTCAAGGCGTCAGCGTCAAGCCCCTGTCCAGTCCTGCCCAGGGACAGATGCTCACTGTCCCCAGAGGGAGGCCTTCTGCTGAGGACTGGGTGGGCGACTCGGAGCTCTTCCTCACGTGCAGTGTCTGGGCCGCGAAACCATAGATGCCCAGGTGCCCCAGGCTGAGTTCCCAGCTCCTCCCTCCCGGCTCTTCTTGGGTGTATGGTCATCTCTGTGCCACCTGCGTGAATTTCCGCAGAGCCAGCACCATCTCCATGAGCTCTCTGGACGACCCCCTTCCCCTGACCAAGCCTGTGTCCTCCTCTGTCCGAGACCAGCATAAAGGCCTCCAGGAGCCCTCCCCTCTCGGACTGTAAGGCCCTCAAGCAGAGGCTTCTCTGCTGAAAACAGGCCTATGCCAAGCACTGAAATTGCACCCCTGCAGAGGCATAAAGACCCCGCCTGGGAGGAAGTATCTAAGGTGTGCCCTCCCCAGTTTCAGGATGACTAGACATTGATGGCGGCAACCTGTCAGCAGAAATGCCTTCCCCTCCTATCTGGCTGCTTCGTCAGGAGCCCTTCGTACTCGCACTGCCTTGGAACGGAATGGCATTTCGAGCCTCATCTGGCACCCCTCTGGACTTGCACCCAGGGCAAGGGTTGTCCCTGCCTCCCCCCTCGTTACCCTCTGAATGTCTATTGTGCTTGGGGAAGGACGTTGGAACTTACCAGGCTCACAGAAACTGCTCAGTGGCACCTTCCTTCAAGGAGTACCCAGGGCACTTGTCATATCAGCTATACCTTAGATATGTCTCTGAATCCATGACTCAATCTGAGGCCACGTTCTTTCTTTGAGGCTCAAATCCCTAGAGCAAAACTTCTCTGGATTAAAGACTGCTAACCACAAGTTGGTGGTTCAAACCCACCAGCTGCTCCGTGGAAGAAAGAGGAGGCAGTCTGCTACCGTAAAGATTGACAGCCTCGGAAACCCAAGGGGGGTCACTATGACTCAGAATCCATTTGATGACAGTGAATTTGGTTTGGTTTTTTATTTGGATGAAAGACTAAACAATTCCTTCAACCAAATTGGGCTCAGGGGGCAGCAGGTCTAATGAATCTTGGGGCTCTCTATGCCCTTAGGGCAGTCACTTGAACTTTTAATGATGCTCAAGTGAGAACTCTCCCTGCAGATTTCTGGGGCCCAGGAGCCCAGCTACCTTCCCTAAGGGGCTGTTAAGGAGAGAAATCTGCTGAATGAGGAGCCAAAAGGCCAGCAGGGAACTTGCCTCTTCTTGGCAACTTCTCTGAGGAGGTTCCTGCTGGAGACTGGGCCAGGGCTCTGCAACCCGCAGGGTCACAGACCTTCAGTCAACACAAAGTCTCACTGGAATCACCCAGACTGATGCCTCACTGACGGATGGGGAAACCGAGGCCAGAGAAGGCAAAGGATGTGCTGGAGTTCCCCAGTTTGGTGGGCTGTTCTCTACAGCAGGCCATCAACTGAGTCCTATATGTGGGGTAAGAGGGACCCTGAGAGCAGCTGGAGGCCCCTCCACTAAGATAAGATGGAGGAGGATGTATGGGTATGAAGAACCCTCCCACATACACGCACACAAAGCATCTGTATTTGTTGAGTATATATATATATATATAAAGTATAGTAAGATTCTCAGCAAGATTTAAAAAGTCTCAAATCCGTAGCTTATCATCATTGTAAAAAATATATGGTATCTCCCCATCTGGACAGAAGAATGAAGAATGGATCCCAAGGTGGACATCTTATCAGATACTCAGGGCACTCAATGGGAGGCACTGAGACCACAGTCTCTGGGGCCTCCGAATCGGCCAAGACCTTTCCAGAAGCTCACACTGGACACAGGGCTTGTAGACTCATGATTTAAGAGAAACAAGTGGCCATGTCTAAAGGTTCCCTGTCTTGGAGAGGCTGTCCTGTGACGGTGTCATTGTATTTCCTCTCCCAGAGTTGGGTGCTCTCCCAGAGTTGGGTCTTCTGCACATTCCACAAGCAGCCTTCCTCGCCGAGGGACAGGAATTCCAGGAATTCAGAGAAGTTCATGTCATTTAGCTTCATGCCTGTGTTTTCCAGGGTACGTAGACTCACGTGTATACTTGCACACATGTGTACACCTGGAAGCCAACATTGCTTTTTGGGAAGATTCCTGCACCAATGGCTGAGTGCAGATGCAATCTTTCATATGTGCACGGTGCACACAAGTGCCACCTGGGCTCCCCAGCCTGTGCTTGTGCTAGCTGCCGTGGTTCTTGGGTGCCCAGCAAAAGCAGTCGCTGGGCACCCAATGAATGAAAAGTTGTTTTCATTCATTAGTAGCTCCATCTAGCAGTGACCCTGTAAATAAATCAGTTTCATATTCTGACCCACTCCCCACCTGTCAAACATGCTATTCTGACTTTCATTTATAGATCATAATCTGAACCCAGGCATTTAACTCTTTTCCCTTCCAAGTTTCCATTGAAATGACCAAAGAA
>NW_006921761.1:3319558-3320306 GCF_000298275.1 Orycteropus afer afer
CATGGAATGCTCCTTAGAAGTGAGTATGACAAGACTTCATCTCTGTTATTTTGGACATGTTATCAGGAGGGACCGGTCCCTGGAGAAGGATGCCATGCTTGGTGAAGCAGAGAATCAGAGAAAAAGAAGAAGGCCCTCAATGAGATGAATTGACACAGTGACTGCAACAGTGGGCTCAAACGTAGCAACAGTTGTGAGGACCAGGCAGTGTAGTTTCATTCTATTGTACGTAGAGTCACTGTGAGTCAGAACAAACTAAGTGGCACCTACCAAAAACAGAGAACCTCTGCCCAACCAGACAGATGTTACCGAAGTAGAGGACAGCGCACGGGGAGAAGCAATCATTAAAGTGAAAGAAAAATGCCTGTCCTTGTGTCTTCGGACCAAGAGGTGCAATGAGTCCTGTTGCTAGTGGCCGCTGAGATGATTCTGACCCGTGGAGACCCCACACGTGCAGGGAAGAATTCCACTCCACAGGGTTTTCAATGCTGTGACCTTTCTAAGCAACTTGCCGTCCTTGCTTCTGCACTGAGTACCGAGCAAACTCTTAAGAGGCTCAGAATACATAGGTGTATCCAGGTGCTATTTTAGCATTAAAAGAATATGGAAAACAGAGCTCCAAACCACAGAAGCTCTTCAGACTGATTGGAAGCACAGAGATGGTTCAACTTTTCTCACCTATTTACAGAATTAATTATAACAAATTTTCAAAAATAGAAAACCACTCTTCTGTGCCTAGACTAAACTT
>NW_006921761.1:3322346-3326237 GCF_000298275.1 Orycteropus afer afer
CCTCAACTTGGCCTCCTCAGGCCTTATTTCTCTCTTTTTGCCCACTTTCTAAAAAATTCAATTCTGTGTTGTTTACTGGAAAAGTCTAAACAATAAGGTTACAGGAAGGTTGAGGCAAAAGGATATACAGAGATCCATCAGTCCAATGCCAAGCAAAGCAGGCTTGGTATAACTTTACATTTTAATAACAAACAAAGTAAATGTTAAGGCAACAAGTATTGCTAGCAATAAAGAGAGTCACTATATAAAGAAAAATTATTATCTTCACCAGTCTTGTATGCACCGAATAACACCTTCACAATAGAGAAAGCAAAAGTTGATAGAACCATGAAGAGAATTTGACAGATTCACAAGGAAGAAAAAGATTGTAGCACGTACCCTAAAGTAACTGAGAAGTAAAGTAGATGGGAGATTGTAGCACATACCCTAAAGTAACTGAGAGGTAAAGTAGATGGGAAGAGAGAGGATTTGGATCTGGACAAAATAATAACCACACTTATAAAGTGAACGTGAATAGGAACTTTGCCCTCAACAGAGAAGACACATGATTTTCAAACACACAGAGAATACTTTTGAAGACGTCCCATAAGACAAGTCTCCACAAATGTTAAAGGATGGGGATCATGCATACCACATCCTCTTACCAAATGAGATGAAATTGGAAATTAAGTTGAAATCTCTTTCAAAAATTAAAAGTTACACAACAATTTCCAAAGGCTTAGAAATTAAGAAATATATTTCTAAATAACTAGAAGAAATGATCATGGAAATTAGAAAATATTTAGAACGAGATTGAAACAAAATAACTGTGTATTACAATGGGGGGGGGATGAAAACGGCATTTATACTAGAAAAAAAGAAGAAAATCTGAAATTTAACAAGTTTAAAAAGCGAGGTAAAAGCCAGCAGAATAAATACAAGGGAAGCAGAAGGGAGGAAATAATTAAGAACAATCAACAAGGACAGAAGCTGATTCTTCCCAAAGAATGGTCCAAGAGGGTTGTAGTCAGATTCATCAAGAGGAAGAAAAAAAAAAAAAGCACAGATAAATCTAGGAATGAAGAAAGGATACCCCTGTACACGCAGCAGAGATTTAAAAGCTATTAAACAGATTTTATTATCCATAAATTTGGAAATCCAGGTGAAGGAGAAGAAGTCCTAAGAACATGTAATTTGCCTAAACAGAGTTGTGATATTGAAGAGAATTTATAACCATGTAAGAAATTAAATCAATAGTTAAAACCTTCCCACAGAATAAATTCTAGATCCAAACAACTCCAATTTATCACAAAGTATTCCAGTATAGAAAAATATTATCAGCTAGTAGAACCTTGATATCAAAACCTGATAAGACACTACATAAAAGAAAAATTATAAGACAATCTCCCTTACATAAATCTTAGGCACTTCCGTTGGCTTTCCTTAAGTCCTTATTCTTATTGGTAGTCCTGTATTCTTTTTTTATTTTTTTATTATAATTTGGGTGAAAGTTTGCAAAACCATTTGGTTTTCCATTCAACAATCCAAACGCATTTTGTTTTGTGACATTAACTTCAGTCTCCACAATGTAACAGCACTCTTCCCACTTCCCCCCTCTGTTCACCACTTCCCTTAGTCCTGGGCAAATGCTGCCCTTTGGATCTCGTGTGCTGATTGTTCTAATGAGTGTATACCTCCTAATTGGCATTGTTCGTCTTTTACGTCTATGTGTCGTTTGGCTGAGTTGAGCCACAGGGGTGAGTTCAGTTCCATACCTGAAAGGTGTGTAAAGGTCATAGTGTCAGGGGTTCCACAGGCTGTATCAGACCAATAAGCCTGGTCTTTTTATTATTTTGAGTTCTGGTCCATAGTTTTCTGCAACTCTTGTGGTAGGAGCACAAGCGTTAAAGGCAACAAAGGTGAATACATTACATGCACAGTCCCGCAATGATAGTACTATCAGTATCTACGAGTGGACACATAAATAGACACTCAAACTGAATGGGGTGGGAAGGTGAATGGAACTACACCCATGGATATATATAGGTTTGACAAAGGATATTTCTACATATGTATTATATGTGCTGCATATATATCCATGAATATGGTAGAGCACACAGGGGACAAAGTATGAAAACTTCTTTGCCATAGCCAGAGAGAGCTTGAGAGAATGAGTTGCTAGGCTTGAGGACTCAGGATCATAGTCTCCAGGGACATCAAGGTCAATTGGTATAACATAGTCCACAAAAACAATGCACCACCTACTACCTTGGTGAGTAGTAACTGGGGTTTAAAAGCTTTGAGGGGCCAGGTAAGGTGCAAGTATTGGTTTCTCCTCAGTCAGAGCAAAGAAGAGTGAAGAAAATCAAAGATGCAAAGATGCAAAGAAATAATTAGTCTAAAGGACTAATGGACCACGTGAATCCAAGCCTTCATGACCCTTGGACCAGAAGAACTAGATGGTGCCTGGCCGCTGTTGACCACTCTGAAAGGCAGTCTCATATTCTTACTGAAGATTCTCCACTAACTCACCTCTAGCTATAGATTCCCTTCCAGGAATGATGATGGACAGGCTGGAGATGTTGCGGAGAGAACATCTTCTGGGCTTGGCAGCTCCCCATTTCCCCAGGGACTCCTCTGGAGTCCCTAGTTCAAACGCTGATGATGACTGACTCAGCTTGAGTGGAAACACCTATGATGTCCACCACCTCAACCTGCCCGTGAATTGGAGTCCCTAACGGTCATTCCAGAAGTAGGAGGAAGTTGCCCCTCCTTCCACTCCTTGTAACTGTTGCCTCTGAGCTGAGAACTCCCCCAGCACTGCTCCTCTTATTGTAGCAACACCCTCCTTACTTTGGTTGGTTATGGTTTCCTCCAGCAATCCAATATCACCTGCTCATCCTTGTCAAAAATACAACGTCTAACAGATTACTATGTAGCTTTCAAGTCCTCTCCATTTTCAGCAAGCAAAATTGTGTCATCTGCATATTCCAGTGATTAACATGTCTTCCTCCAAATCTGATGTTGTATTATTCTTTATATAGTCCAGTTTTTCAGATTATTTGCTCACCGTACAGATTAAATAAGTATGGAGAAAGGATATAGCTCTGACACACATCTCTCCTGATTTTGAACCATGCAGTGTCCCCTTGTTCTATTCAAACAGCTGTCTCGTGGACCATGTACATATTCCTCGTGAGAACAAGTAAATGTTATGGAACTCCCATTCTTCAAAACATTATCCATAATTTGTTCATAAATGATCTACAAAGTCAAATTCCTTTACACAGTCAACAAAACACAGGTGGACATCTTTCTGATATTCTCTGCTTTCAGCCAAGATCCATTTGACATTGGCAATGATCTCCCTCATTCCACCTCCTTTGCTGAATACAACCTAAATTCCTGGCAAGTCCCTGGTGATGTACTGCTGCAACCATTTTTTAATGATCTTCAGAAAAATTTTCCTTGCATTGATAGTAATGATTCATTCCATAATTTTCATACCCTCTTAGGTCACCTTTCTTGGAATAGGCACAAATATGGATCTCTTTGAGTCAGTTGGCCAGGTAGCTTCTTGTCTTCCAAATTTCTTGGCCTGCACAAGTGAGCACTGTATCCATTTGTTGAAACATCTCAGTGGGTATTCCATCAATTCCTAGAGCCTTGTGTTTGCAATGCCTTCAATGCAACTTGGCCTTCTTCTTTAAATATCATCTGTTCTTGATCATACGCTACCTCTTGAAATGCTTGAATGTTGACTTTTTTTTTTTTTTTTTTTTGGTATCGTGACTCTCTGTATTTCTTCCATCTTCAGTTTCTGTGTGGTCAATATTTAGCCCATAAAATCCTTCAATATCACAACTCAAGGCTTGAATTTTTTCTTCAGTTCTGTGGTGTAGTAAATTATTT
>NW_006921761.1:3327230-3329918 GCF_000298275.1 Orycteropus afer afer
TACTTCAATTGTTTCTTCTGTTCACTTTAGCTGCTCTCCATTCAAGAGCAAGTTTCACAGTCTCTTCTGACATCATTTTTGTCTTTTCTTTCCTCCCTGTCTTTTTAATGACCTTTTTCTTTCTTCATGTATGATGTCCTTGAAGTCATCCACAAATTATCTGGTCTTTGAAACATTGGTGTTTCCATGTGTCAAAACTGTTCTTGAGATGGTCTCTAAATTCAAGTGGGATATACTCAAGGTCATATCTTGGCTCTCATAGACCTATTTTAATTTTCCTCAGCTTCAACTTGAACTTGCATATGACCAATTGATGGCCCCTGCCCTTGTTCTGACTGATGATACTGAGCTTCTTCATCATCTCTTTCCAAAGACGTAGTTAATTTGATTGCTGTGTATTCCAACTGCAAAGTTGGGTAGTCATAGTTTATGTTGTTGGAAAAGGTATTTGCAATGAATAAGGCATTGATCTTGCAAAATTCTAACATGTTGTCTTAGGCTGGGTTTTCTAGAGAAGAAAACAAGTGAAGCTGAGAGAGAGAGAGAGAATTTATCTCAAGGAAATGGCTCACACAGTTGTAGAAGCTGGCAAGCCCCAAGTCCATGGCCCAGATGTCAAGATGGAGGTGCTTCTTCTCCTGACTCATGTAGCTTCAGGGGCTGACAAATCCAAGCTAGGTCAGTAACACAGCAGTTGATGGCTTTGGAGGCTGACAAATCCAGCATCACCAGGTAAGATGGCAAACTGTTGCCTCACAGGCTGCAAAGGCAACAATCCCAAGAGCCACAGGCCACTGGTTCAAGTCCAAGCATCAGAAGTCAGATGAGGAGGAGGAAGATGCAGGATACAGGTAGAGCAAAAACCCAGAAAGCTTTGCCAGGACGTCCATATATTTTAGAAGCAGCCCATAACCCTGAGTAAACTCCCTTTCAACTGATTGGCTGTTCATAGCAGAGCTCATCATGGAGATGATTACATTGTATCAGATCTCATCATGAGGAAGTACATCATAACTGCTAAACCGCTGAGAGTCACGGCCCAGCCAAGGTGACATACATCCTTAACTATCACAGCCCACTCCTTGTCAATTTGGCACCTGTACACATCTTAAACTGTACATAATCTCTAAATAAAGACAATTATAAAGTCATACATGTGCCTAACATGATACAACTAACATGCATGCAACCAAAAACGCATTAGCCCCATTTATATCTTATGTTTAGTAACTGAAAAAAAAAAAAAAAAGTATTTGATGCATATATACAAGGAAAAAATACTCACTAACAATCACAGTCCTCATTTCAACAGCTGGTCACATGGCCATAACTGGTTAGAACTAACTTCTTCTACCACCCATTCCACATTCTTTTTGCCCTCGGCAAGCACCTCAACTGGTTGTGGCCTTTTGCCTGGTGGGGTGATTCAGTGGAATTTAGGGGCTCAGTGTCCCCAACTTCCTGATTATCTGCCCATATATTCCCATCCCAAGTTTTAGGATCCCACGTCTTCCCAACGAATGCCTTCACTTTAACTTCACACATGATTCAAAGTTGGGGATTCAATTGAGATTGTAACTCAACACTTCTTACAATAAGACTCCAGATTTGTTTTTAAGCGATATCAGCTCTGTTACCACAACAAATAAGGCTTTCTTTCAGCACACTTGGTGACGTTGAGATCTTTTATGCGGTGCTTGAGCTGTGACTCTGAAGTCCTGAACCCAACCCTTCTTTCACCACTTTGTCTAGCTTTAGCAGGGCCAACAAGCCGCTTCCTTATACTCCTCATTCTGACAAAATTGCATGGAAGTATCCAACGTGCTGAGTCTCTCATAGCCTCACTTCTCACCAGTATTTGATCTGTTGGCAGTGTTATTTTGCATGTTACTGTTGCCCCCTGACACCATAGATTAGCAGCACCCTCTTTACTACTGGAGGCAGAAGCATCTGCACCTCTAAGACTAGTCAGTTTTTATCTTCTTCAGCTTATCAAGAAGACCTCTAAACAACTGTTGAGCCTCCAGGGGGGGTGGGTGCCACAGACACAAGATGCCATTTTCTGGACCAAAGGTAGGACATAGTTTCTTGCTTTGTAAGTTTTTAACGTGAAAAGCCAACCAGAGTCATAAAAGTGGAAGTGCATTTGAGGTTGCATGCTTGATGACAATAACAAAGATAACTCTAAAGCTTACAGGAAAGGACAGCTTGGTGAACACAGTGCTGGATTCTGAGAGAATGGACATTTTTAAACACAGACATGGTCTCTTCCCTCAGGGTCTTTTAGCAATGAGAAACTAGCAAGCTCAAGGGGTCAGGGTAGAAGGCTAAGTCAACCGATTTCTAGATCAGTGACCCTCAGCCATAGCTGTCGGCCTGGACTTAGGCCTTGGTGACCAGAGCTTCCAAGCTGTTCCAATTTCCATCCCCCAAGGTGGTGAAGATTGGCCTGATGTCCACCAGGGGGAGCCCAGGAGTAGGTAGGATCACTTCTATGACGAGAATAAAACCGCATAAGGAAGAAGAGTTTACCCCAGACCTGCAAGACTGCAACATTAGTGAAAATATATATTGATGGAAATCATTCATTACATGATGCAGACATAGTAAAAGGATGAATTAATGAGAGACAGACAGACAATGCTACTAGATGAGAAAATGTGAAATATCTGACTTCGTAAACATGTC
>NW_006921761.1:3334198-3335157 GCF_000298275.1 Orycteropus afer afer
CAAGGTCAGCAAAGCATGGCAGGCTACTGAACAATGACATGGCTACATGCAGGGTCCAAGTGTACCATAGGCTAGAGACTATCCCCAAGGCTTCTCCTTATATACAGGAAGCAGACCACATCCCTAAGGCAGCTACTCAGGTGCCTGTGGTACATCCCACCCGAAAGTTGATTACCAGTCTCATCATGTGGAATAACTACCACCTGCTGCCCAGCCACTCAACCAGGCCCAGCCAAGTTGACACACAAAGTTAACTACCGCAGGTGCCATCAAGTTGCCTCCAACTCATAGCGGTCCTATGTACAGCAGAACGAGACACCACCCAGTGCCCTGCCAGCTCTGTGATACTTGCTATACTTAAGTCCATCACCACAGCGGATGGACTGACAGTGGTGTCAATCCATGGTGTTGAGGGCCTTCCCCTCTTCATTGATCCTCCACCTTACCAAGCATGACACCCTTCTCCGGATTCTGGCTGCATTTCTCCAGGGCAGACCTGTTAGATCTTTTAGCAGTCCGTGGTACTTTCAGTACTCTTCATCAACACCACAGCTCAAAAACATCAACTTTTCTTCAGTCTTCCTTATTCATTGTCCAGCTCTCACATGCGTATGAGGCAATTGAAAATACCACAGCTAGTGTCAGATGCACCTTAGTCCTCAAGGAGATATCTTTGTTCTTCAGCACTTGACAGAGGCCCTTTGCAGCCGATTTGCCCAGTGCTATATGTCATCTGATGTCCTGATTGCTTCTTCCATTGGCGTTGATTGTAGAACCAGGCAATGTGAAGTCTTTGACAATTTCAATCTTTTCTCCATTTATCATGAGGCTGCTTATAGGTCCAGTTGTGAGGATTTTTGTATTCTTGAATCAGTAAATGCTTCAAGTCATCCTCACTGTCAGCAGACAAAGTTGTGTCATCAGCGTATCACAGGTTGTTAATGATTCTTCCTCTAATC
>NW_006921761.1:3336190-3344013 GCF_000298275.1 Orycteropus afer afer
TGGAGTAGTGCCTAAGGCACTTGACTGCTAACCAGAAGGCTGATGGTTCAAACCCACCAGCCACTCCTTGGAAAGAAGATGGGGCAATCTACTTCCATAGTGATACTGCCTTGGAAACCCAAGGAGGGGTCACTATGAGTCGGGTCTGACTCGACGGCACCTAACAACAACAACAGCAACAGAAATAAAGAGGGACATTTTATAATGATAAAAGGACCAATCCATCAAGAAGAACAATAATTATAAATACATAAGCACCTAACACCAGATCCCATACTACAGGAGGCACAATGCGATAGACATGAAGGGAGAGATGGACAATCCAAAATTAATAGACAGGGACTTCAGTACCCACTTTCAATAATGGATAGAGCAACTAAGAAAGATCAGCAAGACGTGAACACTATAGACTAGACCTAACAGCCGTCAGTAGAATATGCATCTTTTCTTGGTCACCTGGTGCTGCTACAACAGAAATCGCACGAGAAGCTGGCTTTGACCAGGAGAATGGATTTTCTTACACTCTGGTGGCTGGAAGCCTCACTTCGGGTGCCTGCTCCATGCAAAGACCTTTTCTCTCTGCTGGTTCTAGGGGAAGGTCCTGTCTCTCCGGCTTCTGTTCCTGGAAGCGCTATCCACCTTCTCCCATTTCTGCTTGCTTCCCTCCTTAACCTGCTCTCTTATATCTCAAAAGAGATGGACTCAAGAACACACCCTAAACTAATCCTGCCTCGTTAGCATAACAAGACAGCCCGTTCCCAAATGGGATTATAACCACAGGCATTAAAAAAACCTCACTGCCATCAAGTCGATTCTGACTTATAACGACCCCCTTTGGGTTTCTGAGGTGGTAAATTTTACAAAAGTAGATTGTCCAACCACAGGCATAGAGGTGAAGATTTGCTGCACATATTTTGGGGGGACATAATTCAATCCATAACACAATTCAATAAAAAACACAACTCAATTGAAAATGGGCAAAGGATCTGATCCGACATTTCTCAAAACAAGATAGAAATGGTCAATGAGCACCTGAAAAGATGCTGAGCATCATTAGGTGAGGAGATGCGGGTCAAAACTACAAGGACCATAGATCTGACAGGGTCTAATGACCAGCACAGACGCGAAACTTTGACAACTCAACAACAAAAAGAGAGAGAAGCCATAAAATGAGCAAATGACTTGAATAGACATTTCACCAAAGAGGACATTCAATGGCCACTAAACAAATGAAAAGATGTTCAGTGTCATTAGCCATCAGAGATGCAAATGGAAACCACAAGCTCTGGTAGCATAGTGCCTAAGGCACTTGACTGCTAACCAGAAGACTGGCGGTTCAAACCCACCAGCCACTCCTCAGAAGGAAGATGGGGCGATCTACTTCCCTAGTGATACTGCCTTGGAAACCCAAGGAGAGGTCACTATGAGTCGGGTCCAACTCGACGGCACATAACAACAACAGGGTGACTAAGATTTATGTGTGTGTGTGTGTATGTGTGTGTGGGTGTGTGTGAACATAGGGGAAAATAGGGACCTTATCCAATCACAGTCTTTGTGGAAAACAGTGTGGCAGTCCCTCAAAAAACTAAAAACAGAATTACCATATGACCTAGTGATTCCACTAAGTATACACCCAAAAGACTCAAAAGCAGAGACTCACATAGAGACTTGTACATCAGTGTTAATCGCAGCACCAGGCCCAATAGTCAGAAGGCGGAAACAGCCTAAAGGCTGTCAGCAGATGAACGGATAAATCATCAGCAGATGAACGGATAAAGAAAATGTGGTGCACACGTACAGTGGACTGCTACTCAGCCAGGAGACGTGACGCCTTGGTACCTGCCACAACATGCATGGAGCTGAAGGCATTGTCGCTGTCGGTGCCATGTCCTGCGCCGTCCTCCCAGTGTTTGCTATGCTGCAGTCCATTGTCGCACCCAGTGTGTCAGTCCTTCTCATCGAGAGTCTCCCCTTTTTTTTGCTGACCCTCTATTTCACCAAGCATGACATGTTTCTCCAGAGACCAGTCTCTTGTGACAACGTAACTACTTTTCAGGAGCATTCCGGCCGTATTTCTTCCAAGACGGATTTGTTCGTTTTTCTGGCAGTTCATGGTATTTTCATGATTCTTCACCAATGCAATCCAAATGGATCAATTCTTCTTCAGTCTTATGCTGATTAAAATAAGCCAATCACAAAAGGATAAATAGTGTGTGACCTCACTTATATAAAAAGACAAGAAAAGGCAAGTGTATAGAGAACAAAGTTTATTAGTGGTTCCCAGGTACAGGAAGGAGGGGAAAAAGGGGGTAATGGTGATGGAAAAATCCCACAGGTTAAGAATAGGGTTATACAAACAATTATTATAATTGCTGTCAATGAATTCTATACCAGTAAAAAGTTGAATTGACAAAACTTGAGTGATAAATATATTTATAACAATGTCAAAAAAAAAAAAAATAGCTGCTGAGGCTGTACAACCAAATACCTCATGGGATTTGGTTCCTAGGTTTGGAGGTTTAGGGTCATGGTTTCATGAGATATCCGAGTTACTTGACCTACTAATGTTGTTAGTGATCCCGTCCTACCTCCTGGGTAGCGTCTGGATTATTAAAAGCTTGCAAACAGCCATCCAATGCACAATGTTGTTGTTATGTGCCATCAAGTCGGACCCGACTCATAGCGACCCCTCCTTGGGTTTCTGAGGCAGTATCACTACAGAAGCAGATTGCTCAACCTTCCTTCCGAGGAGTGGCAGGTCGGTTTGAACCGCCAGCCTTCTGGTTGGTGGTCAAGTGCCTTAGGCACTACGCCCCCAGAGCTCCTCCAGTGCACAATAGCTGATCTCTATTTACCTGGAGCAAGGAAGGAAGACTGTCAGGACTGGGCAGAGGGTCTGGACTGTGTGGTTAATAGCCTCCATGAACAACGGCCGCATCTGCTATGAGATCCAGAACTGGATATGGTGCCTGGCTACCACACTGAACATTTTGATCAAAGATTCCCTAGAAGAATCCTGCTCAAAAGAGGGAAAATGTTGCATAGAATTTGAAATCCTCATGGACTAAAGACTTTCTGGAGCCATGGAAGGGGCATGAACCCCTGAAACTATTGCCCTGAGATCATCTTTAATCCTTAAACCAAAAATATTCCCTGACATCATCTTAAAACCAAACAATAGTTATAAAAAAAAAAAAAAGTCTACCTTGGGTATTATGCTCTTTTAAGAACTATCCACATGGGATGAAATTGATAACAGCAACTCGGATGATTAGACGGACCCTGGAGGGGCAGTGAGCTTCTGTTCATGGGGGAACAACTCGGAAAGGGAGGGTGAGAATGGGGGCACTCAAAGAACGTGGTCACACTGAGACTATGGCCCCTAGCTGCCCTTCAGGTCTGGAATTGAACCCACAACTGTGGTTTCCAGCCAAACAAAGTACAGGCATGTGAGTTAAACATTTACCTCAAGTAGACACACGCCCTGGAGAGAACAATCATGGGACAAGGAAGGGCTGCTTATGCACAGGGAGATAGCTCAGGGTGCAGAAGAGTATGAAGGGATGGACACTGGGAGGAGGTAACTATGGGGAGGAAGTGGGAGGGGAGCTGCTGCATTGTAAATTTTGGTCAATGCCATGAGACAAAGTATATGTGAAATGCTGTATGAAAAGTGAATTTACTCTGTAAATCTTCACCCAAATCCTAATAAAAAAAAAAAAAAAAAAGAACGTGGTCAGCGTCACTGAACCGGCCGTGGAGAAACTGTTGACTGGGTGGGCGTTTGGCTGTGTGCATCCTCAACCAGGACGAACAAATAAAACTTAGAAAGAGAGAAGAAAATCACAATGAGGCACCCCTCCACACTCAGTGAACCCAGAACCCCCCAACCAACCACCCCAGTTCCCGTGGAGCTGACTCAGTCGTGGCGACCTCACGTGTTGCAGACAGCAGTACACGCCCCAGCATTTTCCGGGCTGTAACCTTTCAGAAGCAGACCCCCAGACCCTTCCTATGATGAGTCTCGGGGTGAATTCAACACACCAAAGCAAACAGCTAAATGAAAATCTATCAACAAACATGCTGTCCCTCAACTGATGGCAACCCATGCACAACAGAGCAAAGCATTGCCAGCCCTGCACCATGTTTAAAATAAAGTGACCCTATGTGGCCTTCTGGTAGCATAGTGGCTAAGGCACTTGACTGCAAACCAGAAGGCTGGAGGTTCAAACCCACCAGCCACTCCTCGGAAGGAAGATGGGGCAATCTACTTCCGTAGTGATACTGCCTCGGAAACCCAAGGAGGGGTCGCTATGAGTCGAGTCCGACTCGATGGCATGTAACAACAACAACAATGTGGCCTTCAGCCCGTAGTACAGACTCTGAGAACTGGAAGGGACCTCAAGGAGAAACCACCAAGACGGACGTTTTGGGCACAGGGCAGAGAGACCAGGTGGCAACACTGTTCTCCTGGGCAGAGCTGCTTCATCCTGGCTGAGAGAGAGATGGCTTCGGGTGGGCATTCCGTGTCACATAACAAACCCTGGGCCATTAGCCCGGGCCATTCTCCAGCCTTACCAAGTGACACTGAGCTAGCTGCTTCACACCTAGGCCAGGAGTTTGGTCTGCACAAGGAGCATTGGTCAGGATAGCCTGAGGGACCTCCCACTGTGATGTCCTATAGTCCTGTTTGTCCCCCTTCATCCAGCTCCCTCCCCGGTAACACTCTGCCCAGATTTGCCACTTTCTTAAAATCCCTGTGAGAGTTGAGCCCACTCCCCATCTGGAAAGCAGTCTGCCTATCATTTATCTACTCATTCATTTATTTTTAAATTTATTCATTGAAAGTTGTTTACACACTTAATTGTTCATTCATTCCATAAACTTTCCAGGGCCTGGCCTGTCAGGGTACAGCCCTGGCCCTAAGTCACTTTCTCCAACTTTTCCACATCAATTAAAATTTCTACACAGACTGTGTAATTGGATCTTTGGGACATCATCCCCAAAGCACCTCAAACTTTCTAAGCTGGGCACATCTCCACTCTTCCCTCTAAATTGCCTCAGGGATCGCAGGTCCCTGAGTGCACAGGGAGCTTTGAAAGTTGTCTCCTCCATCTGGTCACCTACCCCCGGGAGGCCGTCAGCCAGGAGGGAGCTGGGAGTTGCCAGGCTCCTGGGGTCCTGGCTGCCCACAGTAAACTACCCAGCACTCTGTCCAGCCATGAGCCTGCCAGGATTTTCAGATTTGACCAATTCTGATACACTTCAGAGTGAATTCTAAACACTTTGCATAATTCCACAAAATTCTAACAGCTCCCTGAGTTCTATCCAATTATATCAAACACTTCAAAAGTTCCTGGAAGGTCTAGGCACATTTTCACCGTTTGGAAATCTGGGTCAGCGGAAACCCAGTGTCCTGTCCTACGTGGAAGAGACTCAGGCTTGCGTTCTCCTAATTCCAGCTGGAGAAGAAAGCCCTTGGTCTCAAACTCTCTGAAACACCCTCACAGGGCCAGGGGCATGAGTCCACGGGAGCCTGAAGGTGAGTGAGAAGTGCGCTGTGAGGGTAGAGGAGGAAGCCTGGGCTGGGCGTCAGGAGGCCGGGGCGTTCCCAGGGCTTGGCCTTCCCTCTCTAACTCACCGTGTGATACTGGGCAAGTGCCCTTCTCCCTCTGGTCCTCAGTCTCCCCGCAGATACCAAGGGGTGGTCTAGCTGATCTGTAACATCCCTTCTGGCTGTCAGGGTGTCATCCAGGCTAGGAAGAGCCTGTGTTTGGCAGGGCTGCTCACTCCCTATTTGCATTAGCCCCAGACCTGAAGCAAAACAGAGGGAGAAGCTGGCCATGGTCAGGCTGAGGGCTTAACTTGGCCTTCAGAACCGAGGAGAGGAGCAGCAAGGAGTGGCCATCCCTTCAGACTGGGGGGCTATGGCGTGCACGTCATCCCAGTGGTACAAACACATGGCCCTAGGAGAGAGGGCTCAGGACGGCCAGAGACCAGACAGGAAGAGACCTCCGCGGGGACATTTTCCTGGAGAGGTGGCATTTGTCCTTGTTCTTAGGTAGGACCTGGCCAGATGAAGGCTGAAGGCAGAGAGGACACTTGGGCTCTGCAGACAAAACCTCCTGGCTCTGCCTTGGGAAGCAGCCTTGCACACCTCATTCCGCACGCCTCCTCCCCACAGACGGCTCCAGGCTGGAGGAGGGAAGGCCGAGCAGGCCCTCGGCTGACCTGGCACCCTTGTCCCACTGGCTCTCCTGCTGCTCATCTTGGGCGGTTGCTTCCTGCTCTCAGGGCTGCTCCTTGTCTACTGACACCTGGGATGTCCCTCCGGCCACAGTGTCTGTACGCCTTCAGCCAGTGAGGCCTCCCGCCTGCTTCACTGAGCCCTGGTCACAGGTCCAAGGGTCTACACTAGTGGTTGTGGCTGCCAGATAAATGTGTGTGCATTTGTGTGTGTTTGTGTGTGCGCACATGGGTATAGAAGAGAGAGCAAGTGAAAGGCCTGGTCCCCACGGGCCTACACTCGGGTTAATGACAGTACACGTACACACATGAGCCTGAAATGCAGCACATGTGCTCGCAGGCACCTACGTACAGATGTCAGCAGGGGTCTGGGCACACATGTGTATGCGGACGCACATGTGTGTGACCCTGTGTGCGTGTCCATACGTCACAAGTCGTCAGTGGCTGCACGTGCTGACTAGTGATTTTAGGAAACACATCCGTGGGGGGTGGGAGGGTACAAAGAGGAGGCTGTAACTCACCAGCCCCAAGGCTGCAGGGGAGCAGGACGCTGCCTCTGTGTCCGCCCCGCTCAGGCTCCGTGCAATGGACGGGCCTGCCCAGAAGCCCAGCCTTAGAGTCTCACAAGGAAGTCTTAGGGGGAGCTCACAGCTAACACACCCCAACACGACGGTGCCGCTGGACACAGTCAGGCTGAGGCAAGACCTTGCACTGAGGCCCCAGGGCCAGCTCGAAGCCCTCCTTCTGCAGAAATGGCCCTTAGTTCTCTGTGCATAGGACCGAGTGCTGTGCGCCGAAAGGAGCCCAGAGAGGGACCAATCAGCCTACGAAGGAGCAGAGGCCCAGGGCGACGCAGGGAGACTCCAGGGCAGGAAGGATTTTGTGACTCTCCATGAGGCCTAACCACAACAACAGAAGAAAAGTCCACGGGAGTAATGAACCGCTTGTCACCAGCAGCAGCAGCGTGAGGGCAGGCCTGGGGACAGGAGAGGACATCTCCATGGGACGGTTTGATTTAGGCACCCGTGGGCACTCTCCTCATTTGCCCTCCTCCTGCCTGGCACAACACAGTAAGTTCTTGGTTCTGAATCTCAGAGGGTAAAGGGAGGAAACGGTCTCATGCAAGCGGGACATTCAGCCAGGCCCAGGCCACAGCGCTCCCAGGGGACTCTCTGGCAGCAGGCGAGCCCCAGAACGCTAAGGGGGGGCTGAATCGTGCTCCTTAGCTGGCAGGAGGACTGTGGGGAGGACATGGGAGAAACATGCTTGTTGAGTTTAGACAATGTTTGAGGACGTGGTGTGTGCAAACATCTACTCTGAGCAGAGTGTATGTGTTGTGTTGCCTGCAGGTCTGTGTTCGAAAAGCACCTGGCCAGGGACCCGCTGTGTGAGCTCAGCTTCCCCACCTGCTCAGTGGGAGACTGTGGTAGTTAACTTCGTGTGTCAGCTTGGCTGGGCCTGGTTGAGTGGCTGGGCAGCTGGTGGTAGTTACTCCCCACGATGAGACTGACAATCAACTCCATGGTGGGATCTACCACAAGCAGCTGAGTAGCTGCCTTAGGGATGTGGTCTGCTTC
>NW_006921761.1:3344200-3370476 GCF_000298275.1 Orycteropus afer afer
ATCGGGACTGTGCCTTTTTACTTGTCAACCTTGGGGCTTGTCAGTCTCAGCAGCCAGCAGCTGTCTGAGTGAAGAAACGCCTCTAGCTCCAGTGGGCCGGGAGCAGGAAGTGGAGCTAGACCCCAAGGTTGAGGGGCTTTCACTCAGCCCCTAGAGCCTGGCACTTTGAACTTGGACTTAAAGCCTCCACATTGTAAGAATAAACTCTGTTTGTAAGGCCATGCCATTTGTGGTATATTTCTGTTAGAGCGGCACCAGGAAACCGGAACAGAGACTCACCAGGTTGACTCCTCAGGGTGCTTCCCATGCTGATGTCCAAGGAGTTCCTGAGGCCACGCAGCCCTGGCTCAGGCCTGAGAAAACAGCACTGGCAGTGGATGGGGGAGGCAGATTCTGAAGGTTCAGTGCACGTACAATGACTGAGGGAGCAGGCCTTGGAGGACAGGTGATGGCTCAACCGACGGGCTTAGAGGCCAGCAGCCCCTCCGGCCCGAGGCACAGTGTAAGCTTTGTGCGTGAAGATCCGAGCTGGACTGAAGAGATACGCCAGATCTCTATAGCCTGCGGGACAAAGAAGGACATTTCTGACCATGGGAACAGCATAAGCGATGGCTCAGAGGCATCCTCAAAGCCAGGAGGACCCTCAGCATCCAAGGTACCTCCGCAGGCCTACTGAGCAGAAAGTCTAGGGTGGAACCAGCCATGTGTGTTTTCACAGAGCCTCCGGGAGATTCTGAAGCAGCTGAAGCGTGAGGACCTCTATTCCGACCAATTGTTGCCCGAACCGTGCTCTTGGAACGCTGATCTGCAGAAGGGTGACGGTGTTCTGTGAAAGGAGGGTCCATGGCCAAACGGATTTGCCGAGCACAGCATACTGTATATAGAGCTTGACTTATATTTGATTGACTCTGTTTCCTCAAGTTTATTTTCAGGTTGCCCACCAGCGTTTCACATTAGCACTCTCTTCCGGAAACGCTGACTGAAATCAGTCCTTCTTTCTTGGCAGGTGGACAAACTGAGGCCCAGGGAGGCTCAGGAGACTACCTAGAGTCACGGAGCTGCAGACGAACCTAGCAGTCTGCCTCCTCCCACAGGAGGCTCTGTGAGCTCCCCACGACTCTGCCTCCCGTCCTTCCTCCGCAGCATGAGCCTCTCCCAGCCCTGCAGATGGCGCTCAACCGCACAGGGCTCTCTGAGTTCCTTCTGAAAGGATTCTCTGCCTACCCGGGCCTGGAGCGGCCGCTGCTCCCACTGTGCTCAGCCATGTACCTGGTGACCCTGCCGGGGAACTCAGCCATCGTGGCAGCGAGCGTGCTGGACTCCCGCCCGCACACGCCCACGTACTTCTGCCTGGGCAACCTCGCCATCCTGGACATCTGCTACACGTCCTCATTTGTGCCGCTGACGCTGGTCCACGCCCTGTGCACCCGGAAGACCATCTCCTTCGCCGGCTGTGCGGTCCAGATGTGTCTCAGCCTGTCCACGGGCTCCACGGCGTGTCTGCTGCTCGTCGTCATGGCCTACGATCGCTACCTGGCCATCTGCCGGCCACTCCAGTACCCTGTGCTCATGAGACGCCAGCTCTGCCTGCTGCTGGTGGGAGCCGCTTGGGCCTTCTCCCTCCTCAAGTCAGTGACTGAGACGGTCATGGCCATGAGGCTGCCCTTCTGCGGCCACCGCGTGGTCAGCCACTTCACCTGCGAGATCCTGCCAGTGCTGAAGCTGGCGTGTGGCGACGCGTCACTCAGCGAGGCCTTCCTGCTGGCGGGCAGCGTTCTGCTGCTGCCCATACCCCTGTCCCTCATCTGCCTCTCCTACGGTCTCATCCTGGTCACCGTCCTGAAGGTGCCCTTGGCTGCAGGCCGCCACAAGGCCTTCTCCACCTGCTCAGCGCACCTGGCCGTGGTGGTGCTCTAGTACGGCGCTGTCACCCACACGTACATGACGCCCAAGAGCAAGGAGGCCCACATCTCCGATGAGGTCTTCACCGTCCTCTATGCTGTGGTCGCGCCCATGCTGAATCCTGTCATCTACAGCCTGAGGAACAGGGAGGTGCAGGCGGCTGCCAGGAAGGTGTGGGGCAGGAGCTGGACCTCCAGGTGAGGCAGGGCAGGGCTCAGCATTGATGGGAGTCTCAAGTAAGTAGGAGAGGCCATCACTTGCCTTCAGTGAGGCTGCGATGGGGAGCGAGGACGTGGGTCCAGTGTCTTATTCTCAGAAAGTCCCCAGAAGGGGACACCAAGTCCCACTGAGCTTGCCACAGAGATAGCTCATAAATGGGCCTTTTGCTCCTTCCTCTAGTATTGCCCGAGGGCAGATCTCAGCATCAATTCCTGGACCTTCCCACCAGCCTCCCAGCTAGCCACAGGTCTTCTAAGCCATCCTCCCGAGAGATTTTCGTGGAAAGCAACACGCCGTGGGGTCACCGTCCGGATGGACCTGTGAGTGGCTCCACTGCTCTAGGATAAAGCACAGCCCCACAAGCTTTCCCGCCTGACGAGGCGCCACCTCCCATCTTCCTCCTCACACCACAGCCAGCAGCCAAATAAGTGCCTTCACACCGCTGCACCACCCAGCTCTGGGCTACCCTCCTCCCACCAGCCAAGCCCCTCACAGCACACAACTGCACAGGTAAAGGTACTATCTGATCTTTAAGGCCCAACTCAAACGCCACCTCCACCAGGAAGCCTCCCCACTCGGCTCCTCTCCTCCGAGTGCAGAGTCACCTTCCACTCTGTCCCAAGCTCCACCCAGCCCAACACCACGTACCACATATGATACTTCAGTAAACAAACGAGCACATTAATGGGGTGATGACAGCAGAGACTGGGGTCCTTCCCAAATGAGAGTAAACCCAGGATGGAGCCCCAGATGACAGGAACGGCCTGGGAGTGATGAGGCCAGAGACTTCGATTCCCAGATCGGCCAGCTCTCGGACACCAGTCACCTGGAGCGTCTGGCCTGCCCACCCTCGTGCCTCCTCTGTGGCAGCAGCCACTGTCACAGAGAAGTACGTCCTCTGCACCCCTCTGGCCAAGGGCGGATCACCCAATAAGCAAGGTAAGCAAGGACTTAGTTGTGCTTCTTACTAATCTGTGGTGAACAGAGTCACATGTTTCCACCACATTGAAGATGTGGTGCTTAGTGGGTCCTCCGTCCCTGTCAGGGACTGTGAAGTTGAAAAGAGGCTTTGATTCTGTAGAAAGCAGCTGTGGGGCTGGGAGAAGGATCATGCCACCCATACCAAGCAGAGTCTTTGAAATGGTGAAATCTGTGAAATTGTTCACCAGCTTGGTAAACACAAGTAAGCTGTGCTTACCTTACTCCTTAGGTCACCTGACACTGTCTTTAGCCTTAGGGGCACCGTCTGTCAGATGGGAAAGCAGAGCTTGGCCTCCCAGCCGCAGTCCCCCTGGCCTGATCCCTGACTGCGTGGGACCTCAGTTCCCCTCCCAAGCCCACTTCCTGCTTCCTGTGCCGGTCAGAGACAGCCCAGCCAGCTACAGCAAGGGCACAGTCACGCACCGTCCACTCTCAGCAGCTCCCAGCAGAGCGGAGACAGACACACACTCTCAGCCAAAACGAGACTACGAGACTACGAGAAAAACGTAGAACGAAATTCAAATTCCTAAAAAGGGGCAGGCATCCTGGACTGATAGAAACTAGCTGAACCTCCAAGACTGTTGCCCTTTGAACTTGGAAATGAAGCGCTCCTGGAGGTCACCTTCCAGCCAAATAATAGATTGGCTTATAAAGTAAATAATATCACCCATGAGGAATGTGCTTCCTTGAGCAATCAACTAGAAGAGTCCAAACAGTCAGCATTGACCCAGAAGCAAAGATGGGAAGGCAAGGAAGCGCAGGGAGCATCGACCAATGGAAAGAGAACAAACAGAGACAGGCAGGGAGCAGCGACCAATGGAAATAGAACAGAGAAAGGCAAGGAGCATCGACCAATGGAAACAGAACAAACAGAGAAAGCAGGGAGCATCGACCAATGGAAACAGAACAGAGAAAGGCAGGGAGCAGCGACCAATGGAAACAGAACAAACAGAGAAAGGCGGGGAGCAGCGACCAATGGAAACAGAACAAACGATGGAAATCAGGAGAATGCTGACACCTTGCACAGACTGTAACCAACGTCACAGACACTGTGCATAAAAATTGTTCCACGGGAACCTAATATGCTATGTAAATTTTCACTTAAAACACAATAAAATATATGTATATTTAAATTTCCAGCTCTTTTGAATATAAGACAATAATTAGATATAAGAAAACAAATGCATGTATAAATAGATGAATCTCAACATTATTCATAGTGACATGAAAATTGTAGTAATCTAATATCCAACCACAGAGAAATGTTTAAATAAACAACAGTGGCGTCTTGCGCTATAACCAATGCAGCCATTAGAAAGCTTGGGTTTCAAAGAGTATTCGATGAGGACAACTTCCCCCAAGGTAATTAGCAGATAAAAGCAGAACACTGAGCTTGGTATTATTCAGTCTGATCTCAACTTTGTTTAAGGATTTTCCTTATGGACATATGAATAAGTATGTGTGTAGACAATTCTAGAAAACTATGACAAACTATTATTAACTAACAGTTGTTTCTGCTGGGTGTAACTTTACCAGTTACAGGTATTTTTTCTTAACTATTACTTTCAATATTATCCAATTATTCTAAATGACCATGCTCTGAACTGAAAAAAAAAAAAAAAGAAAGTTCATTTTTAAGAAATGGTTACACCCTGACACCAGAGTGGAGGATGGTTCTGGGGGGCTGAAACTGGGAGGGGGGGAGAGACTGCTGCCCGGAGCCCTGAAGCAGGTGGGCAGAAGGTGGGGAGAGGGTGGAGCCGAGAAACAGTTGGGATACACAGATGGTTATGGAAGAGGGTGAGGGAGAGAGGACTGTGGGTTTATGCCTTGGTTTCTGGCTTACTGGGGTGCAGGGTTGAGTCGCCCCTTAGATACTGAGAGGAGGAACATGGGAGAGGCATGGGTGGAGGCTGGAGATAATGACTCTCGGACACACTGAGTTTAGGGCACCCATGGGATAGTAAGAAGGCGTTGTTCCGGGAGCAGTTGGAGAAGAAGTTTGTCCTTTCTTGATATGATTTCCAAGACAAATCAGTTGTAATGTGAGAGACTGCAGCTTCTGCTGCTTTATTTTAAGTCAGTCTGCAGTCTCTAACCTGTGTCAAGGTGATGTCCTTCATTGTAAAAAGAAGAAGGAAAGGAGGCAGGGAGGAGGGAGGGAGGAACGGAGGGGGGGAGGACAAAGGGAAGGGGAAGAGGGAGGGGAGAGAAAGGAGGGGAGGGGGGAAGGAGGGGAGGGGAGGGAAAGGAGGGGAAGGAAGGGAAGGAGGGGAGGGGCACAGGACCACTTTCCTGAGTCCAGGCCCTCAGAGCAATCCTGGAAGGGACAAAGGAAGGATTTTTCACCCCATTTCACAGCCCAGGACACCCAGGCCCAGGGCAGAGGAGTCATGGGCCCCAAGCCTGTGGCTTCCTAGGGCTGAAACAGGACTAAGATGATGAGGCCCAGCCTGGCGACTGTCCAGCGGCCTCTCCTGTGGCCTCCTCCCCCAGCAGGGCCCTCCTGGGGCCAGGCCAGCAACCCGGAGTCTCTGAAGCCCAGGTCCACAGCTGCCAAACTCTGAAACTGTGAGTAGTTGTGGAGTTTGAACTTTAAATTGGGCAGGGACCCTGAGGTCCCTGAGAGCAGTGAGCTGTGCCTGTGCCAGGGGACTAGAAGCTGGGCCTCGGGGCCCCTCCACCCCAGCCCGGCCCAGTGTGCCTGCAGTGATGCACTCGGCAGTCCTGCCTGCTCTCCCTGCCGCCCTGGTCAGCTCACCTGGCAGCGGCTCCGGCCACCCGCAAGCACTCACGCCACTGGGTAAGGTGAGGCGCGCCAGTGAGGAGGTAAGGGGGTCCTCTAGCGTGCAGATTGTCTCATAAATCCCTTCCTAAGCACTAAAAAATCAGAACATTTGCTTGGGAGAAGGGCCACATGAACAACAGTAACAGCCACCATCAGTGACACTCGCCCTGTGCCAAGCCCTGGGCTGAGAGCCTAACAGGCATTAGCTAGCTCCCTGGATCCTCCACATAACCCCAAGGAAATACCATCATCATCTCCACGTTCCAGGTGAGGAGTCCGAGGCTGAGAAAATCGCCAGCGGGAGGCAGAGCTGGGGCGTGGACCCTGGCCGACCAGACCCCAAAGCCCACACTCCACCACTCCGCTTCCCACGGAGGAAGTGACAAAGCGGGAAGCCGAGATGCAGGTGTTTCTGGGAAATTGTAACCGAAGCGTGCTTCTTCTTCTGCCTCCCTTTCCTTTCAAATAAAGCGGAGAATAAATGTTAAACGCTAAAAGTAGATCCACCAGTCAGTCACGTTGCTATTTGGTATTTATCTTGCAAAGCAGCCTCAGGTTAGAAGTCTCTAGAAAGACGTGAGGAAATGTCTCAGAGCTTACAGAGAACCCCCGTCTCAGAGGTCACAGAGCAGCAAGCATTGTTGCTGTGAGCGCCTGTTGAGTGGGCCGCTGGCTCACGATGTCCCCATGCACAGTGGGAGAACCGCCACCCGGTCCTGTGTGCCATCTCCATGATCAGTCACAGTCGCTCTGCTGCAATCCAGAGGCAAATCATAGGGCCTTCCTTTCCTAGTCCACCCTGGTCCAGAGCCCCTCTGAAACCTGTTTGGCATCATAACCACAGGCAGGTCCCATTAACAGGCAGTAGGGGCATGTGAGGTGCGGTGGCCAGGAACGAACCCAGGTCGCCCCCATGAAAGGCAAGAACAAGACCACTGAGCCAGCAACACCTCAAACAGAGTGCCGCAGACCACCTGATGGAACGTCATTTCCCAGGAGGAGAAAGGTGGCCAAGGCCATACAGCGGAGTGGGAACAAAGGCAAGGGTCAAAGCCAGACCCCTCACTCCTAGGACAGGGCTCATTCCACGGCATCAACCTGCCAGTGAGAGGTGTAAAACTGAGAGAGTGAAGCTGTTTGCAGAGACACTCAATGTCCCGTCCCTCCATGGCTCTGATTGCCCAGGACATGACAGCGTGTGACACCTGGCAGACAGGCGCGCGAGTAGCTGTTGTTCAAGGTCATTGTGCCCAAACACAGGCGGCACCCGTGCTCCTCAGCAATGGTTCAGGTTCCACTCCAAGGGTGGTAGGCACGTGTGACATGTGCCACGCCTGGGTCAGAACATTTAATTGTGGATACAGGCACCCCAGGCTGCCTTCCCCCACTGTAATGACTGGCGACCTTCCAGACAGTGGGGCCTCAATCAGCCGGGGCCTCTGAGGAGGGTGACATGCAGCAGAGCCCCACAGAGCCCGGAGTGGACATGCAGAAAGTCATTCTGAGGCGCAGATTATGGGGCTGTGTGTTGCTGCGGAGAACCTCACCCACCCTGACTGGGCACAGGGAGCAGCGGCTGCTCCTTGAGGTCTCGGCCTGTGCCCATGTTGGCAGAGGTGAAGCTGGTGGTAACCTGGACGCATGGAGTTCTCGAGACGTTTTCACTGGGGCCAGAAGCCTGTGGCCTTCTGAGCCGTTCTAACTGCCATGAGTGTGTAATGCTCAGGTTCTTGGTTTGTGCAGAAGCCCCACCGCCCTGCTCTAGCTCCTCGGAAAGAGCAGCTGTTGCTGCGGCAGCAGACGGGTAGCCCCAAGGCTCTTGTTCAGTAATCAGCAAAGGCCTCGTCGGTCTTTTGCTGTGTGTGTCAAGGGGAGGGGACACTGTGATCTCCAGGTAAGACAGGGCCTCTGGCAGAGCAGCAGCACTAGATTTTAAGAAGCAGTGGGTACAACTCATAAGGCAGTCACTGATGTCTAGGGGCAGGGCATGAGAGGGTGACAGTGAGGAAGTCCTCTGCCCTCAACAGCTCATGGCCTAGTCAGAAAGAAACACAATAATACACTAACCACAGTATGAGGCAGATGGAATTGTCCTCTGCTGTTAACCTCCCTTGAATCAGTTCTGACTCACAGCAACCCTGCATGAGACAGAAGGAAACACAGCCCAGGCCCGCATCATCCTCCCAGTCACTGCTGTGGGAGCCCAATGCAGCAGCCACTGCGTCGATTCATCTCATTGAGGGTCTTCCTCTTTCTCGCAGAGCCTCTACTTTACTAAGGATGGTGTCCTTCTCTTCACTGTCGTTGAATTGATTCCATCTCATAGCGACCCCCAGTGGGTTTCCAAGGCTGTAAATCTTTACAAAAGCAGACTGCCTCATTTTCCTTCCATGAGCAGCTGGTGGGTTTGAACCAGCAACCTTCTGGTTAGCAACCAAATGCCTTAACCACTGCACCACCAGATCTCCTTGTCCTTCTCTTGTTGTTGTTGTTATGTGCCATCAAGTCAGATCCCACTCATAGTGACCCCTCCTTGGGTTTCCGAGGTGCTATCACTACGGAAGTAGATTGCCCAACCTTCCTTCCGAGGAGTGGCTGGTGGGTTTGAACCTCCAGCCTTCTGGCTAGCAGTCAAGTGCCTTAGGCAAGTCTGTATTAAATAGCTGCCATCAGAGTGGTCAGTTCTGGGGAGTCATCTGAGAAGGCTGCACAGGAATGGTGGTATGTCAGCTGAGCCTTGAAGGACGGGGATAGAGAAGGACCATGCTTGAGGACACAGCCTGAGGAGAAAGACGAGCTAGGGGCATGCGAGTTTTGTCCTCACAACGGGGCGCGGTCTGCTGAGGGCGGCACTGGCTGTAGGAACGGTGTAGTGGGAGGGGTGACAGGAGGGCAGGCTACAGCCTGGTCACAAAAGATCTCAGACGCTCCCCATTCCCACCTAGACTTTTTGTTGAAGACAAGGGTAAGAGAGAGAAATGCGTAGTTGGGGGGTTTCCCACCCTTCGTCTGCTTGAAAACACCCACATTATGCCCGGCATCAGAATTTGAGACTAACAGAGTCTTTTGTAACAACACTTCCAGCAAAGACCCAGCCCTTATTGTTCTTCCTTCAGATTTCAGGTCTCATTTTGTCTTTGCATCTTAGACGCAGAAAGAATCAGGCCTGGGGGGGACCTCAAAGGCCTCTAAAGCCCAGAGAAGGGAAGAGATGCATTCAAGGTCACCAAGAGAGTGAGGTAATGATTGTCAACACCATGAGCTCTGAAGACTGAGCAGGAACGCGTCCGGGAGGGAGGGAGGACATGCCTGTGAATGGGAACTTCCTGGGCCAAAATGCAGAACTGGGAAAAGACACACTTTATTCAGGGAGGGGTGACTGCTCTGGTCCCTGCAGATGGTAGATGCAATTAAACAAAAGGAATGGGGGGAAAAATAGAAAAATCCAGCCTTGAAGAAATACATGCACAAGCTCAATTAGCATAACACGCCACACAAAACACGGCTCTACACCCTCCCTTGGTGAGAAGCAATTGGGGTCTTAAAAGCTTGCAAGCAGCCATCTAGATGCAACATGGGTCTCTCCTCATCCAAAACAAACAAGAATGAAGAAAACCAAAGATGCATGTAAACAATTAGTCTAAGGGACTAAGTGGATCATGCAAATCTCAGCCTATATGACCATGAGACCAGAAGAACTAGACGGTACCCAGCTACCACTATCAACCTCTCAGAGAGGAAGCAGTATGGGAGATCCTGGATAGAGTGGGAGACAAATGTGGAACAAAACACAAAATCAAAGAAAAGACAAGGCTTACTGGTCTGATAGAGCCTGGGGGAACCCCCAAGACTATGGGCCCCTAGTTACTCTTCAGGCCTAGAATTGAACTCACTCCCATGGCTTCCAGCCACCACCAACAGACAGGCATATAGGGTGACCATTTACGCCAGGTAGATACACTCCTTAGGATAATCCATCATGGGCAAAGAGCAGAGCAGTATTTGCAAAGGGAGACAGCTTGGAGGGCAGGAATGCATAGGAGAGAAGGACACAGGGAGGAGGGAACCACAGGGAAGAGGGAACCACAGGGAGGAGGGAACCACAGGGAGGAGGGAACCACAGGGAGGAGGGAACCACAGGGAGGAGGTGGGAAGAGAGCTGTCACACTGTGGGGAGCTGCAGTCAATGTCGTGAAACAAAATGTGTATGATCTGCTGTGTGGAAAAAGAATTTACTCTGTAAACTTTCACCCAGATCATAATTTAAAAAAAGAAAAGAATGTATCAGGAACCTTTTCTTCCTTGCAAGAAAAGTGTACTTTGATTAAAAAAGAAACAGATGGGGGCCCAAACGGTCACAGGACATGGGCCTCCCCATCAGTCCAGGAGGGCAGGGAGAGAGCAGGCGGGGGACTGCATCTCTGAGCGATCAAAGTTCATACTTGGCTCCTATTTCTTCTTCAGACCAGGGTCCCTGAGCCATGACTTCCTGTCCTAACAAGACTGCTGTGCCTTGGAGACACATGAGTTTCCACCCGTGAATATTTGGCACTGGCCTTTCTCGAGAAAGCCGAGAGACCCGGTCAGAACGAGGAAGGCTCTCAGGGAGCGAATGGAGGCGCCCCTCCTCCGGCTGGGAAGTTAGTCGGCACCTAACAGCGGCTGCCAGCTGACCTTCAGATTCTTCCTCCTTCGGTGACGTCACTGTCGACATTATTCCTCCTAAGGAGCCATGGGGCCCGGACGGGAGCCATGTGGCTTTCATAATCAGGGGTCAATACTGTGACCAGGTCTTCTGGGGTTCTATGTCCTTTAAAACGCAATGGATGGTCTGTGATTCCTTAAGGAGAGAGGACCAGCCACCAGCCTGACGTCCTGTGGAGCTGAGAGGGCCGAGCTTTAGTGCCCAAAGCACAAGGTGAGCATCCTCCATCGGCCACCTGCCTTCCAGAGTTCCTCCGGCCTAACTCAGGGAACAGGGGGCAGCACTTGGACAGTGACGTCCCTGTCTCATTCATGTTATCTGCTGCTGTAGTCCCAGCACTGAAAACATACCTGGCACACAGCGGACACTCAGGAAATACTCGGTAAACAAACGGAGTCTGAAATACTCTGGACACAATCGACCATCTGGAATCATAACCTAGAAACGATACTTCCTTTTGACGTCCAAGGACCCTTTAGATTCCAAAGCAGCATGTCAAACGGGAGCCCCGCTCTATTGCCTCCTCTGAGCCCACCCTGGACGGAACAGACAGGAGCCTAGGGGACTGCAATGTGTGGCATGGTCCCTAAGCCGTGTCAGGAGGCCTGCAGAGCTGAGAGGGCCAGTTTACAGAACCTGGAGCTCAAATCTCACTAAACAGACAGTGAGACTAAATTCTAAGGATGGGTGTGACCTGCCACAGGTCACACTTACAGGTTGCTTGACTCCTGGGCCAGCCCGAGCTTTTTCCCAAATCTGTGTGGTCCCAATGGAAAATGAGGGAGAATGATGGATGGGGCAAACCAGACAGCTGTCAGGGAGTATACCTTGGTGGGGTTATCTGGGCACCATGACCTAGAGAGGGTCCTGTTTGTGCTTTGCCTGGCTCTCTACTCTCTGACCGTGCTGGGGAACTCCCTCCTCATCGGGCTGAACATGCTGGACCCCCACCTGCACAACCCCATGTACTTCCTGCTCAGCAACCTCTCCCTCATGGACATCCTTGGCACATCCTCCTTCGTGCCGCTCATGCTGGTCAATTTCCTGGAAGCCCAAAGGACCATCTCCTTCCCGGGCTGTGCCCTACAGATGTACCTGACTCTGGCACTGGGAGCCTCGGAGTGCTTGCTGCTGGCTGTGATGGCATCCGACCGTTGTGTGGCTACCTGCCAGCCACTGAGGTATCCAGAGCTCACGAGTGGGAAGACGTGCTTGTGCGTGGCAGTGCTGGCCTGGGGGACGGGCTTCACCAACTCACTGCTGCCGTCCCTCCTGGCCTGGCGCCTCCCCTTGTGCGGCCACGATGTCATTAACCACTTCTTCTGTGAGATCCTGGCAGTGCTGAAACTGGCCTGTGGGGACATCACCCTCAACGCACGGGTGCTAATGGTGGCCACAACATTCCTGACACTGGCCCCACTCCTGCTCATCTTTCTGTCCTACATGTTCATTCTTGCTGCCGTCCTTAGGGTACCTTCTGCTGCAGGCCAGCGCAAAGCGTTCTCCACCTGCTCTGCCCACCTCACGGTGGTGGTGATTTTCTACGGGACCATCTCTTTCATGTACTTCAAGCCCAAGGCGAAGGACGCCAACGTGGATAAGATCATTGCGTTATTCTATGGGGTCGTGGCACCCTCCCTGAACCCCATCATCTACAGCCTGAGGAACGCAGAGGTGAAAGCCACTGCGGTGGCTCTGCTGCGGGGAGGTCTGCTCTCCAGGAAGGCGTCCCGCCCGTCCTGCTGGGCCCCTTCTCCACCAGGACACGCCAGGCTGTGCTGTGGCCGTGACCTCCACACGGCAGCGGCTCAACTCGGCTCGTGCTCCAGGCCCATCAGAGGACGGAGGGGGTCTCTGCGTCGGCACCACTAGCCCTCGGGGGGTCAGGGTGATGAGGCAGCTCCCATCGGCAACACGGAAGGTCACCCTGACAAAAGGAGAAGAGAAAGTAACAGAGCGAGCCCCATTCTTAAATTTCCGCTCAGAAGTGACATCTTCCGTCCACTTAGTTTTATCAGCCAACACAAGTCACGGGGCCAATCTAACATCAAGAACGAAAGGAAGCTTATCTGCCGTGTGTCTGGAAGAAGAGCGAGGGCTGAGACGCTTGTGAATACACGAATGACTACCACACCATCCTGGTCAACCCTAGAGCTACTCGAGATCTGGCTTCCTTTCTCTTAGCCCCCTAACCTTCATACCAAGTGAAAGGTTACTCATCTTAAGGCAGCTTTGTACTACATCAACCTAATTAGGTTGAAACTGTTTCCCAAGATTCTCTTCTCTCTATGGTTCAGGGTTAGTTAGGGTTCACCACAAGAGAAACTTACATGAGATCTGAAAGGCAAAACTGAAGTGGCAATTATTTATGTTCTTCACGCTTAGGTGAGGTAAGTCGCCAGGCGCCTTGGCGACACACGCGACTTGTCACTGATCTCCTGGCTCACCTCGTTAGCCTGGGGCAGAAGCTGGGCCTGAGCTTCTCACCAGACCTCTTCCTTCAGCTGCTGTGAATTCTGGGCCCAGTGCAGCCCCACGGTGAAGACCACCAGTGTTTTCTGTAGGCCCCCATGTCACTGAGATTGACGGCAGGAAGAGAGAGACCCAACTTCCAGTTCGTCCTCATGGCTCTTAGTCTGTCCTAACTCCCCCTCACTTCACACCCAGCTTTCTCTCCTGACCACCAGCCCAGCTGCACGGTATCGGGTCCAGCACAAATGCACAGGCTTCTCCAACTGCTCCCCGCGTGGCAAGGGTCTACTATCTGTAAGAAATCCCTTATGCCACTCATAGTGATTCTGCTACTTTGACATGTTGTTGTTGTTGTTATGTGCCGTCGAGTCAGACCCAACTCATAGCGACCCCTCCTTGGGTTTCTGAGGCAGTATCACTACGGAAGTAGATTGCCCCATCTTCCTTCCGAGGAGCCACTTTGATAAGCTGCAGCTAATTCATCATCCTTCCGATCGAGAACCTCTGATGGTCTCCCATCACCACGGCACTTGAGTCCAAGGCCTTCAGCTGAGCCCTCTAGATCCTCGAGGACCTGGCTTCCCCGGCTCTGCAGCCCCGCTTTCCGACAGCTCCGTGCACACGGCCGCCCCCCTCGCACATTCCCTGTGCGGTCCCGCCTCTGCATCTCTCCATGCTGTTCTGCCACGAGAACTTGCACCAGTTTTCAAAGCAGCCCAGACACCACCTGTTCCGTGCGTCCTTTCCTTGGAAATTCTTCTCCTTCCTCTGCTTCTAGGACACTTCATTGGAACCTGGCACTTGCCAGCCACCCCCCTCCGCCCAGCATTGCTTCTGTTTCACAGCGGCAGCTCTTTGACAGCAGGATTCAAGCAGGTCTGGCTCCTTGCGGAAGCTCCCACGGAGCCTTCACAAGGTCTGCTGACGTGGACTGCCACTCAGAAGCCCTCGCAGTCACCATCCGGGGACGCAGCTCTGTGTTACCGTAATTGCTCCAGGCAGCTGTCGGTGCTCAGGGGTCCTAGCCTGGTGTGGTGGTGAAGTTTGTGTGTCACCTTGGCTAGGCCTGGTTGAGTGGCTGGGCAGTTGGATGGAGTTATTCCCCATTGGTAAGATTGGTAATCAACTCCACGGTGGAATGTATTGGAGCAGCTGAGTAGCTGCTTTAGGGATACGGCCTGCTTCCCGTATATAAGCAGCAGCTTGGGGCATGGTCTCCAGCTTATGGCGTGCTTGAACCCTGCGTGCAGCTGAGTCATTGCTCAGCGGTCTGCCGTGCTCTGCTAACCTCGGGACTTTCAATGGACTTGAATTAATGGCCTGCCATGTGGTTTGGGACTGTGCCTTTTTACTTGTCATCCTTGGGCTTGTCAGTCTCAGAAGCAAGCAGCTGAGTGAAGAAAAGCCTCTAGCTCCAGTGGGCCGGGAGCAGGAGGCAGAGCTGAAGCCCAAGGTTGAGGGGCTTTCTCTCAGCCCCTAGAGCCTGGCATTTTGAACTCAGAATTAAAGCCTCCAAACTTTAATAACCTCCTGCTTGTTCAAGCCAGCCCATTTGTTGTATATGCCTGTCAGAGCAGCACTAGTCAACCAGAACGTCCGGCTGTGTGTGCAGACACACGTGAGGGGCCAGCAATATCTGCTGACCACAGCCCTGCATGCAAGGCAGGCAGGCGTTGTTTGGATCGTGGGCTCTCTCTCACTGAAACAGATCAGGAGACAGCTGAGGAGAACTGGGTTCCAGGCAGGAGGCAGCAGCTGTGCCCAGAGGTGTCTGATTGTTTGCTGGTCCCCTCCCCACAGGAACCCTCCAGGCCCCTCCAACTCAAACTGTACACACATCCCCCCTAAACATCACATCACCATCTCAGGAACCACCACCACCCACAAGTAACAAGCCAGAAACATGCTGGTCACCATAGACTTCCTGGCATGCCCGTTAACCCACACATCCAATCAGTCCCCAAGGCCTACAGAGCCCACCTCCCAGTAGCTCTCAGATCAGCACCCTCCTTTCCACTATCACCGCATTGAGCTCTCTCTGTCTGTCTCACTCTCTCTCTGTCTGTCTGTCTCACTCTCTCTCCATCTGTCTCTCAACACTCTAACTGCCCTGCTCTCCTCCAACTCTTTCCAAACCCATCCTTCACACCAGCCATTAATACCTCACTTTAAGCTCCAGCTTAAACTCCTGCTTATTTCATGAAGAATAAAAACCAGACACACCCCTTAACTGCCAAATTTCACTAGCTGCTTGGCTCTACTGGCCTACTCCACCCGCACACACACTCCACCCGCACACACACTCCACCCGCACACACACACACACGCTCGACTTGCACACACACGCTGCACCCGCACACGCTGCACCCGCACGCACCCCAGGCCCGGCACACTGAACTCTTCACAGTCCCCTGACAAAATCTCAGCCTTTCCTGCCGCCTTGTTCCCTCTCCATGTGCAGATACTTCTCTGCGTCTTTCCCGCCTTGTTCCTTCTCCATGTACAAACACTTCTCGCTCTTTAGCAAACGCATACTGAACGCCCAGCACGGGCCAGGTGAGGCACTGTTCCACCGCTTTACTCACTGGACACCAGAGGGAATGGCGGGAATCTCAAGGGACAGATGTAGTACAGACATGGCGACAACAGAAAACAGTCTCAACAACTCGCGTCTCAGAAGCTCATTTTATTCTCACTCAAGCCACCTCTTCCAGGAAGCCCCACCTGATATCCCTAGTTGGGTGTGACCTGTCCCAGCTCCACCCCCTTCTTCAGTGCCTTCTGTACTCTGTCACAAATCCCAGCTAGTTCATGTGCCCCGTGACCTCTGCACACCTTAGTGTGATGGAATATTTCTTCTGTAGGCAAAGTTGGATTTTTTTCCTCCACCGCTTTTTCTGATGTAGTTACAGACACAGGGCCCACACCCTCGGGTCTTCTCACTGTCCAGCGGGCCCCAGCATTCTCTGCTCGGTTCCCCCAGGAAAAGATGTGATTACAGAAAGCAGAGAACAAAGGAACCTTTCCTGGCTTTTTGGCTTCAAAAACCTAGGCCCAGAAGGGAACCCAAAAGGCTTAGGGTGTAGACACAAGATGTGGGGGCAAACACGGAAAAGGCAGGCTTCCCCACCTCCCGATTAACGAATGGTTCCCTGAGCTACGGGGAAGGAGAGAGAGGAGGAGGGGTCCCAAAGGGCGGGGCCCGGAGCCACCCTCCCCAGCCCAAGTCCTGAGAAGGTGGCAGGCCTCTGCATGTTGCTGTCGTTGGGGCTGTCAAGTGGGCTCTGGCTCACGGCAACCCCACGTACGACAGAACAAAACACTGTCCGGTTGTGCCACCCTCGCAATCCTCGCTACATCTGAGCCCATCATTGCAGCCACTGTGTCAGTCCATCGCGTTGAGGACCTTCCCCTCTCTGGCCCTCCACCTTACCAAGCATGACATCCTTCCCCAGAGAATGGTCCCTTCTGAAAACACGACCGAAGCAGGCGAGACAGACTCAGGCCACTCTCACTTCCAAGCAGGACTCTACCTGCAATTTCCCAGGACACACTGTTTGTTCTTCTGGTAGTCATGGTACTTTCAGTATTCTTCGTCAACACCACAATTCAAAGACGTCAATCCTTCGGTCTTCCTTACTCACTGTCCAGGTTTCACGTGTATATGAGGCAACCAAAACCACCATGGCTTGCGTCAGGCGCACCTTCGTCTTCAAAGTGACATCTTTGCTTCTTAACACTTCAGAAAGGTCTTTCGGAACAGACTTGCCTGGTGCAATATGATGTCTAATTTCTTGACTCCTGCTTCTATGGGTGTTGATTATGGATCCAAATAAAATGAAATCGCTGACTTCAATCTTTCTGCGTTTATCATGATGTTGGCCCAGTCGTGAGAATTTTTGTTTTCTTTACATTGAGGTATAATCCATACGGAAGACTGCAGTCTTTGATCTTCATCAGTAAGTGCTTCAAGTCATCCTCACTTTCAGCAAGCAAGGTTGTGCCATCGGCATATCGCAGGCTGTTGATGGGTCTTCCTCCAATCCTGACGCCATGTTCTTCTTCATATCGCCCAAGCTTCTCGGGTTATATGCTCAGCATACGGATTGAGTAAGTAACGAGAGCATTGGCACAGGAGGGGCCCGGGGTGGCACTCCCCGCCCAGGTCCTGAGAAGGTGACAAGCCTCTGCATACGTTTGCAGAATGTGAAAGCCGGGGCAACCCACGTCTTCTTGACCAACTACAACCCAGGGAGGCAGCAAGATCCCCATCTAAAAAGGCTTCAAGGTGTCTCTGGGTAGCCAAAGCCTTAGACAACCTCAACATCTTCCTGTGTTACACAGAACTGACGGAGTCTCAGGACTGAAAAAGGTTATGCCCGTGGGGGACGAGCTGCTGGGCCACGGACTGGGGACCAGGCAGCAGGATGAGAATGGCAAAGGATGTGTGCACACGGAGGCCGGAGAGGACACTCTCTCAGCGTCCTGGCAGTCGGCCAGGCCCTCAGGACTCAGCTGTGACCTTTGCAGAAAAAAAAAAAAAAAACTGGACAAAAGATGGTGTTTTCTGAAACTCAAACAAAATGGGGGTTCCAAACAGAGGTCCCATTCCTGTGCTGTTTCTCCCAGATCTGAGACTCCTCGCAGTCGGCCAGGCCCTCAGGACTCAGCTGACATGCAAAAAAAAAAAAAAAAAAAAAACTGGACAAAAGATGGTGTTTTCTGAAACTCAAACAAAATGGGGGTTCCAAACAGAGGTCCCATTCCTGTGCTGTTTCTCCCAGATCTGAGACTCCTCCCCGCTCCACAGGTACCTACACGTCCCCACCTGTTGGGTGTGAGTTACATGAGGGAGGTCCGTCTCACTACACCACCGCCCCAACACCCACTCTCTCACTCCCTCCTCACAGCTCTGGCAGCCTGCCCCTCTCCCCCCAGTACAGCCCAGTGCCTGGCAACAGCAGGCACTGGAGGGTGTTTGGGCGTGAATGCAGGGACCAGATGGGAGGGGTGAGGCAGGGACCCAGTGGGATCAAAGCCTCAGACAGTAGGCCCTGCTCCGTCACTCCTGCCGATTCCCCGGGGCCCTCTGGCGCCCCCTCCACACCACTGACCCCAGGAAGAAGGCAGCACACCACGAGCACAGACTTCGTAGGTGACGCTCCAGACTCCACCTCCATCAGTTCCGACACCAGCCGCCCAGGCCCAGCCCGGTCCTGCACTCCCCACTCCCTCGCACAGCACAGCCCACACGCTCCCACTGGGAAAGGGGTCTGAGACCAGAGCCACTGAGAGGCTGGCAAGACCTGGAGACTCGGTTTCCCCAAGATGGACTCCCCTTCCTCAGGAAAGACGGCATGTTCCTGAGCGAGCTTTGTTTTCCCAGCCAGGAACCCACGGCCCGCGGAGGCTTCCACACCCCTAGGAGGGGCTCTCTGGGTCTGAGGGGCTCAGTGTCCCCACACAGGCTCCGGTCCTTCCGCGGGACTCCATGGAGGCAGGATGACTCCAGCCCTTGAGAGGGGCTCCCCGTCCCTGGGGCAGGCGCTGGTCCCTGGAAGAACGCCACGTCCTAAAGACAGACTCCGTGTCCTCAAGAAATCCAGCCTGTTCTCGTCCACACGGAAGGGCTCCCTGGCCCTGGGGAGGGTCCACGTTCCCAAAGGCCAGGCCCGAAGCCCCCCTCAGCTGGTGCAGATGCTGCTGACAGCGGCCCCTCCCGGGCCCACCAGGCCGAGCTCCTCTTGTTCGTTGATGCATAGCTGGTAACCGCAGCCCCGGGCCCGGGCTCCTGCCGGGACCCGGTGCTCAGTCTTGGCACGAGGGGGCAGCAGGAAGCCCACGCTGCCGGCGATGAGCATGTGCCAGATGCTGTGAATGTAGAAGTAGTTGTCCCGGGTCTCCACGAAGGCGTAGAGCAGGACGGCGCCACCCGCGATGAGGCCGCCCGGGCACAGGTAGAAGAGCCAGCGACGCCACGTTGGGGGGTAGCAGTGGCGACGGCGGACGCTGCGGACTGTCTGGGGGAGGCAGAGAAGGGGCTCCTGTTGTCCAAGCCAGAGCCAGTCACTCTCAGGGCTGTCCCCTGATCCCTGGTCATGACCTAGAGGCACGCCAGGGCCCAGTGATGATGACAGGGAGCAAGCCCACCTTCAAGTGGGGGCTGGGCACCCAGGGCCCTGCACCCAGCTTTGGTTGGGACCCTCCCGCAGCCTTCCCCACCCTTACCCAGGCTGTGGCCAAGATCCCCAGGGCAAAGAGACTGGGTCCAAGCAGGTTCCAGAGTCCATGCCGGTCAAGCTGCAGGGCCATGGACAGCAGCATAGCCCCGAGCAGATACAGCACCTGGGGAGAGAGGACTCTGGGGGCCGGGCCCTGGCTGGTGACAGCGCTCCAGGGGCCGGGCCAGGTGGCCAAAGGCACTCGGCAACACCCCCAGGAAGTGGCTGGGTGGCTTTCAAGCCAACTTTGGCTAGGGTTCCCCCCAGGGCCCACGCTGCACTGACCTGCTTGACCACAGGCTGCAAACGAGCCATGGCAATGACAGTGACCCACACAGACATCAGGGAGCCCAGGAAATCACAGAACTGCAGCACATCGTAGTCCATGATGCAGAAAACCACAATGCCCGGCTGGTCACAGGCATGGTAGAACTGGAAGAAGCAATGACAGGTGTGAGAGAACAGGAGTAAAGGGCTCCCGAAACTGGAGAGAGAGGCCCCAGGAGCGGTGCGCTGCTGTCAGAGAGCAGAGGTCAGAGGTCACTGGCTGAGCAGAATTGGGAACTAGCCAACTCCCCTACTCCTAGGAAGAACGTGGAGGCAGTTATCTGTCCAACAGCCCTGACCCCTGTCTCCATCTTTCTGCTACCGGACTGAGCTGTGGACAGCACCTGGCCGATGAGTGCAGGTCTCTCAAGCAGAGAACCATCCCTTTCCCGTCTCCCGGTGCTCACTGCGGGTCCTACCTATAATCCCCACCCCTGGCCGAGCTCTGGGGGGCCACCCAGACCTCAAGCCTACCCTCCACGTACCACTTTCCCCTCATAGCTCAGACTCAAAGTTGGGCTCCACCCGCAGGACTCTCACTAACTGGCCCTCTTCCTCAGCTCCCAAACCATGCCACGGGGGCACAGTAAGAAAAAACCCTAAGACCATGGAGAAGACCGTGGCACTTCGTACCATGGGGAAGAAGGCAGGGATGGGACGGTGTCCACCTGCAAAGAACACAGTAGAAGGCAGACTACTGAGGAGGTTCAAGGGGGTACAGGAGATGCAAGCAGAATGGGCTCAAGCTAGAGTGGACACCCTAATTAGGGAACTGAGGTCTGCCATCACCCCCCGTGGCCTATGGTTCCAGTTCTGAACAACACTCTCCTGACCGCTGGCATCCTGCCTTCCATGACTTGTGAAAAGAGCTACCCAGGGATAACCTGACCTCTCTTTGTCTAAGAATGTTTGTTGTCACCTTTCTGTGAACTTCTAGGTAGACCTGGAGTCATCTGAGCATTTATCGACATTTTAAAGCCACACACTGAAAGCATGTATCACTTTAAGAACATCTTTGGTACAAAGATGAGAGGAACACGTATCCACCTTGAACTTTTCTAGTATTCAGGGTCTTCTGAGGCCACCAAAGGAAAGGATATTGGGTAGATCTCTGGAGACAAAGCTCCACCCTGAGAAGAAGCATACTGGCTTGCTCACCCCTCCCACATCAGGAAGAACGGGTTATGGTGATGGGATCAGCGTAAGAGGAAAACTGGGAAAGTTGTGGTTGATCTAACACTCCCAGACAGGATGCCCAGGCACCAGAAAATGCAGACCTGGAAAGACAAACTTATCTAATCCACACAAATATTGGGGTACAATGGAACTGCTAGGCTCTTGTTTCCTTCTTCCATTTTCTCTTGGGAGAGCTGTTGGATTTTGCCAAGGGCCACTGAGTTACCTGTTAGGGTTTGGGGAGCAGAGGAGGGGATGAGAAGGCAGGCGGCAGCCATGCTATCAGCAAGCAGCAAAGGTGGCTACATGGGCCCCGATGTCAGCTGTGTCACCAAGGGGTACTGGCTTGGCCTCCATGGTTACTGCTGCACAACGGTTGTGTCTGCTATAATTTCCTCGATGATGTTTTGTGTTTGATGGGGTTATATTTTCTGATCTTTTGATTGGCTAGTCTTTTCTAAAGATTTGAAAAAACTACTAGACTGAGGCTATGGATTTCTATATATAATCCAGGGCTTCCGAGACACTGAGGTCAGATTAAAAAGTCAGCAGAGAACACTCGCTGGGCACCAGGACAGCAGTCCAGTGGGGATTACGTGGAGGGATGTGATGTCAGGCTGAGTGAGAACCCTGGTTCCACCACTCGACTTACAGTTCAGGCAGTCGACCTTTCCTCAACTGTAAAAAGGGATGATAATTAAAAAATACATGTTATTTCAGGGCTATTGTGAGGATTAAGGAGCCCTGGTGGTACAGTGGTACAGTGGTTGAGTGCCCAACTGCTAACCAAAAGGTCAGTGGTCCGGACCCACCAGCAGCTCCACAAGATTACAGCCTTGGAAACCCTAGGGGGGTTTCTAGCCTGTCCTCTGGGGTGCTATGAATCAGAATAGACTCATGGCACTGGGTTTGCTTTGGGCTTTGCTTGGGTAAAGACTGACAGCCTTGGAAACCCTATGGGGCAATTCTACTCTGTCCTTTAGGGGCACTGTGAGTCAGAAATGACTTGACTGGATGCCAACTATGAGGATTAAATTAGCACAGTGTCTGACACACAGCACGTATTCAGGAGATGTTAGTGCGTTGTTACCATGATTTGAACTGTTTGGCTACAGAACAATCAAGTGCTGGATCTGTGACCCATTCTTGGTTTTTGCTTTTTAAATATATTTTATATCTGTAAGCTCCTCTCTTTTATCAACTATGCAAAAGCATTTGGCTGTGTGGATCCTAACAAATTATGGACAACACTGAGGAGAATGGGAATTCCACAACACTTAATTGTGCCCATGAGGAACCTGTACCTAGACCAGGAGGGCGGTCTATGTTCAAATAGAACAAGGGGACACTGCCGACCTAAAATCAAGAAGGATGCATGTCAGGGTTGGATCCTGTCCCCACACTTAATTCAATCTGTGTGCTGAACAAATAATCCAAGAAGCTGGACTACATGAAGAACACGGCATCAGGATTGGAGGAAGGACCATTAACAACCTGTGATATGCAGATGACACAACCTTGCCTGCTGAAAATGAAGGTGACTTGAAGCATTTACTAATGAAGACCAAAGACTACAGTCTTCACTATGAATTACACCTCAACATAAAGAAAACAAAAATTCTCGCAACTGGACCAATAAGCAACCTCATGATAAATGGAGAAAAGACTGAGGTTGTCAAGGATTTCATTTTACTTGGATCCACAATCAACACCCACAGAAGCAGCAGTCAAGACATCAGACATTGTGTTGTCCTGGGCAAATCTGCTGCAAAAGACCTGCAGACGTGTGAAGAAGCAAAGATGTCACTTGGAGGACTAGGGTGCGCCTAACCCAAGCCATGGCATTTTCAATCACTTCATTTGCATGTGAAAACTGAACAATGAATAAAGAAGCCCGAAGAAGAATTGATGCATTCGAATTGTGGTGCTGGCAAAGCAAACTGAAAATACATTGGACTGTCAGAAAAATGAATCAGTCTGTCCTGGAAGAAGTGCAGCCGGGATGCTCCTTGGAAGCAAGAATAGCCAGACTTCATCTCACCTACTTTCATCACGTTATTAAACGAAAACCAAACCGAACGCACTGCCATGGAGTCGGATCCAACTCACAGTGACCCCTCCTTGAGTTTCTGAGGCGGTATCACTACAGAAGTAGATTGCCCAACCTTCCTCCCGAGGTGGGTTTGAACTGCCAGCCTTCTGGTTAGCATTCAAGTGCCTTAGGCACTATGCTACCAGAGCTCCTCATCATGCTATTAGAAGGGACCATTCCCTGGAGAAGAGCGTCATGCTTGGTAAAGCAGAGTCAGTGCAAAAGGGGACGACCCTCAATGAGATGCATGGACACAGTGGCCACAATGATGGACCCAAGTGCACAAGGACTGTGAGGCCGGTGCAAGCCCGTCCGGCTGTACAAGGGTCGCTATGAGTTGGAGCCGACTGGATGGCACCTACCAACAACAACATAGCTCCTGAAGAGCGAACCCCGTGTGCACCTACGTCCTAGACAAGGTGATGGCACTACTCCCAGGTGCAGGCTGGCCAGGATTTAAGACAGGGAAGAAGGCAGTCATCTAGAGCATCTGAGTACTGCGAACCACAATGTGACCAAAGGGAGACTGCTGAGGAACAAAGTAAGTCTAGACTAAGGAAGGAACAGCAACGAGAAATCAGGGGGCCTGCCCCAAAGCTCTACATTTTGGTCCATGTGGAAAAAGAACAGGACTCAGAGCAGGACCTTAGGCAACAGCTCAAAGCCAGAATCTTCTCCTTTTGCTCATTTAAGTGGGGGCTCCTCATGCATGGCCAGGCCCTTCAGGCTCCCCTGGTGCCTACTGGGGGAAAGTCGGTTCTTTTCTGTTCGGATGAATGGTCACTGCATCCAGATAATGAGAAGTGATCCAGAACTGAGCCCCGGGAGCCAATGCCCAGGCTCCTCGCGGTCAGAGGCCAGGAGAATGGCTACGCCCCCCTCACATGCTCTAGGCTCCTGACACTGCTCCCCTCCAGGGTTCTTCCTAATCGTGAATCCTATTAGATCTGCATGCAACCAAGAGTGGGCTGGAGGCACAGCTGTCGCTGGAGGATTTGGTGAGCAACAGTGTGAAGGGCACCTGGCAATAAAAGAGAGAAACAGCGTCTAAAAATAGGATGAGGCATTGTTGGAGCCGGCCTCCAAGGGGCCAGTCAAGCAGGACTGAGGGAAGTGCTTCTCACCCAGCTACAAGGGCCGAGGGCTCTCCACACAACAGGGGGCAGCCCAGTCCTCCTCATCCGTGGGAGGGTCCCAGGAGCCTGCGGTCCAGCCCAGTCCTCATCCGTGGGAGGACACCAGGACCCTGTGATCAGACCCAGCCCTCCTCATCCATGGGAGGGTCCCAGGAGCCTGCGGTCCAGCCCAGCCCTCCTCATCCATGGGTGGGTCCCAGGAAGGACCCCCGGACCCTCCGGGTCAGGACATGTGCCCCTCTCTCCCAGATGAGGAGGATTCATGAACTTTGGACATAAGTCTGATCTATTCAGGCAGGACACCAAGGAGGTATGTGTTGGTTTCTGTGACATCCTTGGTACCGAGACAAGAAAAAAGCATAGACTCATCTGAGATTCTCACAGTATTCCAGGCAGGCACTGGGCATCACAAGATGCCAGGAGCCCAGACATGAAATGAAGGGGTCCCTGAATGTGCCACCCCAGGAGGAAACAATGTCTAAACTGGGGTGAAAGTCACGTCAGCAGACGCACTCCTCCACCTCTCCTCACAATGGTCATGCTTATAACATGACCTTTCCCAACTACGGGGTAGGGGAGACCCCTGCAAGGGACTGTGGGAACTCCACAGTGGGATTGGAAGCACCTTCATGTATGTTAGCTTTCACCAAAACATCCTCCTGTGAGCTGGTATTTCATGTCCACTGCCACAAAGACAACATAGGGCTACGTTTCCCTGTTACCCAGAAGGTCGCTTCTGACTCTCTAGCACCTAACCACCACTTCTCAAGGCACCTCAGGACACACCTGAGTCCATAAAGTTTCTTAGGAGTTTGTTCCATAAATTACCCAGTTAGAAAGCTCTCGTCTTCCAAAAATTCCCATGAGATTAGAGACTTTTTAGGAGGCTGTAATGACTGAATGGGAAGACACCCTTCAAACCCTAAGAAAGAACAGCTGAGCAGGTAGAAATCCCAATGGAAAGCATGAGCGCACTACATCTCATGAGGACAGAACTCGTGACAGGTGAACACGCCCGTGCAGAGATGTGGGTGAGGGTGTGGCTTTCCTCCCCATACACGGAAAAACATGGGGAAGGTGTAGACACAATGCCAGACTGTGTGACCGACTTTCTCAGCCAGGGTGTTGAGGTAACTGTCCCCCCTCCCCTGGGAGGACAGGCGTGGAGAGTGTGGGGCAGCTGGAGCCCTCAAGCATGTTATCTGAAGCGGCAAGCCTTGTTCATCCACCCCAGTGTGCCTCACAAACGTGAACGGAAAACGTCGTGCCATGATACAGACATGCTGGGAAGCTCTACAGGGGAAGATCAGTGAGGGGGAGACATGTCTTCATGCTGCAGTCATCCCCAAACTCCGGGAGCGTGTGGTAAAACACAGACCCTCACCCACCACAGTGGGTAAGGGCACAGTGAGGCATACATGCCAGCGCACACGGTGGAGACCCACCAGCACGAATAACGACAAGGAGAGACATCATGCCAGCACACGGTGGAGACCCACCAGCATGCGTAATGACACGGGGGGGACAGACCCACCACCATGGATAAAGACACAGGGAGACACACGTGCGTGCGGCGCACCACAGAGACCCACCACCATGGACAATGACACCAAGAAGACACACATGCCAGCACACGGTGGAGACCCACCACCACGGGTAACGACATGGGGAGACATCCTGCCAGCACCCCGTGGAGACCCACCACCACCACGGATAACAACATGGGGAGACATCTTGCCAGCACCCCATGGAGACCCACCACCACGGGTAACGACATGGGGAGACATCCTGCCAGCACCCCATGGAGACCCACCACCACGGCCAAGGACCCGGGGAGGCAGACCCACCAGCACGGACACCACTGGGGAGACACGCGTGCCGGCGCATACCGTGGAGAAGAACATGGTGAAGGTGTAGACAGCCGCCTCAAGCACGCATCGGCTCCGGACGGCCAGCACCACGGGCGGCAGGAACATGAGGTTGCTCAGGCACAGGAGCAGTGTGGACAGCAGCTGGAAGCCGTAGGTGAGCGCCCCGGCGCTGTCCGTGCAGCCCCAGCCCTGCCAGCCTGCGGGTGGCAGGGCGCAGCGTGAGGAGGGGCTCAGCAGGCAGGCCCCCGCCGGCCCGCCAGGCGCCCCACCCCCACACGCGCGGCTCCCTCACCGGCCTTGCACTCGCAGGCCGCGTACAGGTAGTTGTGGGTGCGCAGCAGCTTGCACTGCCCGTAGGGCCCGCAGTCGTCCACACACGGGGACAG
>NW_006921761.1:3378106-3379690 GCF_000298275.1 Orycteropus afer afer
ATACCAGGGCATGTCAGCTCACTAATGCCTAGGACAGCGATCTTTATGTGTTCCATTTCATTCTGACAAGTTCCAATTTTCCTAGATTTAAACTTCATACATTCCACATTCCTATTACTAATGGATGTTTACAGCTGTTTCTTCCCATTTGAGTCGTGCCACAGTAGCAAATGGAGGTCCCAAACGCTTTACTCCACCATCATGAAGGCCAACTCTACTTTGAGGAGGCAGCTCTTCCCTAGTTGTATTTTGAGTGCTTACTGACCTGAGGGGCTCGTCTTCAGGCACTATACCAGACAATGTTTCAAGGGTATGCATGAAGTTTTCCAATAATGTATCAGTGTTTCATGCTATTCACAAGGTTCTCACTGGCCAATTTTTTCAGAAGTGAATGGCCCCTTCCTTCTTCTCAGTCTCTCTTAGCATGGATGCTCCACTGAAACCTGTCCACTATGGGTGATCCTGCAGGTACTTGAAATATCGGTGGCATAGCCTCCAGACTCATAGACTGTGGCCCAGAGAACTGCATGGCATGGCTCTCCTAGCCATGGTCTTCTGTGACTCCCACCAGACTACCGTGCAGAATGATGCAAACATAAGGTTTCTGTGGCCCACCAAGGGCATTGGATAGCCTCTTAGTGATGTAAATAAGGTACATGGCACCCTTGTGGGGAGGCAACTATGCAAATAAGGCATATGGACCCCTAATGTGGGGATTGGTTAGTTTTGCCATTCTGCGAGGCTGAAAATGGGCCCTGCTAGAGGCAAAATTGAGGGTCCCACTGCCATCAAGAGAAAAGAGCTGGAGGTGGAGTGGAGCACATGCTAGGACTCATGATGCCTGCACTGGACCTCCTTGGCAGAGACAACCATGACCGGCAGAGAAGACTGGCTGAGATGGCCGGCTGAGACAGGGCAGCAGTGGAACCAAGAGGCATGAGACAGAGTGGCAGGCTTGCTGGCCCAAAGAACAAGAAAGCATTTGGGCAGGCTTGCTGGCGGAATGGGATACACCCAGGTGCACCTTTCAGCAAAGCTAAAAAGCTTTGTAACGATTGTCTGAGCAGGGCAGAGGCCAGGCCAAGACGCCAATGACCAGAGAGGTGTGCCTGAGGGCACAGCAGAGGGGAGACTGTCCTGACTGAACAACTGTACCTGAGTGCGTTCTTGAACCTGAACCGCAGCCTGTTACTTCCCTAATAAACCCATAATCGTGAGCATTCTGTGAGTTCTGCATGGCCATTAAAATGAATTATCGAGCCCAGCAGAGAGGCAGTGAGTGCCGTGGGAGGGACGGTTGGTGTCAGTGTTGGTAAAAAGGCTGGAGAGTGATGGCGTGTCTGGCCTCAGAGGGATAAAGCTTTGGCTGCTGATGATGACTGTCTCTCCCCCTCACTAAGTCAGAGGCAGTCAGGAGACACCACCTCCACGTCCATTTTGCAGCTCCCCATCATAGGAGGTGTGCAAGAAGGAAGTAAACAACTGACATAGACCCTTAATAACCACTGCATGGTTTAAAATCAGGAAGGGAGTGCATCTGGGCTGTATCCCTTCACCACACTTACTCAATCTGTATGCTGAGCA
>NW_006921761.1:3379988-3384298 GCF_000298275.1 Orycteropus afer afer
CACTCACACACTCACACTCACACACACACACTCCCAGACCTCACTCACACACACGCACTCACACACTCCCAGACCTCACTCACACACTCACACTCACACACTCCCAGACCTCACTCACACACTCACACACACACTCCCAGACCTCACTCACACACACACACACTCACACACTCTCCCAGACCTCACTCACACACACACACACTCCCAGACCTCACTCACACACACACTCACACACTCACTCACACACTCACTCACACACTCCCAGACCTCACTCACACACACACTCACACACTCACACACACTCCCAGACCTCACTCACACACACACTCACACACTCACTCACACACTCACACACTCACACACACACACACTCCCAGACCCCTACAGCTGCCGGCCCCTCCCCAGCAGGCCTTCACCAGGTGTCCTTCACACCAAAGCCTCTCTCCTCCACCTTAGGACAGAACAACTCTGAAAAGGACCAGATCCTCACAGCAGACGTCTTTCAAAGACTGACGGATAGTCAGCACCCAATTCTGAGCCCTTCCGGGGCAGAACTGCTTAAATCCTGTCCAAGCAAGAGAGGACATTCTCTTATCTGGTCCTAGCTAGGGGTGGAGTGGGACAGGGAGGGAGGAGGGGTTCTTGCTGGATGTAGAAGCAGGATGTGAACACAGTTTGTGATGTCATCCTTGCTGGGCCTGCGGGTGGAAGGGCACAGGAGAACATGCTCAGGTCCTGAATGGTGGTAACAGAAGGATTAAATATAGCAACACGCCGGATGAGAAGCAAGCAGCTATCGGCAGGAGTGAACGCAAGGGGCTGGCCACGGGAACAGAGGCAAGGGTGTTGTTAGCTCACCTCATTCAAGGATTTCAGGCAGATTAAGTCCATCTAACAGGATACAATAAATTCATGAGGGAACACAAGCGATCAGGGAGGGGGAAATAAAGTCTGCCCTAGATGTGGGCACCCCCTTGATGCGGGTTTCCCAAGGACCGAGGTACAGTAGGAAACAGGAGTTACCCGGTCTGTGCCTCTACCAGGGAGAAGGCGCAGTAGCGTCTGGGGACAGCACCGCCCCCACAGGGCAGGTAACAGGTGATCCCCCAGAGCAGCACCGTGTTCTTCCACATTGTCAACGGCCAGGGGGAGTTCAACTTGCTTAAAAACTCCCTCAGTGCAAACCCAGGGCAGTATGCCAGAGTAGTGTTCAGTAAGTCATTCTAGGAGGGGACTGAAGAGCGAGGAGGCGGAGATGTCATCTTGGTGTGCAGCTGTCTGACCCCAATGTCCAAGGAAACAATTCACAATATTGGGGGGGCAAGAAGGTCCCCCATCAGAACAGATATACCAATATGCCTTTCAGAATCAATGCAGCAGGCTGTCTGAGAGTCACAGCATACGGATGGCGGAATGTAATGGTGCCCTTTAGAGTGAACAGAGAGGAAGAGTGGGGATGGGAGAGGGTGAGGGCTGCATGGTGACCACGCCTCTGCCCTCAGGATCCTGAGGAAGGCCAAGAATGAGTGTGGCGCTGGACTCTGATATGAGAGCAAATCGGAACCTATCTGTTATGCACAACCAAAAACTTCAAGTGATCTGCTTCCTTGATTTCAAAGTTTTGGGTCATGGTTTCATGGGACATCCCAGTTGGTTGGCCTAATAACCTGTTTAGTGCTTCTGTTCTACCTCCTTGTCAGGTGTGCAGTGCCTGGAGTCTTAAAAGCTTGCAAATGGCCATCCAAGACACAACAAACAACCTCTATTCATTCCCTGGAGCAACAGAGGAAGAAAGAGTCAGGACAGGAGGAGATGGATCTATGCTAGTGGCTGATGCCTCCATGAGCAACTGCCTCCTTTGCCATGAAACCGGAACTGGATGGTGCCTGGCTACCATGACTGAACATTCTGATCAAAGATTCCATAGAAGGATCTTCTATGGATCCAAAGGGGGGAAATGTAGAGCAGAATTTGCAATTTCATGGGCTCCGGATTTCCTGTAGCCATGAAGGTGAACCCCGGAAACTACTGCCCTGAGATAATCTTTAAACCTTACACCAAAAATAGCCCTGAAGCCTTCTTAAAATCAAACGATAGTTTAGTTTAACTAGAAACAAAGGTCTGCTCTTTGAAGAACCATCTCTATGGGATCAGACTGGCAACAGCAACTCAAAAGATTAGATCAACCTGAGGTGGCGGTGGATCTGTGTTAATGGCAGAGGAAACGTGCAGAAGAGGAGGGTGAGAATGAGCGCACGACTGGAAGAATGGGACAGTGCCCTGAACTGGACGTGTAGGGCTGTTGGCTGAGCTGGTGTCTGTTTTGCTGTGTATGTCCTCAACGACATAATTTTAAAAAATAATCATTACTAAAAACCTCGCTTCCAAAGACAGGACAATAAGCAAACAACAGGCAGTGTCAGCCTGCAGACAATTGCACTTTGATAGGAAAATGAGATTGTGCTCAGGCTGGAGAGCCAGCTCTGCTCTGCTGGAAGGACCACTAGAGACTCAGAGCCACGTCCCATACAATGTCCCAGCCAGCCCCACACCAGGCCTCAGGTTGTGAGAAAGCACCCCCGGCCCCAGAGCTGGGGAGAGCGGCGTTAGGAGGATCCCGGGCTAAGGGAAGCGCAGCTTAGTCACTGGGTCCCTGCCAGACTGAAGGCTGGCCGGCTCTGCCCCAGCCCGTCCTGCTCCAGGCTGACAGTAAGGACTAAGAAGTGGAGAAGGGTGATTTTCAAGTGTGTGAGTCATTCAACGAGACGAGGGTCAACCCTGCACAAGCGGTAAGGCCCACACCACCATCAGGCAATACACCAGGGGTGGATTATACCCCTTAACCCCCTACATTCAGGTGCACAACTCCACTGCAAAATACAAGATGGGAACTGGCAGCCGTTCCCACAAACCAGGCCGGGGGCACCAAAGCCCGTGCCTTTCAGTTACAAGTAGATAAAGCAACGACAAAGAATCAAAAGGAACGCGGAGGACTCGCCAAAAAACGAAGGAGCTGTCTTATGGAGATGTCTTCCATGACTCTCCGAAGTTTTTAGATGTAATTCTGTTACTTTGTAATAAAAACAGTTGTTGTTGTTGTTGTTAGGTGCTGTCGAATTGGCTCCGACGCACAGCAACCCTACGCACAACAGACGAAACGCTGCCCAGTCCTGCACCGGCCTCCCAGTCCCTGCTTACATTTGAGCCCGTCGCTGCAACCGCTGTGTCAACTCATCTCGCTGAGTCTCCCCTTTGTCTCTGACCCTCCACCTCACAAAGCATGAGATCCTCTTCCAGGGAATGGTCCCCTCTGACAACATGGGCAAAGTGGGTGGGAAGAAGTCGGGCCATCCTCGCTTCCAAGGGGGATTCTGGCTGCACTTCTTCCAGAACAGACATGTTAGTTCTGCTGGCAGTCTATGGTATTTTCAGAATTCTTTGCCGAGACCATAATTCAAAGGGATAACTCTTGTTCGGTCTTCCTTGTTCATTGTCCAGCTTTCACATGCATATGAGGCTACTGAAAATAGCATGGCTTGGGTCAGGTGCACCTTAGTCTTCAAAGTGACATCTTTGCTCTTCAGCACTTTAAAGAGGTCTTTTGCAGCACATTTGCTTAGTGCAATACGATGTCTGATTTCTTGACTGCTGCTTCCACGGGTGTTGACTGTGGGTCCAAGTACAATGAAATCTTTGACAACTTCAATCTTATCTTCATTTATCATGAGGCTGCTTATTGGTCCAGTTGCAAGGATTTCTGTTTTCTTTATGTTGAGGTATAATCCATGCTGAAGGCTGTAGTCTTTGATCTTCATCAGTAAGTGCTTCAAGTCATCTTCACTTTCAGCAAGCAAAGTTGTGTCGTCTGCACACCACAGGTTGTTAATGAGTCTTCCTCCAACCCTGATGCCACATTCTTCTTCATATAGTCCAGCTTCTCGGACTATTTGTTCAGCATAGAGACTGAAGGACACAATCCTGACACATTCCCTTCCTGATTTTAAACCATGCAGCAACCCCTTGTTCTGTTCAAACGACAGCCTCCTGGTCTGTGTACAGGTTTCTCATGAGCACAATTAAGTGTTCTGGAATTCCCATTCTTCTCAATGTTACCCTTAATTCGTTATGATCCACACAGTTGAATGTCTTTGCATAGTCAATAAAACACAAGTAAATGTCTTTCTGGTATCCTGTGCTTTCAGCCAAGATCCATCTGACATCAGCAATGATATTCTTTGTTCCACATCCTCCTCTGAATCCAGCTTGCATTTCTAGAAGTTCCCTGTCAATATACTGCAGCAACCATTTTT
>NW_006921761.1:3387188-3418469 GCF_000298275.1 Orycteropus afer afer
AGACCCTTAATAACCACTGCATGGTTTAAAATCAGGAAGGGAGTGCATCTGGGCTGTATCCCTTCACCACACTTACTCAATCTGTATGCTGAGCAAATAATCCAAGAAGCTGAACTATATGAAGAAGAACATGGCATCAAGATTGGAGGAAGACTCATTAACAACCTGCGATATGCAAATAACACAACTTTGCTTACTGAAAGTGAGGATGACTTGAAGCACTTACTAATTAAGATTGAAGACTACAGTCTGCGGTATGGATTACAGCTCCACACAAAGAAAACAAAAATCCTCACAACAGGACCAATAAGCAGCATCATGATAAATGGAGAAAAGATCGAAGCTGTCAAAGACTTCATATCACTTGGTTCTACAATGAACACCAATGGAAGCAGCAGTCAAGACATCAGGCGTCGTATAGCATCGGGCAAATCTACTGCAAAGGACCTCCTTCACGTGCTGAGGAGCAAAGTTGTCTCCTTGAAGACTAAGGTGCCCTTGACACAAGCCATGGTATTTTCAATCGACTCATATGCATGTGACACCTGGACAATGAGAAAGGAAGACCGAAGAAGAGTAAATGCTTTTGAGTTGTGGTGCTGGTGAAGAATGCTGAGAGTACCATGGACTGCTTAAAAGAACTAACAAATCTGTCTTGGAGGAAGTGCAACCAGAATGCTCCTTGGAAGCGAGAATGGCCAGACTTCATCTCACCTACTTTGGTCATGTTTTAAGAAGGGACCGTTCCCTGGAGAAGGATGTCATGCTTGGCAAAGTGGAGGGACAATGGAAAAGGGGAAGGTCCTCAATGAGATGGACTGACACAGTGACTGCAAGGATGTGCTCAGGTGTAGCAGAGATCGGGGGGCTGGCACAGGATGGGACAGTATTTCGTTCTGCTGTGCGCAGGATCACTATGAGTTGGAGACAACTCAATGGCACCTAACAACAGCAACAAACAACAGAACTGGCAGAGGCCCAACCACCCTGGGTTGCCTTGCTGGCCCAGTCCATTCCTGGCAGAGTCGATACTAAGAGCATGTTTTCGTGGCCAGAATTGGGCTGAAACATGATCCCTGTTGGGTTGTGGGGAAGCAACATGAACAGACTCCCTGGAAGAAACAAGGGCCCACACTGGACACCTTCCCCGTCAAGTTCCCCCACAGGGCGGCCTCCCTCCTCTCCACAAGGAGTACCGCATTGAGCTGCAGCTCCAGGCTGAGGACGCCTCCGCTGTCCAGCACTGGCAGCAGCCTCAAGGCAAACACAGCAGGGCGCTCCGGGGGAAGGGCCACGCTGGGGCCAAAGAAGATGTAGAAGTGGACGGAGAAGGTATCCAGCTCGTTGCGCAGCGTCGGGCGCACTGGCCAGCAGTGCTCGGGGGGAGACGTGCCCCCAGGCCCCTCTGCGGGGGCCCCGAGAGATGGAGGCTCTGGGGGCAATGGCTGGTTGCCCAGTGACTGAGGCATGTTCATGGCAGCTCCAGGGACCAGGGCGCGGGACAGGCTGGGCTGTGGGCACTCTGCAGGGCAGAGAGAACCAGAGCTGGGGCCTGCAGCCCTCCCGGCCCTGCGGCCCCACCGCAAGCCAGGTCTGAACCAAACAGGACCAAGCGAAGGGTAAAAGGAGTGACAACGAGAATCACATGTCTTTGGAAATATGGGTCATCTGGGGTCACAGGACGGGGCCCAGGGCTTTCCAAGGGGTCACAGCTAATGGAATGTCAGGGAAAGAAGGATCTTTGTTGTCCCCCTGGGTAGTGAAGACACTGTTGAGACAAAAACTAAGTGTGATGAACCCTGCTTACCCCAGAAAATAGAGATTATGTCCAGGGTAGTGATGGGGTCCTACAGGGTCACGATGAGTCAGAATTGACTGGATGGCAATGGGTTTGGAGTTTGGGTTAATGAGGTCCCTTCCAGTTGGTGGTGGTGGTGCCATCAAGGCAATTCTGACTCACAGCAACCCTAAGAGACGGAGGAGAACTGCCCCACAGGGCCTCCTAGGCTGTAATCGTTATGGGAGCAGACGGCCAGGGCTTTCCTCCCATGGAGCAGCTTGGGGGTTCACACCTCCAACCTTTCAGTTAGCAGCTGAGCACTTAACCACTGTACCATCAGGGCTCCTTAACCACATCAGTGGTCTAACATGATCTGGAGGCCTTCCAGTGACTTAGAGCTCCATGTGGGAGTGCCTGAGGGAGTGGGAAGGAGCTGGGTGAGGTTGGGGAGCTGGTAGGCAGGGCCACAAGAGAAAGCCAGTGAACACAGCCACCCACGGCCACCCCTTCTGGGATGTCTGCACAGGCTGCATTGCCAACGCAAATGGAAGGTCCTGACCTTGCAGCCGCACACACAGCTGGAAGCGAACGGTCCTGCCAGGGCCCCGGGATGCTGTCTCCACACGCACGTAGACCCAGTGCCCCCAGGGCGGCAACGCCAGCTCCAGCTGGCATGCTGAGACACCTCCACAAGTCACAGAGCTCGAGTTGTGCAGGGGTGGGGCCTTGGGACGTAGGCGCAGAGTCAGGGGGCAGGCGGACGCCCCGCGGCCCCCCACACACACCAGCTGCGCTGAAACCCTGTAAGTGAAGCTGGGCACAAAGACCCTGGCCAGAGGGAAGGTTGAGGTAAGAAACGAGGGAGCAGGGACGAGAGAGGGACACCAGGGTGAGGAGACCGTCAGGAAGCAGGGGGCACGCGGGGGACGGGTGACAGAAGGAGCAGGTGGTCTGCTCACCTCTTCCCCCCGGGGCTGGGAGAGGGAGGCGGGGGTCTGGCCCAGCCCGGGGGCTCTAGACGACCCAGCAGTCCAGGCTGGCAGGAGGAAGGGCTGAGGAGGAGTCAAGAGGGAGCCCAGCTGCCTGTCGGGGGCCAAGGAGAAGGCAGAGGGGAATGGCCAGGTCGGGGTGGTGGTGGTTGGGAAGCGGGTATGTGACCTACTTGTACAGAGCTGAGCCATTGTGTGCGGAGAGGGTTTGCTCCGAGGGGCGGCCAGGAACCAGAACAGCAACGTCTAGCAAACGCCGGATGATCAGCTGCGGCTGGAGAAGGTACTGACACTCATCCTGGAGACCCTGAGAGAAAGCAGGGGTGGCAGGAGCGGAGAGACAGATGGTGCTCCGGAAGCAGCGCCAACAGGGCCTGCTGGGGGAGGGCAAGGGTCCCCTGGTGTCCTACTCCCAGGGCTCTGACCAACGGCTCCCTGGGCTCCGGGTCCGTGCGGCCTGCACAGCCATCTCTGTCATCACCTCTGCCCTCCCGAGGCGAAGTTCTCAGACTCAAACCAGGGTCCTCCAGACGTTCAGGTCCTGCCTGACCCGTGTCCGATCTAACCCCTCCACCTAAGCGTTCCTGGGCAGAGCCACTTCCCAGTTACCTGAAACCACCGATCTACCCCCCACCAGGTTCTCCCCGATTAGAACCTGGCTCTCCTCTTGGGCTGGAAAACTCATTCAAGTCTCCAGTCCGAACTCGCCCCTCTTCCACCATCCACCTGAAGCTAACCGCCCTTACTCCACATCCTGCCTGCCTCAAACGCTCCCCCAGTCTCCGCTTTCACACCTCCAGTGAAGCACCTCTCAGGGCACCCCCCAGTCCGTCTACCACTTGAGAACAGGACACCCGTCTTGTTTTATTTGTGTTTCCCTAGACACAGGGCTGAGCAGAAGGGCAGACCTCAGCACTGAATGCTTGCTGAGTGAGTAAGTGAACTGATCCAGCTGGGGCCGCTCTGACCTTTCTGAAGCTAAAACCTTCAGAGAGGGACACCAGGGTGAGGAGACCATCAGGAAGCAGGGGGCACGGGAGGGAGTCGTCTGTGACTTCCCTCCTCCCACTGTGCCCCCAAGGCCCACAGAGCCTCCACTCTCTCTACCTCAGGCCGCTCCCTCTACCCCAGGCACTCCCTCTACCTCAGCCTGCTCCCTCTACCTCAGGCCATTTCTTCTGTTCCTAGAATAGAACCACCACTCCTCCAGCTTCTCTTCCCCTTCATGAGATCTCGAGACCCCTCTCTGCTCAGCGGACACCACCCTGCCCCCCACCCCAGCCTCCGCAGTCTTCAGCGAACAGAGCCCAGTTCATTACAGTTCCTCCTCTAGCCCTGTGCAGGGACAAAAGTTCCAGGACCTGATTCTCCACTGAGCCCCATGACATGGAACAAGCCAGCCAAACCTCCACCAGCCGGAAGGAGGCTCTGACAGATGCCAGGAGCCCACCACCCTCTGCCAGAAACGCTTCTGTCTTTTGCATCATTTTATCAACGCCTGGCACACCACTTCCCGTGCGCTGAAAGAAATGTGTTGAGTTAAAGAATCGTCATCCAGAAGAGGGCACCTCCAGAGAGCTCCTGAAACACCAGAGAGCTTTAGCTTAGCTACCCAAAGCAGATGTCCCTGTCTTTGGTGTCAAACCCTAAGGACCAGAAGTAGCCTCACAAGTCCTTTCATCAACCCAACTCCTAAGCAAGGAATCCCCCAACTACAATGATCTTATGGTGGATGAGCCCCCCTGAGGTAGCTCAGGAGGCCCCCATTTCCTTGCTAGACTGTCTAGAGGAAGAAACACTGTTCCACACCTCGCTTACTGTTAGCCCAACTGAAAGAGCAGTTGACGTGACCTCTGATTCCGATGTGCTTCTCCCAGTGGGGACCAGGCAAGGTGCAGGGGTGCGGTACCCTTCACACACTTGTGAGAAAAGACAACAGAAGCCAGGTCCTCAAGAGCTGCCAAGGCAGAAGTCAAGTGACACAGTCCAAACCGAGGAACCCATCGAGAAGTGAAACCAGAATCAGAAGTTATGGAGGGAACAGGGCGAAAGCAAGGGAGCCTGAGGAGCCAGGGGAGCCAAGGAGAAGCGGAGGAGACGGGAAGAGTCTAAAGGGTCCTAGAGTGGAAGGCAGAGGTGTTCCTAGAACCTCTGAGTAAGGGTGGATGGACATTCTTTAGAGAGGCCTGAGCAGGGGGCCAGTGCAAGGCTCTGAGTGGGGCTGGCAGCCTGAAGATGGTCAAAGATACTCACTGTTTGCCCTGGAGGCAGCCCAGTACCCAGCACAGCCCTTGGGCCACTGCCAGTCGGCATCAGTTAACACGGAAGCACACAAGTGCTCAATGGTCTGCAGGGAGCAAGAGTGGAAGCAGGGAGACTACCTTGGAGGTTCCTGTGGTGGTCAGGAGAAAGCTGAGAGACAGTGTCCTAGGAGGAGAAACGGAGAGCAGATGCTTCCGATGGTTCAGAGGTAGAGTCAACTAGACTTTCCCTTGATTGGTTGTGGAGGCAAAAGAGGATGCAGGGGCGACACCTAAATTTGAGGCTGAGCCATTTATGGAGAAGAGTGAGAGTGAGACTAGAGGCAGGAGAAGCCTGCACTGGAAGAAATGGGATGCTTTTGTTCACTTTGTTTTTTACCTTTCGTTTAGTTTTGATTTGTACATGCTAGGTTTGAGATGCAAGCTCTGGTGGCATAGTGCCTAAGGCCTTGACTGCTAATCAGAAGGCTGGCAGTTCAAACCCACCAGCCACTCCTCAGAAGGAAGGTTGGGCAATCTACTTCTGCAGTGATACCGCCTCGGAAACCCAAGGAGGGGTGGCTATGAGTCGGATCCGACTCAATGGCAGTGAGTTTGGTTTTTTTGTTTTAAGTTTGAGACACTTAGTGGACATCAATTGGACATGTCAAGGTCTGAGACTCAGAGAAACCAGAGCTGGCTGAGTACACTTGAAGGGATGGTACTTAAAACTGAAGTCACCTAGGAAACCAACTGCAGAACTAAAAAGGAGTGGTTCCAGGACCATGCATGGGAGCACTCCAACACACAGAGGTCTGTTGTTGTTGCTGTTGTTTGCCATCGAGTCGGCCCCGACTCATAGCGACCCCTCCTTGGGTTTCTGAGGCAGTATCACTACGGAAGTAGATTGCCCAACCTTCCTTCCGAGGAGTGGCTGGTGGGTTTGAACCGCCAGCCTTCTGGTGAGCAGTCAAGTGCCTTAGGCACTATGCTACCAGAGCTCCCACACAGAGGTCCAGCAGAGGAAAAGTCGCAGAAGGACGCAGAGGAGGAGAGGCTGCTGAGGTGAAGGACAGCCAGGCATCACAAAGGCCAAGAGGAGAATGCGTTTCAGGGACAGAGAGGCACGTAAGAAACTAGCTAGCAGCTAGTTACTAGTTAACTTGAGGGGAACGGAAGGGGAAGAAGGGAAGAGGATTTAGTTTTCACCATGAGCCCTTTGTACCTTTCCAGTGTTGGACCAGGTACACCTATTACCTATTTGAAATATAAATGAAGTAACTGACAAGGAGAAGGAAGAAAGCTAGCACTGTCAGCAGACATGAATCACTTCAGTTGCGATCCTGAACCACGCTGGGCCCGGGTTGGCAGACTCAACAGAATCTTTTCTTGTTCTGTGATCATCTGCCTCTTTGTCTTTCTCACCGGTGTCTTCATTATTTTACTTGGTTTTACTTCCTTTCAAACCTTGGACCTCGGAAGAGGAGACACTGAAGGAAAACCTGTGCCCCAGATATTTGGGAGAACTTTCCTGTCATGAGCCATCTGGGTGCTACATGGTACCCACAACCAAAAGGCTAGCTTCTTGGGGCAGACTGGCAGCTGGGCACCTTGGAAGAAAAGGCAAGGAGATGGATGGCAAGGAGATGGGGGCAAGACAGAGTGACTGAGAGGGAAAAGGGGACAAGGACAGGAGGAGAAAATTAAATCCACGTTGGACACCATGAGTTTGAGAAGGTGGCAGATGGGCAACAAAAATGTGCCACGTCCTCACTGGGTGTCAGGGCCTCCACTGGGTGCTAGGAATACAGTGGGAATGACACAGATACAAGGTCTAGCAGAAGGGTGGGGCTAGAGCTCAGGGGAGTGGTCACTTCCCTTTTTACAGCCTGTCAAGGCTCCCTATCCCTCTCAGGATACAAGTTCCAACTTGTTAGCCCAGCACTGTAGTCCCTTCGTTGTCTGACTCTACCCACCTCTCCAGCCCCCTCACCTGCCCCAACATCTAAGGCACAGTGAACCATCTCAGTTCTCACGGCTAAGCTTCACCCAATGCTACCCCACCTCCCTTCCCTTCCTTCTCAGTATCAGACCTCACTGCCTAACAGTCTCCTACCACCACCTCCACCGCACTCCCAAGCTGAGGTAGCCATCTCTCCTCCTTCTCACTGACTGACCTCATTTATCTCTGTGTCTCTAGCACCCAACCCAAGGCCTGATACAGAGTGGGTGTTCAAGGACTAAGAGTTAAAGGGAGGCCTGAGCTCACCCCCCAGCTAAAGAGAGCCCTAGAAAGAACACCACCTTCTCATCTCTGGGACTATTCAGTTCCGACCCAAGGATTCTATGCTGGACCATGGAACAAGGAGGAACCATGTCAAGCTGGAACCCTGGAAGAAAGCTCTAGAAAACCCACCTACAGCCTTCAGTCCAGGAAACTGACAGGCCCTACAGAACTTTAGAATCCTTTGGGGCCCAGAAGGTAATCAAATTCTTAGGGGGATCCAGACAAGACCCTTGCCCTACTGACCTCCAGGATGGACCTACTGCCACTCATGGGCAAGGGTATGATTGTGCCCTCTGCTCTCTTAAGAAAGCACCACAGCCCTGAGAAGCTCTCCTGGCTAGGGTCCCAGCTTGCAGGACGAAGTCTCCCAGGTCCCACTCGCTATATCTAGATATGAATGGGCAGGTCTGGTCTGGTTCCTTTCTCTCTGCCCAGCTCCCTTGGCTGAATACTTTGAGTCATCCTTTAGGCTCTGGTCAACTTTTCTCTCAGCTATCTCTAGTTCCACATTGTCCCAGACTGTCAGCCATGACCAGCCCTTACCTCTCCCAGCCAGGGCTCAGTTTCCATAATTCCAGCCTGGACCCAGGCCCCAGGTTCCTCCTGCTTACCCGGAACAGAATTTTGGGTAACCAGAGCAGGACTTCAGAAGAATGTGTTCTGTCAGTTTTATGACGGTCAAGAACCAGAGCTGGGATAAGGGACAAGCTCCTTGGAATTTGGCCAAAGACCTAGGAAGACACTCCTCCTTACAGAAGACTCAGTTCTGATGTGAGTCAAGGCCCCAGAACCCCAGAGCCCTTCCAAGTAAGCACCCAACACGTTCTCATCCAGAGGGCTTCCAGGCCTTGGGAGAAAGTTCTCTTGTACATCAATCGCTCTCAGAAAAAACAAGCCCATCACTGAGGCCTTGCGATGCCCTAACAAATGCATGGCACCCACCTTGGGCAACAGCAGTGCCAGTACACTTGTCCCTGTGCAGTTCTCAGCCCATTCAAAAGTATTAACACCAATGCATGCTGGGCTCCAGCAGGTGGAGAGATGAGAGATGAGTCTGACACAGAGTCTCTGGCCTCAAGGAACTCAGCCTGGGGAGACATCCCCAAGTCAGCTCTCCACCTGCTTGGGAATTTCTGCCCCTCGGAATCCTCGGGACCTGACCTCCGTCAGTTTCTTGCTCTTCAGCTTCCTACTCCTCACACCCTCACTCTCTCGGGCTCAGGCCTTTGGTCTACTTGTGGCCCCACTCCATGCTGACAATGCCCAGCTCGCCACAGACTCTGCTCCAGGACAGGAGCTGGCAGCCAATACATTCCTTCACTACAAGGAGGAAGTCCAGCCTGCCCAACATTGGAAGTGGCAGGACAATATGTGGCAGTTCCTTCCCCTCCGAACCAGAATGGAGAAGCACCTGACCTCTGACCTTGCCCTTTGGACTTGATCACCTCTGCCCTAAGAAGTCAGTGCTGACACGAAAAGAGGCAAGGGGCAACAGGCAGGACAGACAGCAGCTGCCCCAGCCTCTAACAAGAACCGGCTTCTCTGCCTCTGAGACACCCTGGTAGTCCTCCAGGGGCTATTGGGAGCGATCTGGAATCATGACAGGACCGGAGTAGACTGTCCCAGATGGACGGAAGACTGGCCTACAGGCTGCCAGTCTTCAGAGCTTTCACCAATCACGGTGCAGAGCACAGCCACCCCGGGCTTGTGCAGCAGGACTTGGCTTGTCCCTGGCTGGCTTCTGACCCCTTTAGTTAACCCCTGAGCCTTCCCAGTGCCAAGCTCCTAGCTGATTCCAGCCTCTGGACTTTCCCTCCAGCTTACCTGGACCCACTGTGTCCTTTAGGACAGCCCCAAATGGACCCCTTCAGACTGCGGCCTCTGGGCCCACCCAGATGACCTGCTAACCTCTAATCCGTCCAGCCACGTGTGCTACCGCCTGCCCTGGCACAAGGCCAGCTGGCCAGAGAACCTCTGGGGGAACTCAGCAGGGGAAAGCAGCAGGTCTGGGCACTGCCTAGACCGCATCAACCCACCTTGACGGAGATGTGGCCGTGGGCCTGGGGAAGGTGAGCAGCCAAGAACCAGTCCCCAGGTAAGGGGCTGCTGACATTAAAGATGCCTGAGGTGCGGTTGGGCAGAGTCCAGCTGAGAGTCAGTGAGAAAACCCCAGGCACAGCTGTGTCCCCTGGGAAGTGTGTGTGCAGGGGATTGATGACAGGGGGTGCCCCGGACCGGAAATACCTGGGGAACCAGAATCAGGAGAGGAGGAAAACAGGTAGGGGGGGAGGCAGGAAATGGGGAAAAGAAAGGTGAACTGTCACTTATCACCGGTAACACAACTGGATGCCCCATAAGGACACACACACCAATGCGGTTCCAGGCCAGGGGTCAGGGGTCAAGGCATAAAGGGGCAAAGGCAGCCACACGCTCAGGAGCGGTCAGGAAGGTGGCCCGGGACAGAGGCGCCGGCCCTCACTCGGTTCTACCTCAGTCCGGGCCCAGGGCGCAGGCTCAGGAGCTCAGTTTGTACTTGGAAAGTCACACTTTCAGTTCAAAAGAGGGCTGGGGTTGGAAGCAGGGGTCGGGAGGTTAACTCCGACACTCACACAGTCACACTCTGGTCCGGGCAGTGGTCCCCAAAGGTGCCCCCCTGCTCCTTGAAGATGATGAGGTTCCAAACAGCCAGAAACGTGTCCTCAGGAACGTGGAAATGGAAGAGCTCGGTGCTGGCGAAGGAGCGGAAGGGGCTCAGCTTGCGGGGCGAGCAGGTGGAGTAGTCAGTCAGGAAGAGGCCTCCTGGGGAGCCGGAGAGAGAGGGGCGCAGGTGGGACACAGCACCTCCACTGTGTGCAGGCCCAGCCACGCCGACAGCACCGACTCCGCACACGCTCCCCTGCACCAGGAACACGGTCTGGGGCGACCCAGCCGTCGCCTGTCCTCGCAGATGAGGAAGCCGGGGCCAGAAGCTAAGATTCCAACGCGTCCAAATCCACACCCCGGCCTCTCCATCTGACCGCACAGCGACCCCTCATTTGGGAGCCTTTGTTTCTCTCTTACCAGATCTAACAGAGTGGAGAGGGTGGGTGGGTGTATGTGTGTGTCCGCGCTCACACACGTGTCCTGCCACAGCCCCTACACCTGCAAGTAGCTAGAGGGCCACCTGTGGGCCTGGGGGTCCCCATGGGACTGTGTAACTGGCTATTTATTTTCTTCCCCTTTCTGATCCCCTGGGGTTAGGAGCAGTGCAAACCCTCAGCAGTTTCACAGAGTCACCTGTGTCCTGGCTCAGGGCAGACAGAAGGGCAAAATGTGGTGAGGCTGCAAGGGGCCTGCGTGGGTGGCAGAGGCAGGGACAGGAGCTGCCAGGCCACCAGGAGAGCCCCCAGGACAGAGAAAAGGAGAAACACAGGCCCTCCGTGACTCAAAACAAGCAGCCAGTGGTGTTTCCCAGGGGGGAGTCTAGTGAGGCAGTCAACCTCCCCTGTCGTATCCAGGCAGGGGTGAGGATGGGGGACAGGAAGTGCTCATCTCCAGCTCACATGCTGACGTACCTGGTCACAGTCATCAGGAGCAGAACCCAGAGAACAGGAAAGCCTGGTGTCAGTGGCTGGTCAGGCAGACACACTGGGCTGGGACAACTGAGTGCAAATAACCCAACAGCTCAGCTGGGGAGGGGAAGGGGGCCTCAAGTGGCAGGTGAGGCCCCTTGCAGTAAAGCACCAGGGTCTAACTGCTCAGAGAAGCCCAGGAGGGTGCCCCAAGACTGGTGAGAATGAGAACTCAAGCAGCTTCAGGACAGAGTAGGGACAGAGTCAAAAGCTCACTGCCACTGAGACCCCTCCTTGGGTTTCCCAGGCGGCATCTCTCTGGAAGTAGATTGCCCAACCTTCCTTGTGAGGAGTGGCTGGTGGATTTGAACAGGCAGCCTTCTGGTTAGCAGTCAAGAGCCTTAGGCACTAGGCCACCAGAGCTCCTAGGGACAAAGTTGTTGTTGTTGTTGTTGTTGTTGTTGTTGTTGTTGTTGTGCCGTCGAGTCGGCCCCAACTCATAGGGACAAAGTAGTTTAGAGGGATCCCTGGGAAGGGAGTTTTCAGCCAAGCAGGAAACACCCACAGGGCTTACCTAGTCTGACAATCCCCCACGCTGGCGGTGAGAAACTTTACCCCAAAAATGAGGATTTGAAGTAACAGAGAGAGGGGCATCTGGGAAAGGAGGCTGCCGAAGGAAGGAGTGCTGGTTAAGGCTGGCCCTACTGAGGGAGCAGGCGTCAGAAGCCTCCCAGGAGAACCACCCTACACAGGTGGAGGGGGCTGGCCCTGGATTTGCCTGTACTTCTTTTCAAAGGACAGTTACACCCAAGGTCAAGTGTGTCCAGTTCAGATCATATAATCAGCCTGAGAGGTCGGTAAGGAAGACCCGCCATCTCGCAGGTTGAGCATGGCCCAGACACCCAAAGAGGCTCACTGGCTGGGGGCTCAGAGAGCAGCAGGCAGAAAGCGGTGGAGATGTCTGTGAGGACAAAGGGGAACAGAGCCAACCATTTGGAAGACAGGTGGCCTGGGAGTTCCAGCTGAGACAACCAGGAGGCAGAAGGCCCAGAGCTCCCACCGTTCTAAGAAATCAGGGCTCTAGAGCACCCTCTGCTGGGGTCAGGGAAGAACCGCGGATCCTTGAAGCTAGAACCAGGGTTCAGACAACTCACAGGCCATTGCTACCGTTATGAAAAAAAAGACGTGGGCCAGGGCCCAAATGCAGACACTCAGAGAGCTGGTGGTAAAACATGGGTGGTGGCGGTAGTGGTTGTGGTTATTCTTGTTCTTGTTGTTATGTGCTGTTGAGTCAGATCCAACTCATAGCGACCCCTCCTTGGGTTTCCAAGGCGGTATCACCATGGAAGAGATTGCTCAACCTTCCGTCCGAGGAGTGGCTGGTGGGTTTGAACCACCAGCCTTCTGGTTAGCAGTCAAGTGCCTTAGGCACTATGCTACCAGAGCTCCCAAAACATGGGTAGACAAGCAAAAAGAGCCTTGTGACTTACAGGAACAGGGAATGACTTAGAAAATTGGGGAACTAACTAAGCCAAAAGAGATCACAGAATAGACCGGTAGAAAGGAGTGAGCAGCTCCTGGAGATGCTGGGAGGAGCCCAGAAGAAGTTCTCATGGTGTCTATCACTCCAAGCTTTGGTTCAGCGATTTAACAAGGCCCACCAGAGCCATGTACCAGAGGAAGTATGAGCAAAGTCCTACTCCAAATCTGATGAACCCGCCTGGCTGCCGTAGTAGTTCCAGAATGGAGCCAGGTGATTACCCACCACCCAAAACACAAAACGCACACACACACACAGGCTGAGGCAAGTCCTAGTAATGACAACACTGGAATAAAAAACCAGTTGCCAACAAGTCGATTCTGACTCACAGCGACTCTGTGCGTGTCAGGAGAACTGTGTTACACGGTTTTCATGCTCGTGAACTTTCAGAAGCAAGGTTGTCAGGCCTGTCTCCCAAGGTGCTCCTGGGTGGGTTTGAACGTCCCACCTTCCAGTTAACAGCCAGTTAGTAAAGGACTTAACATTTACACCACCCAGGGACTTCAATGGTGGCACTGGTGGAACAAAAGGTCATTTCCTGAAATGGCAAGGTATGCAGTCGGCTAAGCCATGGAGAAGACCCAAGGATCAAGGGTGAGACCAGGAAACCCAGGAGGTAACTTCCATTTGTGAGATGAAGCCAACAATGGCATTGATTGAGACCAGGACACTGCTAGCCTCTCTTCAGGCAAACCCATGCCCACCGGCTGGTCACAGAGCACCTCCAGGCCAGCCCACAGCTGCCAGGCAGTGACCTGGGCATCATGAAGAGCATCCCTGCTTGCAGCTGGGCCTACTTAGCGCTCCTGTCCAACTCCACTGCAACTCTCACCACAGCAACCAAACCTCTTCCAGGGAATCACATTTCTCTCAACATCCTTCAGCTCTGTACGACTCTACTACCGACACTCACCCTCCTCCTGTTGCCAACCCAGTGCTTGCTCAATAAGCCCATGAACAAAGAACAATGGTGGCAGGGATGGAGCTATGCACTGGGCTCACCGGCTCAGACACCCCTCACCAGAACCGACCTGGCTATTGCCTCTGCCGAGTGTCCAAGTTTTCAGCAGCAGCTGTCAACGCCGAGCCCCTGATGGAGAGTGGCTGGGGCCGAGGGATCAGATATGTTGTGGGAAGCATCCAACACTGCCTCCAACCAAGGAACTGTCACTTCTGAAGGTGACACTTCAGTAACCTGTCTGCGTGAGGTGCAGGAAAAGCTAGGGTCACAACACATATCCTCCCCCTCAAAGGGGGAGCAAAGGCACTCAGAGGACACATAGACTCACATGCACCCATACAACACACGTGTGCATACACTTCCCAACGTGAAAGCATGCACATGTGTTGCACACACCAAGATCCCTCCATCACACACACACACACAGCGCTCAAACATGTAAATATACACACATCTGCTGGGACCATGACCTGTGCATTGACCTCCTCAAGCCTGTACACTGAGCCACGCCCTCCAGCCGCTGTGTTAGTCGTTACTCCAAAGACTCCCCGAGAACGTCTCTATCCCCCCACCGGAGGGTCTGAGGTCTGAGGCCATGAAGACCATGGTCACCTCTTGATGCTAGGGCCATCTCCATGGCACAGCCCCTAGGCCAGGACCTCACTCTCCCCTACATTGCTCCTATTAAGCTGCACCTCTCCTTGTCCTATCCCAGTCACTCCTCCAAGCCTGGTGTCCCCCACTGACAGCTGGCAAATGAAGAACAGTGTGTGGATGAAGCCCCCTTGTGGGCAGACGGCGTAAAGAGGTATTGAGCTTGGAGCCTTTCCCCCACTTGAGGCTGCCTTTTCGGCATACACTGCGGTGAAAAACAGCCACTAGTGAGGGGAAAGGACTAGGAAGCCGTTTTCCAGCCCCAGCACTGCCACCTACAAGCTGTGTAACCTTGAGCAAATGGCTCCCTTATTAAGCCTTCCTTTCCCCCATGGGCAAAATGGCCTCTGAGTTTCCATCCAGCTCTAAAAGCATTGCAAATTATTTCCAGGCAACCCAAGCTTATTTGGAATAAGACTCATTACAAGAAGAAAACGGGTCATAACAGCGACTAACCCACGTTAGTCTGTTTGCTACATATGACATTTAAAATTGACTCCCGGTATTCCAAAGACCTGGCTCTGTCTCCACACACTGGACTGGAGCCTGCCTAGCGTGAGAGCACGTCTCTCCATCAAACTTTGAGGGCAGGGGCAAAGCCGTGGAGACTTCCGGGAAAGCAAGTGTCAAGGTAGGGTGGGGACAGAGGCTAGGAGAGCACGCAGAGAGGCTACCTGCTGCACCCCAAGGTCCACGGTGACCACCACTTCCCAGCTCCTCTCGGTTGTTGAAGACCTCTCTCCTCCCTACCTCCTCTCCCCCAAAGCCCCAGCTCCCCAGACCACCACCCTTCTCGCAGAGCCCCATCCCTGCCTCAATCTGTCCTGCTTCTTCACTCACCAGCCCCTGGGCCAAGGACCCAGAACCACAGCAGCAACCACAGGACTGGCGGCGGCTGGAGCCCAGACCTGAGTCGGGGCTGGGAGAGGGGCAGGGTGTGAGAGAGAAGGGGGGGTAGCGGGAGAGACTTGGGTAAACACAGGGATGAGGGCAAAGGCTGAGACAATGGGTTGGGCTGGGCTGGGCATCGGGGCTCGAACCGGCAGAGGGCATGGGTTGAAAGCCTGGGCCCAGACGAGGGCTGGAGCAAGCGCAAGGGTTGAGCCAGGGACTTGGGCAAATACTGGGAACCGGGTTGTGATAGGAGCCGGACTCGAACTCGCGAAATGGGATGGAGCAAGGGCAGAGGCGGGGACGGGGACCAGGCCAGGGGCAGGCGCTGGGACTCCAGGGGGCGCCGGGGCTGGGACCCGGAAGGAAGCCAGGGGGCGGGCTGGGACCCCGAGCCTGGCGGTAGCTGGGACTCGGGCCGACACGGGGACCGATTTGGGGATCGGGGCGGGGGCGGGACCCGAGGCCCCGATCCGGATAGGACGAGGGGCCGGGACAAGGGCCGGACCATGGCCCCGGGCAGGGGCGGGGCCGCAGGGGCCCGAGCGGGGCGCTCGCAGAGCTGACCCGGGCTCGGCTCCCCACCCACGGCGGTAACCTCCGGCGTCCTCGCGGGCCAGAGGCCGGGCTCGGGCCTCCTGGGACCAGGCCAGGGACCTGGGGGGGAGTTCAGGCCTGAGCGACTCCGGGCTGCGCTGGACCGGCGAGAACCAGGCCCCGCGGCGGCGGCCTCGGCGTGACGTCAGCGTGACGCTCCGCCCCTCGACCAGTTCGATTGGTCCTTCTCGGTAAAACCCGCCCGCCGCCCTATCCTATTGGTTTCTAACTTGGTCCTGCGGGACTCCGAGCACAGACTCCGCCCAGCCCGGCTTCCAAAGACTCTGCGGGTCTCACCCGGATCTCAGCGCCCGGAGGTCCCGTCCGAGCCTCGCAACCCCCACTGGCCTCCCCACAGATAACTCATGGAGCCCCATAGGGACCTTCATGAACCCAGACACCCCGAGGACCTCCTCCCAAATCTTCGCAGATCTTACCCAGAGATGCCGCAGAACCCCCTTTCTCAGAAGTGAACTCTGGGTTCGTCCTCTCCGGGCCCAACGCAGTCCCCTCAGGAGACCTCACCCACCATGGAAGTGACCAGGCTGCTGTTGCCATGGAGACAACTGGGCGTTCTGGTTGCCCTGGCGACGGATCCCACCTCTCCAGGCTTGAGTTCCGGAGACCTCAGTCAGTCCCCGCCCTCCCCGGCCCCGGACCCCCTGCCCCCATCCCTTCCCTCCGCTTCCTCCATCACTTCCCTCCCCTTCCCTCCCCTTCCCTCCCCTTCCCTCCCCTTCCCTCCCCTTCCCCACCCTGATCCAGATCTAGGCGGAGCTCCTTAGCCAAGGGGCCCTCCCGGAGTGGTAGACTTGCAGGTGAGGCCTCCGCTACTCGGCGCCTGCAGCCCGGGCTCCGCCACACCGGGAGCCTTCCCCTTCTCAGGCCAACACTTCCTTACCCCTCCCATCCTCAGACGAACTCCTGACCCAAGGACTTGTACCAGCCAAGCCAAAGCCCAGAGGTAGGTGGCCCTCCAACAGCCTCTCCCCAAAATCTTATCCTGTTCCCCCCAACACCTTCTGAACCTTCCTGCCCACTGGCCAGCCTAACCCTCTCATTTTCTACTTTCCAACCTCAGCCTGCCCTTCCCCAGGGCTCGGCCTGGCTCCTCTCCTCCCCTCTCCTGGCTCTCCACCCTCAGACCCTCAGATTTCGGTTTTCTCTTCCTCCCGGTCATCACCTCTCTTCTCCTTCCCTCCCCACATTCCTCTTTTGAAAAGGCTCTGGTGAGGGTCAGAAATGACCCCAGATCTCTGAAGCGGTGGGGGAACTGGGGAGTGAGGAGGGTTGAGGCTAGAATCCTCAGGCCGAGCTGCAAACGGTGACAGGCCTGGAACAGCAGGCCCCGATATTCGCACTTAATGATTCGGTAACAAACACTGAACTTGTTCAAGCCGGGAAGTGCCAGAGTGAAGCTTGCATTTTTAAAAAGACCTCAGTTGGGTCGGTGAGGAGGTTGCCCTCCTCTGGACATCCTTCCCGGGTGAGTTAGGCACGCCCCTCCCCACGGAGTACCCCAGCTCGTGAGCATTGACATCGCTGGCTCATCTGCCTCTCCCAGACGTTCAGCTGAGTCCAGTGCTTAGCACAGTGCCTGACAGAAAGTGGAGGCCACATGAATGAAGGGACCAAGGCGTTCATATGCTGGGGGTCGAGGGTGTTTCGCCGTTCAGGCAGATGTTGACTACTTAAAGTTGGACACAAGGGAGAGGATGGCATGGATGTGGGAATATTTCAAAGACAGGAAGGACAGTTCTTGGTGCCTATTTGAAGATGAGGGTTAAAGAAAAAGGAAACTGAGATAATTCCAAGGGTTCGGTTTTAATGTCCTCTGGGACATCCAGTTAGAAATGTCCAACAGACAGCTGGACATGAGCATAAAATCTGAAGAGGTCTGGCCTGGAGACTCGGACTTAGGAGTCATTAATGTTCTGCTGGACATAGTTGAAGCCCTGAACGTGAATGACATCACCAGGCGAGGGGATGTGTGTGGTCCTTAGACAGAAACAGATTGTGGGCAGGGCCCTGGCACATGCGTCTTGGCATCCTCCTGCACTGTCTGGAGCCAACACCCACTTCACCTTGGTACTCCCAGTACGTGGAGCTCCACAACCTAACCCCTAAGGTCCTGAGATACGGACTGGCCAGGTTGCCATGTTCAGACTCTCCCCTGGTCTTCTGCTACCATCCGCTGATGGCATTCTGACTGCTTCAGCCAGCTCTAAGTTCCACCTCTCTTACAAACCATAGCAACGTGCCACATGGAGTCTGGCACGTGAGTGACCCTCCTGGAATTATATATACTCTGAGACCCAGAGTTTATTTTGCGTCCCTCTTACAGCTCAGGTACAATGAGCAGTTTATCCTAATTCCCTAACCCACCATGAGCCCTGGCCACTGTGGCAGACCCTCCAATTCCAGCCTAATGAAGTCTGTACCCTATTCTGCCACTAGATGGAAGCAGACAAGGTTAGAGAAGCGCCTCAAACCACCAAGGATGACCTCGAGGAGCACCCCTCTTCAAAGGACCCATCTGCCGAGAACTTGCAAGAGCACCGTATCTCTGCAGCTCCCTTGGAGTTTTCCATCTCTGAGACCCCTTTAGGAGCCCGTACCTCCGAGTCCCCTCTGAAGCCATCTACTTCCGGGACCCCTTTAGAGACCCACACCTCCAAGACCCTTCGGGAATCGTCCATCTCTAAGACTCCTTTAGAGCTCCATACCTCTGGATCCTCTGTGGTACCATCCACTTCAGAGACCCCGTTAAAGGCCCACAGCGTTACAGCCTCTGTAAAACACTCCATCTCTGAGAGCCCACCAAAGACCAGTGTTTCTGAGGCCTCCGTGGAGTTTCACAGCTCCAAGAGCCCAGAGAAGCACCTTTCTTTTCAACTCTCATCAGAGGGCCCTGTCTCTGTGTCTTCCCCTGAAGATGATGCCCTGAAGGAAGGCCTCTACTCCAAGTCTTCCTACAGTGAGGTCCCAAGGGCAAGGAAGTCCACTCTGGAGGCCCCTACACTCGAGGCCCTTAAAAAGCACTCCCTTTCAGGTCATTCAGAGCAGGTCCAGAAGGACACATCTGCAGGGCAGGAGGGAGAGGCGGAAGAGGACAAGGAAGGGGAGGGTGCCCGCGACAGCACCGCCCACACACCCCAGCCTAGCTGCCAGCTGAGCAAGAAGGGCAAGAAGGCAGATAAACGTAATTGCTCCCGCCCCGTCCTTGCCCTTGCCCTTCTCTTGCCCTAGAAGGAGGGCTATTCTTTAACGTGGCCCCTTCCCTTAGTTCTAGGGCCTCTTCACTCCCCCCCGATTACTCAGTCCCTTCCTCCCCAGGTTACCCAGTCTACCCAGTAGTCCCCGCTAAGCAGGCAGAGCTGGCGGAAGTGGCTAATGCAAAGCACAGACAGCCGCCCGGTGCTCAGGTGTGTCATCTTTTCCAATGGGAGAAGCATGCAGCCCTGAGTGCCATCCAGACAGGTGAGTCCAGGCAGCTCTAGAGGCCTGTGACAGGCCAGTGGCCATCCTCCAACCCAACTGAATTTGAGAACCTCGCCATTCGATGGATCGCTGCCCCTTGTAGAAACAGCGGTGCCATTGACGCAGAGTGCCAGAGGGACGTAGGCAAAAAGTAGAAACCCCAGGTAGAGCCAGATGCGGGGCCCAAAGCTGTTAGAAACAGAAGATCTCGCCAGCTTCAGCTCTAGGATCCCCACAGCCTGTATGACAAAGACCCTAAGGCAGAGGTGGCCCGGGGGCCCTGCACAGTCTCTGGGAGGCTTGTTGCCCTGACATGGCAGAAGAGCATGGCCCCGTGGTGGACTCCACTCGTGCACGCCAGCCCACGATCCCTGGTACTCAGAAGCTTTAGGTCTCGTCCCCAGAAGGGGCGCCATGTCTTCTAGCCCTGTTGATGCGTGTCTCAGCCCAGGATGAATATTCCTGACTGTGTGCCTGTGTGTAAAAGGTGTACAGCTGACCTGTGTGAACACATGCCATCCTGTCTGTGGTCATGTGTACCTGTGATACCAGACTTCTTGTCTGTAGGGATCACCTGTAGAACAAGAGGCCCATCCTGACCTGCTGGGAGGATACCGGGGTTTCTACCCTGAATTCAGTAGATGTCACTGCATGCAGGCTAGGCTTTCACACTTCCCTTCCCCTGTGGTGAGACAGCTAGAGGGGCCTAAGCTATGGGAACGAGTTCATGATACCCTCACCCTCCTCCTTCCATACAGCCACCCTCCCTCCTCCATCCCAGGGCAAGGAAGTCCTGGTGACCACTTTTGTTTCTCATTCTCAAGCATTGAGGTGACTTCATTTGCTTATTTGAGCATCTTCTGTCACTCTTACTGTCTTGCAAATGCAGGGCCTGTTCAGTTCTCTCCTTCTCTGAACTTCCTGTCCCCTCCTCACTCTTGAAGGCCTCTGCATTCCTCATGCTTCTGAATGAGGTTCTTGTTTGCCTGTTGAAACAGGTCTTTTTTTTTTTTTTTTTTTTACAGAAATTCAAGTGCTGTTCAATCCTGAACAAAGATATTTGGGGTTCCCTTCTGAAGCTGAGGATCTTGAGTCCCTGGACAGTGGGGACCCCATAACAGCATGTGTGACGTGTAGAGAGAGATCAAGTATAAAAAGATATGCTTTAATTCTTTCAAAACACATTGAGCACCAACTATGTGTGATGTGCAGTGTGGAAAAAAAACTGTTTATAAGATTTTTTTTAATCGTTTTAACAAACATTAAGTAAAACTATGTGTCAAGCATTACGCTAGCTGTGCAAGTAGCAGTTGGGGTTTGAAAAGCAAACTCCCTCAGTGCTGTACATTCTAATCAGAGCAACGATAATGAAAAGAACAATGACAACTTATTCTAATCATTCGCCCTTATGATTGAGATCGGCCAGAGTGCCACACAAGCAGAGAAAGGGGCACCCAAGCCTTCAGGAATAAGCTTTGGAAGAGGTGACTTCCAGCGGAAATCTGTAAGATGAGCACTCAGGAGATGGCCAGGTGAAGAGTGGGTGAGGTGACAGAGATCAGGGCAAGGCACCAGGAGGCCAGGGAGAGCAAGACCATGGGCCGACCACACAGTGCGGGGGGCTGGTGGGCAGCTCAGCTCCGGAAGGACAGCATGGTGCAGCATTTCTGGGCCCAGCTAAAAGTTGAGTGTGTATCCTGAGGGTAACGGGGGTCACTAAAGGATTTTAACTAGGACAATAAGATGAACACATTGGTTATTGTTACGTGCCGTGGAGTCGGACGTAACTCATAGTGACCCCTCCTTGGGTTTCCGAGGCAGTATCACTGCAGAAGTAGATTGCCCAACCTTCCTTCCAAGGAGTGGCTGGTGGATTTGAACCACCAGCCTTCTGGTTAGTAGTCAAGTGCCCTAGGCACTAAGCTACCAAAGCTCCTGAATACATTGGTGCTACTGAAAGATCACTTTGGCAGTCGGACAGACTGGAGAAAGACAAGACGAGAGAAGGAAGGGTTATATCCTGAGACACCTGTAATGATCCCGGTAGGAAGTGATGGGTGGAGGTGGAGAGGAGTAGACGATTTCAAGGAATGCTGGGAAGGTGGTACATAGGAGGAGAGAGAGGAAGCCGTCTACGATGATACCTAGGTTTCTGGCTTCAGTACCTCAATGACAGTGCCATTAACTGCCTAAAACAGAGCAGGTGTCTGATAAGGATTCGTTGGATGAATAGAGGACAAAGAACAAGGACCAGGGTTGAAGGGATAACACAGTTGAAGTGCCTGTGCAGTGCAGTGTGCTGTGGGATAAGTCCAACAGGCAGCTAGCTGGCCTTAGGGACTGGAAGCTCGGGAGAGAGGTCTGGGCTAGACCCATCATGTACATTCTAAGAGCAAAGAGTAAGCACGGGCTTGTCATATGGACTGTGTTCTACAGAGTCCAAATGGTGGCCCAGATACTATGTGCTTCCCCTGCCAGACCTCATCTCCTCGTAACAGGGAGGGGTATGAAGTCAAGGCAGAGAGCTGAGGGCACCAGTTGGAATCACTGGGCCAACTGTCCCCTTGTGAGGTATTGTCCACCTTTAACAGAGTCTGAGGAGTAGTTGCCTTGCTCTGTATGCAAACTCCAGTCTTCATCCAAATGCCGTTCCACATCGGTGCTTGGACTTGACTCCCCTAGACCTTCAGACCAGGCCTTGAGTTGTAAGCTCTGAGTCTTGTTCACCTCCAGACCTCACCTGCTCATCCAGCATGTCCTGCTACTCTGGACAGAGAGCAGAATTCCTCTAGTGGAATCCAGGCCCCGCCCACCTCCATTGTGACCTTGCTGTACCCTCTTAACCCAGTCTCTGGTATAATGGGGTCCTGGCACTATGGGCCATCAGTATAGACGAACAGCATATTCAAAAGCCACGTCTGGACAGACCTTAGATCCTGAGAGACTATGGGTAAGGCAAGAAAATGTAGTCTGCCAGTTAGGCACAGCATTGTGGATTGTGGCCCTGGCCAGAGTCAAAGACCAGAGGAAACTATCTCTCTCATCCTCCTTAATGGAACTTCAGGAGTATCCCTCCAAAGATGCCTAGAATACGGGTATCTCTTCCCTCCTAAAGGAATCGCTTCTGCTCGTTCGTTAGTTCAGTCAGGCAGTCTTCCTCCCCTGAGCGTCTCTATTGTGTGCCAGACCCTGTGCTAGAAAGGGTGCTCTGGTAGCGTAGTGGATAAGGCATTTGGCTGCTAACCAGAAGGCCAGCAGTTCAAATCCACCAGCTGCTCCATAGAAGGAAGATGGGGCAATCCACTTCAGTAGAGATTTACAGCCTGGGAAATCCAATGGGGGTCACTATGAGTCAGAATTGACTCGATGGCAATGAGTTTGGTTTTTTAGTTTTCTGTGCTAGATGGGGCTAGAGACAGAGATAAGATAGAACCTCCCTTTGAGGAACTCACAGATGAATGGGAACACAGGTGAGCAGATCATTAGACTAATTGTACTATGGTAGGAATAGCATGAGACTAGGGAGCTCTGGTAGCATAGTGGCTAAGTCACTTGCCTGCTAACCAGAAGGCTGACAGTTCAAACCCACCAGCCACTCCTCAGAAGGAAGGTTGGGTAATCCTACTTCCGTAGTGATACTGCCTCGGAAACCCAAGGAGGGGTCGCTATGAGTCGGGGCCAACTCGACGGCACATAACAACAACAACAACAACAACGGCAAGCAAGGGGAAGAGGTCTAGACAGGAAGTCAGGGACAGTCTTCTAGAGGAGGTGACACTTGAGTTTTAAGTGGGAATAGGAGTCGTCCTACAGCTGGTGGTATCACTCCATGGGGACTCATACAGGATTCCTGGCTAGAAGTTGGGGTGCTCTCAGCTCTCCTGGAGGATGAGAAAATCTTCCTCCCAGATTTATGCAGCATGACCTTTGCTTGTGGTGCCGTGAAGCCAGGCAGGCAGATCCTACTGTGAAACAGCTCAAGGGTTTGACTTCTTGTGGTGCCGGCTCTCAGGGATTCTTCTTGTCCTTGCCTGCCTTTCCCTGCCCCCTTTCTCAGCCTCGTGGGCTTATATGTTTGGTTTTCACTACCCATGACTTCTGGCCTACCTCTGTTTCCCTCAGAGAACCACAGGCAGCCCTTCTCAAGTTCACAGAGGGTAGTATTTCAGTATACCAGGAACAGAGAAGGGAAGTGTGAAGGTGTCAGCCTGCAGACATCACCCTCCTACCTCCTGGCACCAGGGCTATCCAGCCTTCTCCTCCTCAAGTCCCTTCAATAACCATGCTTCTCAGGAGCCAACCTATCACCTCCACACAGGGCCAATCATCTCTCCTTTTTCTCACCTTAGACAGTCCGAGGAAACAAAGCAAATTTAGTCTCTACTGTGGGGAGGGGAGGAGATGAGACCCCACACACATGAACGCGCACACACACACACAGTCAGAGAACTCAAGTGAGATTCTTATTGATCGTCAAACGAATTTCATTTATAATCTTCCAGCAGTGAAGTTGAAGACTTGCTTCAGCCTTTGACAGGCTGAGAGATGGAGCGGACCCTGGGGTGGGAAGGGAACTGAAGACACTTGTGGGGCGATGAGAAAACCTTGAGGAAAAAAGTCCAAAGCGGTAGAGGTGAGGACTCCCGGGTGGAGTATACCTGGGGCGGAGAGGTGACCCTCCCCAAGGGGACAGGTGAGGACACTTTAGGGGCGCTTGGCATATTACTCTCCCTCACATTAATCACTCAGCCCTCCACACTCAGGTCTCTACATTGGCTGGCGCTGCCCCCATTACCTATGGGACTGTTTCCAGATCGGGGAGGAGTCCAAGTGCTTTTGTGGACACTTACTGAAGGAGCACCAGATCATCTCAGGTCCAGGAGCACTGCCTGCCCCGCCGGGGATGGACGGGTGCCTGTCCTCTGCGGTGTCGGGATGTGCGAGAGCGTGCGTGCGTGTCGGTGTGGGGGAAGGAGCTGGCGTGGGGAGGCTGGAGGGCCGGCTGCCGGGCCAGCGCCACCACTCGCCTGCGTGCCCACAGACATCTCCGTGCCTTGTGCTGTAAGCCAGTGCCGCTGCCTCATGTTCTGCTTCATCCCGTCACGGCCAGAGGAGGTGGACGAGTTCTGGGTCACGAGACGGGCCACCTACGACCCCAAGGCCTGGAGGGCCCAGTGCCGCTGCAAGCACAACCACGAAGATCACAGAGCCACTGGGTCCCACCCCTGCAGACGCTACGGTACCTTCTGGGGCGAAGGGAGTAAAACGGGGGCATGGGCAGGGGTCGGAATGCAGGCGGTGTGAGGACGGGAGGCTGCTTGGAGAGGGGGGCTTGTGGCTGGTGCAGGGCGAGGAGAACGTGGCCAGCCCAGGAGGAAGTGCCCGCTCCCTGTATTCTTCTCGGACGTCCTTTGGTCCCAGGCTGTTGCTGCAACTGCTTTGAGTCTAACTTCCTCTGTGCGGCCTGTGACCGGCGCTGGGAGGAGCACGAGACTTTCTTTGAGACTGAGGAGACCCGGCGGCGAGGAAGGAGGCCTCACGGTGAGGGGCAACCCGGGCCCGGGGACCATGCCAGGGTCTGTAGTCAGAAGGCCAGACAAGACGGCACTGTCACCCCCATCACACACACCCATCCCTGTAGCCCACGTCTGCACTGGTTTCCACCCCCAAGAGCAGACTTGGTGCCCTTGGCAGAGATGCCCGCCCTTTGAGAAGCCATCCTCCACAACCCTGCCTTCAGACCCTAGAGATGCGGCGGCCCTCTGGCCATCCCAGCTCCCACCCCAGGCCCCCTGGGCCCCCTGGCCCACAAAGCCCTCAGTGTGGCCCCATACCTAACCCTTTCACCTCTGCTCTTCCCTCCTCCAGGGGCAGATAATGTCTCCACCTGCCGCAGGCATTTGTGAGCCCGGTCCAGGGCAGCAATAAAGAGGAAGCCACTGGGATCTGGCCTGGCTCTGTAGGGGGCATGGAGAGCCCAGCCCAGGGACAGTCACCTACGGGGGCAGCGGAGAGCACCAAGCAGGAGGGAGGCCGGATCCAGCCATCGGCCTCCATCACAGTCACGTTCTAGCTGCTGACTCTGACATGAGGAGAGTGGTTTCAGGGAAGCCAAGGGAGGAGGGACTTTCAAGGACAGACTAGTCAAGTGATGTCAGATGCAGCTGAGAGAGCCAGTGCCCCCAGTATTTGGCAACGGGGTCCTTGAGGGTTCCAGAGGCCCTGGTCGCAGTGGTGCAGTGGAGGTCGAGACTGAACAGCAGCGAGTCTGGAGGCATCTCTTCAAAATAGCCTGGGTGAGAAGAGCAGGAGGGAAGTCAGAAAACAGCTGCAGGGAGATGAGGCCTCAAGGAAGCTTTTATTGTTATTTATTTAGGAAGGGAAAGACTTCATAGACTGAAGGGAAGGGACCAGTAGAAAAGAAACCCTTGAAGGATGCAGAAGGGAGAAGAGAGATGCCTGGTGAAATGAGGTCCTGGAGGTGGAAGGAGGGGATGAGGTCAAGGCACGGGTGAAGGGATTCTCTTTGGAGAGGAAAAACAGCACTAAGACCAAGAGGAAGAAAGGATGGGGGCTTCAGTGAGCTTCCAGGGAACAGGAGGTGGTGAAGTTCCCTTTGGTGGCTTCTGCGTTCCATGAGAAGGGGAGAAGGGCGATGGCTAGTAGCAAGGGCAGGGGGGAGAGTGGGAGTGGGAGGCAAGCAGGGAGAGGACAAGGGTCAGGAGGGCGAGTGTGAGGGACAGGAGAGACACCTCATCGGTGGTGGTTGAGGATGACGCTATGGCTGGAAGCAGGAACACCCAGTCAGAGAAGCAGTGAAGCAAAATGTTTAATCAGTGATGGTGGGAGGGTGTCAGGGATAAGCGGGAAAATAAGGCAAAGAAAAGGCAGCATGAGATGAGGAGGGAGCTGACCATGGGGAATAAATGAGGCAAGAAATAAGTGAAATTGAAAAAGGAGCAGTGACGGGAATGAGGTGCAGTTGGTGGTGGGAGGGAAGGAAGCAGGAGAGTGCTGGTCAGTGCTGAGAGCCCTGGAGCTGTCAGATGAGAGCAGCCACGGGATGAAAAAGGTTTGCCACGGAGAAGACTGTGACCCAGGGGCCAAGAGCAGTGACTTCGGAGTTGTTGGGTGCTGTCGAGTGGGCTCCGACTCATAGCCACCCTATGAACAACAGAACGTCCAACCCTGCCCGGCCTCACTGTCATTGCCATGCTCCAGCCCATCAGCACAGCCACTGGGTCAGTCCGTCTTTTGAGGGCCTTCCCCTCTTTCGCTGACCCTCCACTTTACCAAATATGACATCCTTCTCCAGGGACTGGTCCCTTCTGACAACATGACCAAAGTAGGTGAGATGAAGCCTGGCCATTCTCGCTTCCAAGCATTCTGGCTACACTTCTTCCAGGATAGATTTGTCTATTACTCTGGCAATCCATGGTATTTTCAGTGTTCTTCGCCAACACCACGACTCAAAGGCATCAACTCTTCAGTGGTTTTCCTTATTCCTAGGACCAAAAAACCAAACTCACTGCCATCAAGTAGGATCTGACTCATAGCGAACGCTCCTTGGGTTTCCGAGGCAGTATCACTGTAGAAGTAGATTGCCCCATCTTCCTTCTGAGGAGTGGCTGGTTGGTCTGAACCAGCCTTCTGGTTAGCAGTCACGTGCCTTAGGCACTGCGCCACCAGAGCTCCTTATTCCTAGGACAGGGACTAGTAGAGCCATGGATGACTCTTACAGGGAGCGTGAGATTCTGACACTAACGAGTTCTGTGATTCTAGGCAAGTCACTTCCCTTTTCTGAGCTTCAGTTTTTAGATCTATAAAACAGGAATGAGGTCTGTGCTGAGAATTCAAAGAAATAACCAATTTCAAAGTGTTTTATGCTCACCTGCCCTTCCTAGCTGGTTTCCTACCTCCTTCTAGATCTCAGCTCCTTTAATCTTCTGCCCTTCTCCATGCCAGCTCTAAGGGAAGTCTCTAGGGGGATCGCTCTGGGACAGAGAAAAGGCCAGCTCTAGGGGAAGTCTTTTTCTAGGGAATGTCCTTGCTCCTTTCAACATCTGTAGGCCCGTTCCTTGGAGGTCTCCAGGTCTTGGCATCAATCCTCCCCTGGGTCTAGGAGGTTCTCAGCACAGGGACTTCAGCTCCAAAGGACCTCCCAGTTCTCCTTGGTGGTCGTTGTTGCTGTTAAGTGCTGTCGAGTCGTTTCCGACTCATAGCGACCCCATGCACAGCAGAACGAAACACTGCCCGATCCCGCGCCAGCCCCACAATCCCTGCTATACTTGAGCCCATCATCGCAGCCACTGTGTCAATCCATCTCGTTGAAGGCCTCCCCCTCTTTCATCGACCCTCCACCCTACCAAGCATGACAACCTTCTCCAGGGAATGGTCCCTTCTGACAACATGACCAAAATAGGTGAGGCGAAGTCTGGCCATTCTTGCTTCCAAGGAGCATTCTGGCTGCACTTCCTCCAGGACAGATCTGTTAGTTCTTTTAGCAGTCCATGGTACTTTCAGCATTCTTCACCAGCACCACAACTCAAAAGCATCAACTCTTCTTCGGTCTTCCTTATTCATTGTCCAGCTCTCACATGCATACGAGGCAATTGGAAATATCATGGCTTGTGCCAGGCGCACCTTAGTCCTCAAGGAGATATCCTTGCTCCTCAGCACTTGAAACAGTTCCTTCGCAGTTGACTTTCCCAATGCTACACGTCGTCTAATGTCCTGACTGCTGCTTCCGTTGGCATCGATTGTAGAACCAAGCAACGTGAATTCCTTGACAACCTCAATCTTCTCTCCATTTATTGTGATGCTGCTCATTGGTCCAGTTGTGAGGATTTTTGTTTTCTTTATGTTGAGATGTAATCCATACTGCAGACTGTATTCTTCAACCTTCATCAGTAGGTGCCTTAAGTCATCCTCACTTTCAGCAAGCAAAGTTGTATCATCTGCATATTTCAGGTTGTTAATGATTCTTCCTCCAATCCTGATACCATGTTTTTCTTCAATAGTCCAGCTTCTCGGATTATCTGCTCAGCATATAGATTGAATAAGTGTGGAGAAAGAATACAACCCTGACGCACTCCCTTCTTGATTTTAAACCATGTAGTGTCCCCTTGTTCTGTTCGAACCACAGCCTCCTGGTCAAGGTACAGATTCCTCATGAGTACAATCAAGTGCTCGGGAATTCCCATTCTTCTCAAAGTTATCCATAATTTGTCATGATCCACACAATCAAATGCCTTTGCATAGTCAATAAAACACAAGTAAACATCTTTCTGGTATTCCCTTCCTTGAGCCAAGATCCATCTGACAACAGCTATGATATCCCTTGTTCCACGTCCTCTTCTGAATCCGGCTTGAACCTCTGGAAGTTCTCTATCAATATACTGCTGCAAACGTTTCTGAATTATCTTCAGTAAGATCTTACTTGCATGTGATATTAATGATATTGTTCTATAATTTCTACATTCTGTGGGATCACCTTTCTTTGGAATGGGCACAAATATGGATCTCTTCCAGCCAGTTGGTCAGGTAGCTGTCTTCCAAATCTCTTGGCATAACTGAGTGAGTGCCTCCAATGGGGCATCTGTTTGTTGAAATATCTCAATCGGTATGCCATCAATTCCCGGAGCCTTGTTCTTCGCCAGTTCTTTCATTGCAGCTTTGACTTCTTCCTTCATTACCATTGGTTCTAGATCATATGCCACTTCTTGAAATGGATGAAGATCGATCAGTTCTTTTTGGTACAGTGACTCTGTGTATTCCTGCCATCTTCTCTTGATGTTTCTTGCGTCATTCAATATTTTGCCCATAGAATCTCTCGATTGGTGGTCGTAGGTCCCTCCTTTCTCTGCTGACTTATTTAATCTCTTTTTTAACCCCAAAATCTTGTAGATTGTATCCTGCCTCATTAATATTACTGCCTATAATCCTGCCTCTTTAACATCTTGAGGTTAGGATTTACCACACAGAGCATAATTACATCAGACGGCCAAATGGAGAGTCACTGCATAACTGAGCATCATGGTTAGCCAAGGGGACGTGTATTTCTTTGGGCACAACTTAATCCGTTACAGTTCCTCTGATGAACTCATTTAAGGAAATAGTATGTACCCATTATAAAGTAGGTTTACATAGACTGAATAGTAATAAGGAAACTGATTACAAGTGAAGACTAAATATGATATGAATACATATGTACTGAATGTCATGAAAGGAGGAATACCAAACATTAATTATCATTCAGCAGGTCGTGGTGGTGCCCCTACTTGGGTCAGGCCACTAAAGATAACAGCGGTGACTAAGTGTTTAACATCAGGGTTAAATTTATGTAGTGTCAGAGTACATCAGCATTTTGTGACCCTGTATTTATGTCAAAAATATATATCCCAGCCCAGTGAAAGTTCCTCATCTTGGTCCATGATGCATGTCACTGAACATGCAGGCACTGAGCTGTGTCACTGTTTTCTGATGAGGAAAGACCCTAAACTACATCCTGCTCCTTTGCTGAATTAGCAGTGAGGCAAAGATAGAACATCCCTCATTAAAAAAAAAAAAAAAAGGCCCTAAGACAGAATCCTTAATCTTGCAGTGAATGCGTGAACAAGAACATGAAATGAGGGCACAGGTGCCCTTTGCCCCACCTGCTGCCACCCAGTTGATTTGGACTCATAAGGAGCCTACAGGACTGAGTAGAACAGCCCCATACGGTTTTCAAGGCTTTACTGGATCTTTACTGAAGCCGACTGCCCCATTTCCCCCCTACGAATGGGCTGGTCGAAATCCCGACTTTTCCATTGACAGCCCAGCGTTTTAACCACTGCGGCACCAGGGCCCTGCCTTTAGACCAATAAGTTAAAAATCCTTGAACACTCACGAGGCCGAAACTGCTCTTGTGCGAAAATGACGACTAGAACAACTTTTAGACGTCAAGCCCACCCGTAGGACCCGATCCCACCTAACCTTGAGCCCCGCCTGTCCCTCGCCCTCCACCCGACCCCTCCTTCCGGGACTCTCAGGCCCTCAGACGCCAGGTGGTTCCCTGGAGCCAATAAGTGTTCAGGCGCCTCAGAACCCCGCCCCCCTCTTGGCCAATGCGGTCAGAGTGTGACATGTTTTCGAGCCTTGCGCGGCACATGACAGGGCCCCCCCCCCACGCGTTCCTCTGGGTCCACCGGCAGGGGCCACGCAAAAGCCGCACCCCCCCACCCCATAGGCTAAGGGGGCCTCACCCTAAGCACCGCCAGTGTAACGTATCAGACCCCACTGGGAGGAAACCCCACCTCTGGTCGCAACTCTTTCAATGGAGTGAAAGGCCATCTCATAGCCGAGCTAGTTAGGGGAGCCAATGGGCAAAGGACTCACCCCGACGAGTGGCGCAATTAGTCGCGACTTGGCAGAAGCTGCCAATGGGACGGAAGGATCCGCCCCTAGCGTGGCTGCGGTGCCAATGGAACGAACCGTGACACCCTCTGGGCGGCACGTAGCGCCGGGAGCACGGCCCAATGAGACGGCAGGGCTGCTCCCGGGCCGAGCCAATGGCCGCTGCTCCCTTGCTCCCCCTAGGGCCCCACCGCGAACAGGCCTCCAGGGCAGGCTCGGGCTGGGGGTTCCCGCGGCGGCGGAGGGGAAGATGGCGGCGGCCGTGGTGCTGGCCGCTGGGCTGTGGGTAGCGCGCAGGGCGGTGGCGGCCGCGGGGCTGCGGGGGGCGCAGGTGAGGATTGGCTGCAGGAACGGGAGGGTGTCCCGCGCGCCCTCCAGGGCCCGGCTCCCGAAGGCGTGCACGGCTCCAGGGGCTTGCGGGGCCGGAGCCGGAGCGCACGATGTGGCCTCGGCCCCTACCGAGGAGCAGGCTCTAGGGTGCGATCCAATCAGAGTGGAAGTGGGGCAGCCTCTGCGCTGGAGACGTGAACTGGAGACGACCGACGCCCTGCACAGGGCCGGGCACCGAGATCGGGACAGGGTCACAGCAGCGGCTGATGCCCTCCCCTCCTACCTGCTCTGGGCAGCCTCCTTGGTGCCCCCTGGAGGGAGTGAGCTTTCCCTTTTGGGAGCTAGCCTGGTACTCCTTTCTAATGCGCACCAGTGTTACCTCTTATCTTCCCCGGCGATTTGCCAGAGCGACTCGAGGGTCAGAGAAATCGAATTCATCCTGGACCCTGCTGCCCCTTTTCCCAAAGCGACGCACTGAATTCAGTCTCCTCTGAACACTGCGCACCTGGAACGTCCCACCCCAATTCCCAGGGGGAGCTGACCTCACTTAGCTGACCTTTCACCTCCACTGACTCAAGGGACTGACT
>NW_006921761.1:3418668-3442529 GCF_000298275.1 Orycteropus afer afer
TTCCGAGGAGTGGCTGGTGGGTTTGAACCGCCTGCCTTCTGGTTAGCAGTCAAGTGCCTTAGCCACTATGCTACCAGAGCTCCCACACAGGGCAGTTGGGTTAAAATCTCAATAAAGTAGGTGACGAGGCTTAAAGACCAGAACAAGAGTAATGGACATAAGTGGAAACTTATTAACAAGGGGAGAATAATGGGAAGAGCTCCAAGGTCTTAACAGGTGAAACAAACCACCCTTCATGTGACATTTCAAGAGAAGAGATTTATCAAGAGAGAGTTCAGTGGTAAAATGGGAACTGGATTCTCATGATGGATCCTTCCCCCGGCAGTGCTAGATCCCCTGGCCAGGGCTGGAGCAGGAATCCGTTGAGCTGCTGATCCTGCATTGTAATGTTGCTGTTATCTAACCAGGCCCAGCACTGTCTGGCCCGACTCTCTGCTGCTGCTACTCTGATCTTCGGGAACTTTCCCTTGGATGCGAATCACTTAACAGATTCACTAACAGTTCTTAGAAGGGTGAAGGTAGTGGCTACCAGAGCGCAGCTTTTGCCAGCCCCGAGTCCATGGAGAGGTCTTGCCATCACCCTCTCTGGGTGTGTCTGACCCGCTGCAGGTCCGAGGAGCTGCAGGTGTGACTGACGGAAATGAAGTGGCCAAAGCCCAGCAGGCGGCTGGCGGTGGCGCAGCCCCAACCATCTTCTCCCGGATCCTGGACCGCAGCCTCCCAGCTGACATTCTCTATGAAGACCATCAGGTGGGATGCCCTTAGGACCCAGCCCCCAAGGGAGTTCCTAGGTAGCACCTCAAAGGTACAGTCCTGCCTGTTGAAGTAACATGGTGGCCTCTGACCTGTCACTGCCTGTGACCTGGTCCTTCCTCCCACCTCCAGTGTCTTGTGTTCCGTGATGTGGCCCCTCAGGCCCCTGTGCACTTCCTGGTCATTCCAAAGAAGCCCATTCCTCGGATTAGCCAGGCTGAAGAAGAGGACCAGCAGGTGGGAAGGACAGAGCCAAGGTTTGGCTGGGGGGCTGCACCAGCTAGAGATGTTATTGCTGAGCGAAGCCATCTGGCTCCCTTCCGTCTCCCTGTAGCTTCTAGGACACCTCCTCCTTGTCGCCAAGAAGATAGCAAAGACTGAGGGCCTGGCAGATGGATACCGACTCGGTGAGTAACTTTAGGCCCTTGAGCCCCTGACCGAGATTCTCATACCAACCCCTTAATAGGACCTTGACACCCTAACCCTGAGCTCCATTTCAGTGATCAACGATGGGAAGCTGGGCGCACAATCTGTGTATCACCTGCACATTCATGTGCTTGGTGGGCGGCAGCTCCTGTGGCCTCCAGGCTGAACCAAGCAGCTGGCCAAGGACCTCGGGCCTGGATGCTCGGATTGGGGGGAGCAAAAGGACCCTGTGATGCTAATAAAGCTCTCCGATAACTTTGGGTCTGTGTGTTAAATGTATAAAGACGTATAGAGATACATAGAATATATATAAATAAAGCGGGAAAACACATCCAGGGGTGTAATCCCCTTAACTATGGGCTAAGACAGAAGCACTGAGGAGGCCTGTGATTAAAGGGGTGGTTGTCTGAACATCTGTGCGCTCTCGTACCTCGTGAAGCACTAGGTCGAGCTGCTAGAAAAATTGTGGGAAGAGACTGACTACCAGGTGTGAGGCCTGCATAAGCCTGCCCCTTATTGAGAGACCAAGCCAGATTCTAGGGTGCAGAGTGAGGGGTGGTTGTCATTGTGAAGGGCCTGTACCTTTTATTGGAGAAATAGTCACCAAGAAACCTGCTACCTTTTTTTTTTATTATTATTATTGTGATTTGGGTGAAAGTTTACAGAGCAAATTCACTTCCCATATAGCAGTTCACACACAGTTTGTCTCATGACATTGACTACACCTTACCCCAATGCAACAGCTCCCCTCCCACTTCCTCCCCATAGTTACCTCTTCCCTGTGTCCATCCCTCCATGACTCCTGCCCCCTGAACTGTCTCCCTGTGCATAAGCAGCCCTTCTTTCTCCCAGGATTGTTCTCTCCAAGGAGTGTATCTACCTCAGATACATGTTCAACTCATATGCCTTTTGTTTGGCTCAAAGCCACAGGTGTGGGTTCAATTCCAGACCTGAAGGGCAGCTAGGGGCCATAGTCTCAGTGGTTCCGAAACCTGCTAGCCTTTGACTGTTCCATACCTCTCACTATTTTGCTTATAAACTGTCATCCATAACTTTTTTTAAAAAGACTCCTTCACTTTTGAGAATGAACTAAGGGGAAGGTACTGGTGCCCCTGCACAAACATACCGGGTACGCTTTTGCCATTGATGCCACAGTTCTCTGCTTATCTCCAACATCCTCCCGTAACAAACCCCCTTGTTGTTGTTGTTGTTATGTGCCGTCGAGTCATACCTGACTCATAGCGACCCCTCCTTGGGTTTCCGAGGCAGTATCACTACGGAAGTAGGATTGCCCAACCTTCCTTCCGAGGAGTGGCTGGTGGGTTTGAACCGCCAGTCGTCTGGTTAGCAGGCAAGTGTCTTAGCCACTATGCTACCAGAGCTCCCAACAAACCCCCTTAGTAAGCCGCAAAGACTCCTGCTTGGCCGTGAAGAGCAAGCCCTTGGGCCAGCGGAACCTTTAACACCGCTCTGGGGGAGAACGGAGCCGGGAGAGGAAAAGTGCCGTCCCAAGCCACATCAGGTTTAAGACTTCGCCCCGCAGAGGCTTTGCCTCCGCCCCCACCTTCCACATCCGCCCAGTGTCCGGGCCTTGTTTGCCGTCTCCGTGGCAACCCGGTAGCCGGTGCCTGAAGATGGAGACGACCGAGTGCACGGAGGGATCGGAGTCGCGGTGAGCACTGCAGCTGAGGCTGCGGGCATAAGGGGTCGGGGAGGGTGTGCGGTGCTTCTCACGGCTTGGGTCTCTTTCAGGTGTTCAGACGGTCAGCCCAGCTCCGAAGGACTGGGGTCCAGTTCGGAACCGCTGGTTTCTTCGGATGGCGGGGCTGAGTCCGCCCTGGCAGCCGCGACCGCAGCCGCTGCTTCGGCTGCTTCGGCCGCATCTGCTGCGTCTGAGGCCGCGGCCACTGCCGAAGCGGCTGCGTGGTATCCGAAGGGCCCGAGGCCCCGCCCCGAGCCTGTTCTCATCGACCCCGCCTCTGGCCTCCGTCTTCTCGGGCACCCCTGCGCTGGATCCAGGTTCCCCCACCGGACAGGCCGCGGGAGTCTTGGCTTCGAGCCCACCTATATCTCCTGTGTTCCTCGGGACCCCTGGGCCACAAGTGACAGCTCGGCCTGTGGCTGGCCTCATGGCTCCTCCAGCTCCGGTCCTGTTCCCGACTCGAGCTCCAGTCCTGGCCAGAGCTCTGTCCCTGGCTGCGGCTCTGGTCAGGACTCTGGCCCTGGTCCTGCCTCTGCCTCTGGGCCTCGTCCAGGCCCTGGCTCTGGTGCAGGCACGGGCCCTGGTCCTCGCCCTGAGCTCGGAAACCTTAGGGAAGACGAGAGCCGTAATTACACCTGCTGGAATCAGCAGGGCTACCTGGAACCTCAGAAGGAGCCCTCCTGGGAATTTCTGCAAGTCCCAGAACCTGGGGCCCGGGGGCCCTGGAAGCCCTCAGAGGCTGAAGGGAAATCTCACGGGCTCTCGGAACCACTGCCACAGGGCCAGTGTCTCCTCTACAACTGGGAGGAGGAGGTACTAAGGTTTTGGCCTGCCCCCTTTTCTTAAGGGCTGCCTACAGTTTCCTGGAGGAGGGAGTAGTTCATTCCAGAGGGGATATCATGGTCACTGGCTTGGGCCCACAGAGAGCCACCAACCACCTGGATCGAGTCCCAAGCATGCAGGATGGCTCGGAGAGTTTCTTCTTCCGACACGGACACCGAGGGCTGCTGACTCCGCGGCTCCAGTCACCCATGGCCTCCAGCACCACCCAGAAAGACTCCTACCAGCCCCCCCCAAACCTCCATCAGTCACTTCGAGGTGTGGAGCGTGGGAGGCCAGAATGAGCCAGTTAGGGGGAAAAAAAAGGAGAGAAGGGATTTTGGGTGGGACTGTGGAGGAGCTCTGGTTGTGTAATGGATAAGGCTTTTTTTTGGCTGCCAGCCAGGAGGTCACTCGTTCAAACCCGTCAGTTGCTCTGTGGGAGGAAGATGAGGCCATCTACCTCTGTAAAGATTTACAGCTTTGGAAGCCCAGTGGGGGTCACTATGACTTGGAATCAACTCAGTGGCAGTGAACCCACTGGTTTTGGCTTTTTGGTGAATGGTCCAATGGGTACAGGAAGGAAAGAAAGAAACAAACAAAAAAACATAGGATGTTCATTCTTTTACCTGAAATGTGCTTCTTCCGGGCCGCTTCTCCACCAGACATCCCCACTCTGTCCACCCCTGCCCTCCCACAGGGAAGCGGGAAGCCATGCTGGAACTGTTCCTGCACCACCGGATCTGGTAAGAGGCTAGGGGAACATGGACAGGGAAGGGAGGCCGAAAATTGGGAAACGGTGGCCTTGACTTCCTCCAGGGCTGTCCAGTAAAGAGGTGCAGGCAGAGCAGGAACCTGTAAGGGGGACCTTTGAGGCGGAGTCTGTGACACACCGCGACTACCGCACAGAGCTGGCGCAAGCAGGGCCACCTGCCCCTACCAGGGTGAGAACCCATCCCACCCACGTGCCCAGCTGGGCTCAGGCAGGCCCAGAGGTTGAGAGGGGACTGTAGGCTGCGAGTTATTCCATGTCCTTCCCTCACAGCCTCACGACTACCGTCTGGAGCAGCCTGAAACCTTCTGGCTACAGAGGGCACCACAGCTGCCGGTGTGTGCGGGTGACTAGGTGTTGGGGAAGGGGGAGAAACAGGAAAGGCTGTTCTCTTCAGACGTGGGCACCCCGGGACCTGTCCTCATTCTGTCCCTCCTCTAGGGTGTCAGCAATATCACGACGCTGGACACACCATTCCGAAGGAACTGCAGCTTCACAACCCCGGTGCCCTTGTCCCTGGGGCAGCCTTTGCCCTATGAGCCTCAGAACTAACCCCCCCAACTGGGAGAAATGTCTTCCCTTGCCTGCCAGGGAGGGGGGCAGTGTGGCAGAGGGGGTAAAACCACGGTCTGAGGGTTAGGGGGCCGGTGTGGAACGAACAATCCGTTTCCGTCTGTAACGGAGCGTGGAGAGGAAGTGAACTCTGTGTTCGGTGAGGGCACATTACATCAAAGATTCCCCTCCATCAGTGACTCCGTGACTTACTGTGTCCATTCCGCCTAACCCCCTCCCCTTGGGCTTGCCCTTGCCCCAGACGGTGACACCATGACTTCTGTTGTTTTATATTTGACCAAAATATTCTGGTTTAGATACAGATATTTACAGTAGTAGTGTGGGGGCCAGGCCAGAGGGGGACAGGGCTATGCACAAGGCTGAGCCGCAGAGAGCAGCAACACCCACACTGAGGTCGGGCTTCGGTGCACGTTGGTTTCCATCCTGGACGCCGTGCGGCTTTGATGTGCGCAGAGATGGATGGCAGCCGCTCCCATCCCGATTCCAGCGCTAGGACGCTGTCTGACTGGGGACGAAGTGGGCTTCACAGGAGCCCGCCAGGCCCTTTCCGCTCTCCCAGGAGCCAGTACGTCCGCATCTTTCCCTTTCCCTGTGAGTGGGGAGGTGAAGATGCTCAGACCCTTCTGTCCGTCCCGGTCTCCCCCCTCTTCCCCCAGCAGCCCACAACCCCTTCCGCCCTCCTTTCCACTCCCCCTCCCTGCGGCCGGTCGTCACCTTCATCTCCACGTCCCCCCGAAGCTCCAGCTGGAAGCAGCCTAGCTCGTCCAGGGCATCTTTGGTGGCGGAGGAGACGTGGATCTTCAGAGCTGGGGTGGGCAGGGGTGGTGGAGAGAAGAGTCCGAGGCAGGGCAGAGAGCTTTACCCAGCCAGCCCTCGGCTCCCTGCCTCCCAGAGCACGTTCACTGGAACTAAAGTGTCCTCAAGGATGGGCCAGTTGGGGACTGTGTGCTCTCAGGTGGAGAAATCAGGAGGAATCTGAACAGCAGGAGAGAGGCTGGGGCTGGGGTTGGGCCAGCGCCTCACCTTGACCATTGGACTCCATCCGAGAGGCAGTGTTCACCGTATCCCCAAACAGACAATAGCGGGGCATCTTCAGGCCAACGACCCCGGCGCAGACTGGCCCTATGAGGAGAGACGGGTTGGGAAAGCCTGGAAGGGGTGGCAGCGAGGGTGAGGCTGAGAACCAGCCTTACCTGTGTGGACCCCTATGCGGAGCCTCAGTTGGTCGTGGGGCCGGTGACGGATGCGGAAGGAGGAAACCGCATCCAGTAATGCTAGGGCCATCCGGGCAATCTCAGGCGCGTGGCGCTGGCCATTGCGCCCCGGGAGGCCAGAAACCACCATGTAGGCGTCTCCGATGGTCTCCACCTGATGGACAGGGAGATTCAGACGTGACTGCTCCCTGCAGCAGTGGGAATGGGGAAGAGGAGGGGGCACTACTGGTGCCACTGGGAGGCGCCCTGACAGCCTGGAGCCCCAGCACTGACTCCAGACCACGTGCCGGTCCTGAGAGTCTGGAGGTGGGAAGGGAGGCGAGGGACTTTAAATCTCTCCTCCCCGCCCCAGCCCCTGGCGAACGCTTGGTAAACGCTTGCTGAATGAATGGCCACCCTGTCTGCAACAGGACATGGACAAATGGCTCTGCTGTCAGGAACCAGGAGGCAAGAAAACGGCTAGACGAGTACTCGGAGGCTGCTGACTGGGCCTCAGACGGCCCGACTTCCAAAGGGTGAGGATGCAGGCTGCTGGGTTTATTCACTGCCCTGTAGGCAGGCAAGAGAAGGCCCCGTCCTTCGGAAATACACACTGAAGGATTCTGGGACACGTCTGAAACTTACTCTCCAATGGTTCCGGGAATAATTTATGCAGACTCTTCTATAAAGCAAATGTATGGGGGGAGACAGCCACTGGTGAATCTCAGTAAAGGGTCCAGGAGAGTTCTTTGGACAGTGACAGCAGAGATGGCAGTGAGTCCAAAGGGAGGGGTCAGGAAGAGCATACGCCATGCACAACGTTGGACAAACACCTCGTTCTCATCTTAGAGCCAGAACAGCCGAGGCCCAGGGACATTCTGTGACTTGCCCAGGGCCACACAATTAGCAGAGGGCAATGTTCCAAGCCAGCCCAACTCAATTCAACGAAAGCTTGAGAATGTTTTTCACGACTTCCCTCTCACCCCAATAAATCCTCCCACGCCCATATCCTCTAGGATTCTCCCATTTCCGGAGGACACTGGAGAGAGGCGATGGGCAGGCTAGATTGAGAGCCCTGGTGGAGCAGCAGAAATCAGGGCTAAACCTGGTGGGGTGGTGGCTCTGCTCAGGGAGGACCAAGGTTCCCAAGAAAGTAGACCGGACTGTCAGCTACCGGGCCAGAGCCACTCTGTCCAGAAAGGGAAGGTACGGGGGCACCGCCTTGAAGGGATCTCGGTACAAGGGGAGCCCCGGGTCTCACCTTGTAGACGTCGAAGTTGTCAATGATGGCGTCAAAGCAGGTATACAGGTCGTTAAGAAGTGTCACCACCTGACAAGGGATGGGGCAGCACAGGGCCTGAGGCTGGCACCCGACTTTCTAGGAAATGTTAGTCCCCAAGCCGCGAGGAGGCGTGGGAACTCGGGAACAAGGGATCGATCGTCCTGTGATCGAGGATCCCGACAGCCCCGTGAAGCTCCCGCCGGCCTCCCCTTCCCACCTCCTCCCTCTCGCCCACGGCTCTCACCTGCATGGGCGTGCTCTCTGCCGACAAGGCCGTGAAGCCAACGATGTCACTGAAGTAGATGGTGACACTGTCAAAGGCCTCAGCCTGTACCGTCTCTCCCCGTTTTAACTGCTCTGCCACTGAACTAGGAAGCAAGGAAGCGGTGTGAGCCTGCCTCCGAGAGAGGCTGGGGGAGAGGAAGAGGGGCGTGCGGTGTGGCGCAGCAGGGGCAGTGCCGACGTGAAAGGTGGGCTGGGCCGAGCAGGAAGAGGCCCAGGAGGACATTACAGCCGGGGGCAAGGGGGGGCGCCCGAGTGCTGGGGAGCTGGGCGGGCATCCCTGGGGATGCCGGAGGTTGAGAGCGTTTTACGTACACCTGCTGGGCAGTGCCCTGAGGAGGGACTGGAAGCCAGAAAGAAGGCAGCCCAGCTCATTGGAAGGCACAATGATGGCACACATTCTACAGCCAGGGGGCTCACTATGGCAAGATGGAGGCCAGCCAGGTGCTGGGGGCGGGAGGTGAGTTGTCAGGGGCTCAGCGAGGCAGCGGGCGGCAGCGGGGCCCAGGGGAGGCCCAGGGGAGGGGGCGGAGGCCTCACTGGGGCAGGATCTGATAGAGCAAGGCTTCGGCCTTCCGCTTCTCCTCCAGGTAGGCCTGCGTGCGCTCCTCCACCAGCTTCTCCAGGTTGTTGGCGTACTGCTCCATCCGCAGCAGGAGATTGTCCAGTATGCTGGTGCCGCCCTCCCTGCGGGCAGCCAGAGATGGCACCTGCTCCACGACTGCCCCCGCACCCGCTGTCTGCACCCTCTAGCCCCACCTCATCCTCCGAGACCGAGGCGGGGTCTAGCCCTGCGGAGCCCCGCCCCTCAGCGCCCTCTCACTTGTTAAAGCGACGAATGAAGCCCTTAATCTGTCCGAAGTCTGGCCGCTCAGCGGGGTCCTGCGCCCAGCATCGCTCCATCAGCAAAACCAGCTCCTCGTTCAGCTGGGTGCGGTCAATGCTCGGCCGGAAATATGGCCGCTGACTGTTTCGGACCTTCTGGACAATCTCTGAGGGTGATACAGGGTTTGGATGAAGACCGGGCCCCCAGCTAGAAGAGGCTGTGTAGTGAATTGACTCTCACCTTTGGGGCTGAGGTCCAGGCCCTCCAGAAAGAAAGGACCACTGCGAAGTGCTATCTCCTGGAGGATGATCCCAAAGCTATAGACATCAGCCTTCTGCATGCCCGTGGTTGGCAGGGGGCTCCCACCGAGCACTTCTGGGGCTGTCCATAGCTTCTCTGAAAAGGGGGAACAGCTGGCCAGGTCTTCAAAAGGGCACTCTCATGCCCACCGAGGCTCATTCCCGTCACACCCCCCCATAGCTGTTAGCTCCTATCCCCCTCCCGCCCTCCCTAGGTGGAGATGACCAGGGCCTCAGGAGTAGGACAAGGAGGGATCGGGGCACGGCAGGGGAGGAGGACCTCACTGGCATAAAGGGCGTGGCTGTCATCAGGCTCAGCAGTGGATCGGAAGCTGGCCAGGCCATAGTCTGTGATTTTGAGCACAAAGCGACTATCCACCACACAGTTGGAGGACTTGAGACTCCCATGAGATGCAATAATGCTGTTGTGGAGGAAGGCCATGCCCTGCAGGATACAGATCAAGTCACAGAATCCCATCGGGACTGGGATACCCCTCTTCACAAGGTGGGGATTAGCTAGCCGTCTAAAGGTCTTGGGACCATAAAAACGTAGAAAGCTGATTTGGGAAGGCATTCTTTGCACACTTTCTACCTAAGGGAGAGTCATCCCCCGGTACCGTAAGCAGTACACAAGCACCCAGGCACCAGGAATGGGAGACCCTTCAGAGGAGGGACAAGGGGAGGTATCAGTTGTTACCCTGAAAAGGACAGTCAGTCTTCTGGGTGGTGAAGAGAACAGAACTGTGAGGGCGAACCCCAAGACTGAAATGATACCCATGTGGGCTCAGATGCACGGCCACCAATGAGGGAGACTTGGCTGAAGACCAAGTGTCAGGAGTAACGAGATGGCCAGTTGTGAACACTATCGCGTAAGCACAGCCACAGGCAGGTCACAGTAGGGGGAAGGCGATCTACTGGCAGGCATGCTGGGTCACAGAGAAGGGAAATTAGAAAAACCTGCAGAATGGACCCAGAGCTGCCAAGCCAGTCCAGAAGCCTGGACCACCTGGCCTGCGGAGGCCAGAGAGGGAGGAACCCTTGCGTGAGGGACTGTGAGGCAGGCTGCCAGAGGGCAGAGTGGTGCATCCCAAAAATGAAACCTCACAAGCCCACAAGTCAGCTTGGGTGACACAGAAAAGAGGTGCGGTGCTGACCAGAATGGCACACGTCTACAAGTTTAGCTCTGAGCTTAAACTCTGGTCTCTGTGAACTCTTCCCTTTTTCACAGTGAGCCCGCGATATCAGTAAAACCTTGGGAATCCCCAAATGTGTGAACACAGAAATGATCAGGCTTCTGGATTTTTATACATCATTTTGTTCCATCAAATAGTTTTCTGTTTCATGTTTTTATTACAGTCACCACCACCACACCTCCAGTGAAACACCTTGTTAACTTTACCTATTAGTTCTCATTTGATGGCAAACTTTCACACACACACACACACACACACACACACATCACTTCATGAGAATTAAGCAGTGAGACCAAGGCCAGCTTCAGCTTGTGACATGAGGTGACCCACTAGGCTTGCTCACTGGCTATGGGACTTGCTTGTCCAATCATGCAAGGTTCAAATGTAGGCCTCAGGAAATCCATGGACCTACAGGTCACTTGAAAAAAACTGAAACCTCACACAATGGGAAGTAACAAAGGTTTGGTACAATTTTTCTTGATTTCTCTTTGTTTCATTCGTAAGTGTTCTTTTTTAAATTTCAGTTTTTCTGAATAAAAGAGAGGTTATGGCAAATATTGGAGAGTAAAATGATGAGAGGAAAAACAGCATATAAATATGTCTGGGGACTCCACTCATCTTTCCAAGTTAAGAGATTTTAATATAAGCTCTTGGAGGTAAAAGACATAATGGAAAGAGATCTGAGACATACAGGGTAGGAAGCCAAAAAAAACCCCACTGCCACCAAGTCGATTCTGACTCATAGCAGCCCCCACTGGGTTTCCAAGGCTGTCAGTCTTTATGGAAGTAGATTGCCTCATCTTCCTCCCGTGGAGCAGCTGGTGGCTTTGAACCACTGACCTTCTAGTTAGCAGCCAAATGTCTTACCAACTATGCCACCAGAGCTCCTTTATAGGGTTGGAAACCCAACCTTTATAGGTATGGGCATCCCTATGACAGATAAAACTCTTCTCTCCCATTATAAACCCAAGACTCCTTATCTCCCAGCACCGCCTAACCATAGAAATAAGAGGAAATAGAGAAGGGGGTTTTCAGAGGACTGGAAAGAGAACCTTTAAGCAAAGAAAGAAAGACGGAGGCATCCAGGGTGGATGGACTCTCAAGAAGTGGAGAGGAAGCTGCTGCGTCGTGGTAAACCGAGTCAGTGTCATGAGACAGTGTATGTGCACTGCTGTGTGGAACGGGAATTTGCTCTGTAAACTTTCACCCACATCACGATTAAAAATAAATAAATAAATGGTGGAGGCGGCTCACCTTAACAAGGTCGTTGATGAGTGAGTAACGGAACATCCAGTCCAAGTTGATACTGTCATTTTCCAGAATATCCTGGCAAGGGACACAGAACAGAGAAGGTGACTGTCCTCGTCCCGCTGGCTGTCTCCTGGCTTAATGTCACGCAACTCGGGGCCTGTTTCCCTCCGCCACGCGTGATCCCCTCCGCCCGCCCTCACCTGCAGGCTCCCACGAGGACAGTACTCGGTGACGATGCAAATGTTGGGGGGGTCTATGCAGGCGCCAATGAAGCGAGTGAGATGGTTGAACTGGACGTCTCTCATCTGGCAGAAGCAGCAATGGGGAGAGAAGGGAAACTGAAGGAGCTGAAAGTTCAGCGCAGAAACCCTGTCCTACACCCAAGGGCCTTTCCCTTAGCCCCACCCACCCCATAAAACCATCCATAAACAGCCCCCGGCCCCTCCAGCTAACTCCCCTCTCTTCCTCCTCATGGCTCTCCACCCCTGCCCTCAACCCGTACTCTGTGACATACATGTTTCAGTTCAAACAGGACCTGCCGGGTCAGCTCGATGCGCTTCTTATTCACATGTTTGATGGCAACAACATTGCCCTGATGGCGGCCGTGAAGGGAGGAAAAGGAAAAGGAAAATTAGTATCAGAAGGAGTTGCTGGGTGCTAAGAAACACCAGAGAACTGTGGGAGCGCCAGGGGCTCAGCTGGGACAGAGAGGAGGAGGGGACGCAGGGCAGAGGTTCACGGACGGACGGAGCTGGCAGATGGGGATGAGACAGGATGGAATGGTGGGGGCCGAAGAGGCAGACGACTTCACCTTGAAGTGACCGGTGTTGGCAAAGATCTGGTATTTCCCATGAGCTGTCATGAGCGAGCCGTAACTGGATCCCCGCTGGGGCCAAGGACAACACGGAGGCGGAAGGATGAGAGGAACATTAGATGGTGGTGGCAGTGCTGTCGCCGATGCACAAGGGAAGGTCTAGGGTGGGGAAGGCCAGGGCCTCGGAGGGAAGCGGAGGGACCGCGGACCGGGCTCACCAGTGACAGTGTGAGGCGGCTGCCTGCGCCTTTGTGGTGCCGCTCTGAATTCCCGAACTGCAGCTCCTCCCAGCGGATGCGCCACAGCATGCTAGCCAGCTCCCGTTCCAGCATCAGCTTCCTGAAAGGACCCCGCGCCTCAGTGGGCCGGCAAGCCCGTTCCTGCCACCCCACGAGGCTGCCCTCCAGCTCCTGAGGCCGCACCGGTTACCCCAGCGGAGGCAAGACTGAAAGATAAGGATGTGTTCGCCACCCGTGCCCTATGCTCCGTTACAAGCACCGAGGTCAAAAGTGAAAGTTGTCTTAAAACAGCAGCATCCGTAGAAAACTTGTCTTTGACATTCACCCCAAATGACTAGTCTATCTACTGGGCCTAGAATGGAAGGCGAAGCCAACACCTAGGCTGTAAGGTTAGGAAGAAAGCAAGCCGGAGGGCAAGATGTTGTTAGGTCTAAGACTCGACCACCAAATTCAGAGACCTGCTGTCCCTAGCCCGGGTCACAGACTTCGAAGTCTGTGGAGCAATGGACAGGAAGGGAGCAGCTGCGCAGTGGAAACCCCAGAACTCACCGGAAAATGAGGAAGCTGGACACCCCGAACATGATGAAGGTGATACCTGTGCCCAGGGCCACTATTGCCAGAGTCGAAAGTGGGGCTGCAGGGGAGAGAGAGACCCTGAGGAAGACTGTGTGTGGGGCTGGGGGAAGGGCAGGCGGTGGAGCTGAGGGTGTGCGCCAGGAGGGAGCGGGGCAGGCGAGGGGCAGGACGGAGGCGGGCGATCACGGGAGAAGGCCTGGGCCCAGCCCCTGCACACACCCACTTTTGTCACAGGATGGCTCGTCCAGGTCAAAGGCACAGGGGGGGTTGTCCAGGGGAGGGGCCCCCTTCCTCCAGGGGATAGGCCGTCCTGTCCACCAGATCTGCTTCTCGGCTCCTGAGTAGTGGGCTGCAGGCTGTGAGGGAGAGGCAAACTGGGCCCGCAGGCCTGCTCCCCCAACCCGCCCCCCAAACCTCTGCTGTGTTCCCACGCGGCTCCCCAACCGGCCACCACCCAGGCTGCAGCCCCAGCAGAGAGATGTATCCCTGCCTCTAGGCCCTCTGACTCTGCCCCCACTGAACCCCCCAAAAGCCCACACCCTCTTCCGCACCTCTTCCCCCATCACCTGAAAGTCCCCGGAATCCAGGTCTCCCATGGCCCACAGGACAAAATCAGTCTCCCGGTCATTGTTCTTGTCCATAACAACCAGCCCAGTGACACCTAGGGAAGAGAGCTCCTGACTTTGAGCCCTGCCCCAGCCCCTCTACCATCCCCACGATTCCTCCAGGTGCCTCAGCGGCTGCCCCCGACCCTGTTCCTGACGCGGGTCCACCCCCGCTCTGTTCCCCGGCCCCCTCGCTCTCCTCCTGACCCTGGCGGCTGTACCCCTCTGCCCGCTCCACTTCTGAGCCCAGGATCAGCCCTCAGGCCTCCGTCCGACCCTGCTCATTACCACGGTATCTCCGTCCCTGCATCTTCTCCACGATTCGAAGCCCGTCCTCCCGGGCGCCCCCTTCCTGCACCGTCTCGTTCAGCACCTCGGCGTACAGCAGGATCCCGTCGTAGAAGCAGCCGGCGATGAGGTTCATCTGGGGGTGGCAAGGCGAGCAGTGCACTCCCACCTCCTGGGGGCACCTCCCCAGCCCATCTTTGGGGTCTCCTTCCACCTCTTCTCTCTGCTGGTTTGCTGTCTTTCCCCTTCTCATTCCTAAGGGGTCATCCTTGCCTAACTGGGCCCTAGGGCAGACGGAAGGGCATAGCCCCTGCAGTGGGGCTGGCCCCAGGGCCGAGGTTTGATGGTTAGGGAGGGCAGCCCTTCTCCTGAGCCTGGCTCTCCGGGAGACAGAGATCGACTTACCAGGGAGGGGGCCAGCTCCACACCAAAATCTGCCCGGGCTCTCATCAGTAGACGATGTTGGAATTCTTGATACTCGGGATTTGGGGGTTCTCGGTACGTGATCACCAATACCGTCTGTACAACAGGACACAGAGGAGAGGGAGCGGGGCTCAAGATTGGGGAGCGGAGGAGGCAGCACAGGGAACTTGGGATGAAATATGCGTGGTGAGTCTGAGACAGAAAGACTGTGCTGAACTCTGTGCATGTTTAAGAGGTCTGAGGAGAGGGACGGCACCCCTCCGTGAAAGGCAGATAGGGCTCGTTATGGGGAGATGGAGACTTGGAAACAGATGACGTCAACACCATGCCCCCGGCCCAGCCCACCGGAAGCCTCTCTCACCGCCAGGCCCTCCTGCCAGATGACTACCCTCTGACAGCCTCCAGCCCATCCTTTCTGGGTCCCTGTTACTACTGAGGACAAGGCTGATCAACAAGCCCTCTCTAAGGTGTTAATTACCCTTGATGTTATCAGTAACATCTTTGCACTTCCACTTGGGCAACTTGAAGGTGGTGCCTCAATCCAGTGACTAAAGAGATTTCGGGCCTGTGGTGACTGGGGGAAGTATCCTGGGACAAAGGCTGTCAGTTCACCTGTGTAACAGGTGTTAAACACCTGCATGAGCAGTGCGGTGCTGCTTACCAGGGTGGGCCCACAGAGCACCACAGAATAGATGTGCGTCACAGAGACACACTGTAACGCGCCCACACACACACCATCGACGAGTCACACCTCTCAGTGGCACACAACGGGTCTCTGTCTCTCACCCAAGTGCCCACGTGTCTCCCATTACCTCACACGTCCCCCCTTCCTTAGTCGAGGACCTACCAGCCTCGGTCTCTGCCTCAGACCCCATCGTCACCGAACCTGGTCTCTGCCCAGGACACACAACATCAGAGAAAGATTTTCCTTCCCTATATTTTGTGAAGCATGACTGTGTGAAACGACAGGTGAGAATGTAGTCATTTCTCATCCTGTGATTTCCACTAGTGTTTAAATTCCTGCCGTGAAAGTACCTGTCACTGGACGCACCACACATGATGGGCTACATATCAGGCCATCCAGGCAGAAGGGCATTCAGTCTGTGACACACGCTTATTATAGTGGACTGGGGACCTGAGGTGGCTCTCACAGCTAACCCGCTCAGCTGCTGACTGAAAGGCTGGCAATGCTTATCCACCCAGGGTCCCTCAGAAGAAAGTCCTGGTGATCGGTTTGTTTAAAAACATCAGCCACTGACAACCCCTGCCCTGCCACACACGTTCACTATGAGTCAGCCGGACTGATGTCAGCTGGTTTGATTTTTGGTTTACGTTCAGCTGGAGTTTATTTTAAGACATAGCTTTTCTTACTGATGCCATTGGTTGCTTGATCACCACTTCCACACTCTCTCACTCCCAGGCAAAATGAAAAGGAAGAGGGAGGGACTGAAAATAGCATCAGAAGGATTTGCTGAGTGACACCTGTGCCAAGAATAAAAGCAGAGGAGTGGCAGGATGTCGCTGATAAACTATGAAAAGTTGGCAAGAAAGCTGAGAACAATCAGGTTGAACACAGTGTTGTTGTTGTTGTTGTTGTTGTTATGTGCCGTCGAGTCGAACCCCCGACTCATAGCGACCCCTCCTTGGGTTTCCGAGGCAGTATCACTACGGAAGTAGATTGCCCTATCTTCCTTCCGAGAACACAGTGTACATCTCAAGAAAGGCTAATGACAGGGGGTTTGTTAGTTTTTTGATGCTTAGTAATTCTCTCGGACCCCTGGTGCCACAGTTGCTAAAGTGCTTGGCTGCCAACTGAAAGGGCAGAGGTTTGAACCCACCAGCCGCTCCACAGGAGAAAGATGTGGCAGTCGGCTTCCATAAAGATGACAGCCTTGGAGACCTTGTGGGCAGTTCCACTCTGTCCTCTAGGGGCGCTGTGGGTCGGAATGGACTCCAGGCAGTGGGTGTGGTTTGGGCTTTGCTTCTGTGAAGATTGACAGCCTTGGAGACCTTGTGGGCAGTTCCACTCTGTCCTCTAGGGGCGCTGTGGGTCGGAATGGACTCCAGGCAGTGGGTGTGGTTTGGGTTTTGCTTCTGTGAAGATTGACAGCCTTGGAGACCCTGTGGGGCAGTTCCACTCTGTCCTCTAGGGGCACTGTGAGTCAGAATCGACTCCACAGCAAGGGATTTTCACTCTCTAGGTTGGCGTATCTGCTGTATTACAGGTTCTCAAACTCTTCATACACTTATAAAGTATTGAGCACTCCAAAGACCTTTTGTTTATGTGGATTATGGCTATTAATATTTACTATATTGGAAATTAAAATTGATAAAGTTTAAATACAAGAATCCAGAAACACACCATCCATTAACGGTCAGGACAATGATGACATCACGTGTCCTGTGACTGAAACCGAGTGCTATTTCCCCCACCCTGGCACCTGGATGGGAATAGATAAGTAGACTGGATTACCCCCAACTATTTCCCCCACCCTGGTTAAGACAGATAATTAGATAAGACCCCTCAGGGGGATAAGTAAACTGGATTATCCCCAAAAGTATTTTAGAAACAACTTGTAAATGAACTCTGGCCCGAGGACATAAGGGAACAAAAATTAATTGCTGACCCTCTCCCCTCTGCCCAAGCCCCTATCAGCTGACTCATCCGTCACCCATTTCGTGTTCACTCCCCAAACTGTGAATATGCACAACCCCCTCTCCTGAAACCTACAAAAACTGTTTCAATGGCATCTCGGGGAGTTAAGATCTGGGTACAGACTACCCCTAACTTCTTGCATTGCTGCTTTTCAATAAATAATTTTCTCTCCTCTCAATCTCGGTGTGTAAACTGTTTTGGCCTGACTGCACACCGGGCAGGGACCCACCTTTGGTCCGGTACCATGACCTCTGAGAAACTCCACCGTATAATCATGAAAGCAGGAGAGTGACCAAGGCAAGTAACATCTCAGCATTACTTTTAAAGTACTTTGACCTCATGTTCACCTAAAAGAATTCCAGAGATCCCCAGGGTCCCAAAATCACACTTTGAAAACCTGCTATGCTAATCCCATTACTAGGTCTATATCCTAAAGAAGTGAGAGGCAGGACACAAATAAATAAATGCACACCCATGTTCATCACAGCACTATTTACAATAGCGAAGAGATGGAAACAACCTAGGTGCCCATCAACAGAGGAATGGATATACAAACTGTGGTAGACAATGGAATACTATACAACCCTAAAGAATAATGTAGTATCTGCAAAACACTGCATAATTTGGATGAACTTGGAGGACATTAGGCTGAGTGAAATAAGTCAGTCACAGAGGGACAAATATTGTATTAGTCCACTATTGTAAAATTCAAGGAAAGGTTTATACACGGAAGGAAATTTTCTTTGTTGGTTATCATGGATGGGAGGGGAGGGAAAATTCCTAGACAGGTTGGAAAAAAATAAAAACAATAGATAGATAGACAGAAACCAAGGATTATTAGTGGTTTCCAGCGGCAGGAGGGAAGGGAAAGGGGAAAGTTTTGCTGGCGGGGCATCGAGTTTATGCTAATGGTGGCAGGGTATTTTGGGAAAGGGTCACAAGGGCAACACAACATCAAACGTCCCTGAGCTGCAAATGGGGAAGCTGTTACATTGGCTGATGTCTGGTATGTTTTCACCACAATAAAAGTAAAAAAAAAAAAGAAAAGAAAAGACTGCTATGCTAGATTCAGTTTTGCTGTAACAATTCAGTTTTGCTTTACACTGAGCTCTGGTAGCATAGTGCCTAAGGCACCTGACTGCTACCCAGAAGGCTGGCGGTTCAAATCCACCAGCCACTCCTCTGAAGGGAGGTTGGGCAATCTACTTCCATAGTGACACTGCCTCGGAAACCCAAGGAAGAGTCACTGTGAGTTGGGTCCAACTCAAAGGCACATAACAACAACAGTTTACACTGACTGGTTCCATGACTGGGGACCCATTATCTGTGAATATTAAAAAAATAAAAAAAACCGCAACCATTGCCGTGAAGTTGGATCTAACTCATACTGACCCCTCCTTGGGTTTCCAAGGCAGTATCACTACAGAAGTAGATTGCCCAACGTTCTTTCCAGGGAGTGGCTGGTGGGTTTGAATCGCCAGCCTTCTGGTTAGCGGTCAAATGCCTTAGGTGCTATGCCACCAGAACTCCCTTGTGGATACTAGCAATTAAAAAAACAAAGGTCTCCAAGGAGTCTGTGTGCTTGCCCAGGGGCCAGAGAGAAGGTGGCAAAGGCTGCGAATGTTCCATTTCACAGAGAAGCCCAGGGGAAAACAACTGAGCAAAAGCTCCCAAAATAGGCCCACCAGTGGGTGGCCAGCCTGGACGCTAGGAGGGCCCTAGGTCAAGTGCCCTGGTGAAGCTGGCCACCACTGCTGGGCCACCCACACGGAGACTGGCTCAGGCTGGAGGCACTGTCAACAGTGGCCTGAATGGACAAAGAATGACCTCCAAGAAGAGAGCCTACCTCCATGGCCCTTGGTTTAATGCCACGTCCATTCTTACTGCTGATGCCTCTCAACTGCAAATGATTTCATGGTCGCCCAGGTCGGGACCTCTGCCTGCCTTTCTGACCCTTGATGTAATGCCTAAGGTATCTGACTGCTAACCAGAAGGTTGGTGGTTCAAACCTACCAGCTGCTCCACAGAAGGAAGAGGGGGCAATCTACTTCCATAAAGATCTACCACCTTGGAAACCCAATGCGGGTCGCTATGAGTCGGTATTGATTCAATGGCAGTGAATTTGGTTTTTATATGGATACAGAGATAAACATGGAATACAAAGATGAGCATCATCTCTGCCCTTGAGCTGCCAAAGCTTAACGGAAAAGTCCTATCAACATAGTTCGGTTCAGGGGCTCTCCCCCAATAGCTCATATCCAGCAGGAGCTGGGACCTTCTCCTTGAGTGTGACACCCTCCTGGAAAAGCTTTCGGTATCTGCGTCAAAGCCTCCCTCCTCACCTGCCTCTGGCCTGGTCTGGGACCTCAGAGGGAAAGGTATCAGTGGAGGAAGGGCTCCACTCTTTAATCCGTGGCCGGAGCTGACCACGCAACTCCCCTCATGCCCTGCTCAGTAGTGGAGAAAGACGAGAGTAGCTGTGGTAGAGATCACTTCAGCCTCCCCTCCTCCTACCCCAAAGCCTCGGCTTTCCCTTCAGCACATCCTGGGTGCTCAGTCTCCCCCTTGTGTTATGGCAAACCTCCCTCTCGGTTTCTCCATCTGAATAACACCTAGAGGGAGTGAGAAAACTGAGAATCAACTGGGGTAACTGTTAGCTGACTGGATCCTTCTTCTTAGCCATGTGCTGAGGACCCTTGGCTGGTGGGAATTTCCCAAAAGGATACCGCCTAGAAGGCTGGTCCTCCCCTCTGGGAGAGTCAGGGAACCTCCTTGACCACATGAACCAAAGTATACGCCCCTCATTATTCTCCTCTCCTACCTCCCGATTCCTCAGCCTTTCCAGGAGCACTGGCCACAGTTCGTTCCTATGTTGGTATTTACTTGCTTATGTGTGTGTTGTCTGCCATCCTACTAAATGTTAAGCTCCAAAGAGGAAGAACTATGTCTGCTATGTTCTCTACCATACACAGTGCCTGACACACTGACTGGACATAGTAGACACTCCACCAAGCTAGTAGAATGGTCAATCTTCAGACGAATCAATGAATGAATAAACTGTGACTGAATCATGTGGGAAATTCTACGATGGACTTAAACACAAGAGTAGGAAGATCAGACCAACCTAAGGATTCAGGACTTGCTTCCTAGAAGAGAAACAACTGGGCCTAGACTTCAAATGAGCAAATACTATCTATGCAGACAAAGGTGAGACACTACATGGTACGTGGTGTAGGCAGAATCTACACCACAACAGAACCTTCCAGTGCCCACGTTCAAATGTGACAGTCACAGACTCACACTCAGGCATCCAAAGAGATTTGCCCTTCCCCGTCAGATGCACAACAGTCAGTCACAACTGAGTGCATCATCACAGCCACCTAAAATCTTACTGCAGAACAAAGGCCACCCAAATCCAGCCTTTATGCCAAGCTACTTAAAGTCAAGGAATCTCAGGGTTGAAAAGACATTAAGGTCACCCCAAGAGCCTCCTCAAATCCTTTGTGGTGAAAGGAAGAATATGGATCGATAAGAATATGGACAGATGAATAAGAAATACATGTATAAGCTAACAAAAAAATGGTGGGAGAATCAGGGAACGCTTCATAAGTATGACTTTGAAAGGCAGAGATTTGAGGTGAGGGAAGGAAGAACATTCCAGACAAAGGAGTAAAGGACACACAAAGGCTTGGGGGGAGGAAGGCTCAGGGATCCAGGGATCTGAGGAAAGTCTAGTCAGCTGATGAACTCTGGGATGACGGGCGTGAGGGCATAAGAGTGAAAAAGCGGGTTGGAACCAGACTTTAACGTCATGACAAGGAGTTGGGACTTAATGCCGTAGGAAATGTCACTGAAAGTTTTATGCAAAGCAGTGAAATGAGCAGAGTCATTTCAACATTCCTACAATAAAAAACTGAATTCTTTAAATCCATGTTTTTCATTCCCACCTACTTCAAGCCCGTATTACCTCACTCCTCTCTAACCTATCACCATTGGTCTCTTTGTCTCCAGTAGTCCTGTCTTCTGATCCAACCTGAATTATATCATGATCATCTTCACAGAAAAACTTCAAGGACCCCAAATTCAAGGCCAAGTGCCTTCATCTTGGACCCGGCCCTCTCCTTGGCCTGATTCTATCTTTGCAACATTATTTCTCTACGTGGTTCCAGCGGACCTTCCTTCTTGCCAGGTGAGTGTCTTCTTGGCCCCTACACATGTTCATTCCTCTCCTTTTCTCTCGGCTCAGGCTGCCTGGAGCCCCTCTCCCACTCTGCCCCTGAACGACCTCTACCTTTAAAGTTACAATAGAGCCTCACTTCCTTTAAAAGCCTTTCTAAAGCCAACCCACAAACCTCTTCCTCCTCTGAGCCCTACAAGGTCCCGGGCATCTGTTCCAGGACACACAATCCCATCCTTTCTCGTCCTTGTGATCTGGCTGGGCCACGGTCATGCTCGCCTCTCCAGGAAGGATGGAGGCCTGCCCAGGGGCTGGGCTCTATCTTTTCCTGAACTTTCTCTCCACCATCTAGCCTGCTCCTGGCACTCAGAGAGTCAGTGTTCCCGATCTCTGCAGGTAGTCAGTGGTGGTAGACACACTGAGAAGGCGTCACACAGGTGCGCACATAAGGAAACATGACAGTACACTTGGAAAGCCTCTGCTCTCGTCACTCCTGTAGCTCAGAATTGCTGCCCTGCTCCTGGGGTCCCTGTGGGCTTCTAAGACGGAGAGGAACCCTGGGGGCACAGGGATGAAAGCCTCGAGGCTCAAGAGAATCTCCAGTGTGCCACCTCCTCCGCCACCGCCCTCGCCTGGCTCAGACCATACCTGGAAGGCCTCTCTGAGGGCCTGGGCCTGTTCCCGGGTGCGGTTGTCCTGCCAGGGCCGGCCCGTCGAGCGCGTGGGGCCCGCACGGAGACTCTCTCCGAAGACGTCCAGGTAGAAGAAGACGTAATCGCCGTTGGTCAGGTTCTCCCTCTGGGCCTGGAGCAGGATCTCATGCAGCATGTCCACAGGGCCACAGATGTACACGACTGGGGACGGGCAATGACGAGAGGCGGCGCCCTGAGAAAGCGCCCCCTCTCTGAGCCGCTCCATGTCCATCTTAGCAAGAGGAGAGTAGGCCCTGACCTGTCAATCACCCAGCAGAGGCTCCGGTCCCGCCCCTGCAGGCTCTGTCACTAGCACCCTGGGGCCAGAGGGACCATCTGGCAGAAGTCAGAGCAAGGGAGCCACCCTCCAGCCTCTCCTTTTGCAGGCCTCCTCACTCGCCCACCTCGCCCCTGCCTCTGCCTGGCTTCCAAGGCACTGACTCCTCAGTCTCTCAGGGTGAGCCTGACCTCGGCCCCCCACTGAGTCTGCTCCAGCCCCAAGCCCACTTCCAGAGTCTCCACAACTCTCACGCTGCCAAGGAGTCTTGTGACTCCTTGGGAAACCTGTGCTAACACACAGGCACACGAATCAGCCTGGCCACGGGTCGCATTCCCAACTCCAGGGTTTGCCAGCTGCTTGCCGAACTCAAAAGCCCCAAATCCCACATTCTCCTGAGACAGGCTTCCCCCTCATGACATCTCACCACATCTCCTTCCTCCCGTAAGTCTGTCAAGAAGTCTGGCTTCTCCCCTGGTCATGCCTCAGCCCTCCCACAGGTGCACTGCCCACCTGGGCCTCTTGATCCCACCTCTCAAGGACGGCATCTCAAAGCCTGCCTCCACCGGGAGCTTGCGGGCTGGGCTCCCGGGAGACAGCCACCCTCCTCCCCTGACCGTGAACAGCGGGGCCACACTCACTGCGCCCGTTGGCCCGGATGAAGTGCGTGGCCTGCTCAGGGCCGCCAGGCTCTCGGGTGTACACCTGGTGCTGCACGCTGAGGTTGCTGCCCTGCAGCGCCTCGAAGACGCCCTCTATGGTGAAGTAGTGAGGCCGGTCGTCCGTGCGGGCGTCCAGGTACAGCAAGGCAGCGCGGGCCGTCCAGTTGAAGTGGCCGTGCAGGGTCACCACAAACTCGCCCAGCTTGGGTGCCGAGGGGCCCGTGCGAACCAAGGTGCGGTAATGCTCGTTCTTAGCCGCAAAACCAGAGGCCACAGCGCCCGCCGTCAGCAGGGGCAGGCGCCAGTGGGAGGCAAAGCGGGCCACAGAGGCAGCGGGGTACACGCACCCGGGGCCTAGCAGCAGGTCGGGGTCATGGTACAGCTTGAGGTCCACGGCGCGCAGCGGTGCCAGGTACTCAGAGCAGGCGCCATCCAGCTCAGAGCTGACGAAGCGCAGGTCCACGGGCAGTGCCCGGCCCAGCGCCTCCACGGCTAGGGCCACAGCGGGACCCACCCGCGGCCAGGCCCAGGCATAGCTCAGGTTGTGTTCCGGCAGCACCACCGCCAGCGTCAGGTTCCGGGCCCCGGGAGGTCGCACCCCACCTGCCAGTGCTGCCACCAACAGCAGCAGTGACGGCAGGGCCATGGGGGTACGGCAGGAGCCCCACCCGCCCCAGGACCTGGGGCCACTACGGCCTACAGGCCAGGCGCAAGCGCCACCCAGCCTGGCACCTGGGCAAGGGGCTAGGAGGAGAAGGAAGGGCCAGCCAAGCGGGCGCAGGGCACGGACGGTGCCGGGGTCTGGGGAGGGGGGAGTCCCAGGGGTGGCCAAGCAGTGGCTAGCCGCCCCGGGGAACCCTGCGCACTGCGTACATGCGCCCCTCCGAGTCGGCGGGCAGGACGAGGGAGGCGCCTGGGCGGCCGGAGAGCGGGATGGGGGCGGTGCAGGGCTGCGGAGGGAGAGGGGAGCCGCGGCTGGGATGGGGTAGGGGCGCTGGGGCCAGCCGCTCCAAGGCGCCGGCCTGCGGGGACCTCCCAGCCGGCGCGGCGAGGGGCGCAGGCGGCTGCCAACAGCGGCGCC
>NW_006921761.1:3442929-3452928 GCF_000298275.1 Orycteropus afer afer
CGATCACCGCAGGGCCGGCCCTGGGTCCCGAAGCCCGGGTGCAGCCCGCGGGCTCTGGCCGCCTGGAGCCCTCCAGCGACCCCAGGCCTCTGCTTTCCGGGCTTATGGGGCTGCTCTTAGGGGCCTTCTTAGCTCCCCTGAGCCTGTCCTAACAGTCAGTCCCCGGGAGCAGCCGGGAACCCCAGTGCTGGGTGTCCTCACTCGTCCCTGGCCCCGCAGCCCATTCCACCTCTGGAGGCCAGCAGCCTTAGCCTTCTGTCCTCGCTGGAAGACAGGCCTCACTCCAGAACCAAGGGGCCTCCAAGGCTGGATCTCACACAGTGCATTGTGTCTTCTTCGCTGGGGCCCTGCGGTCTCTCTCTCTCTCTCTCTGTCTCTCTCTCTCTCCCACTGTCCCCTTGCCCCTCTGTGCTCGCCCCATGTCCTCAGGGGCCCACTAGAGCCCACCAGGCTTCCCCCACACCATCTGCTCCAGGCAGCTCCGGGGACAGCCTGGGTCCCCTTCTGTCCCCATTCACAGCAAAGGCCAGCGCCTGGAGAGCGCCTGCAACCTGAGTGTGCACAACCTCCTGCCGCCAGGGAGGCCGCTGCAGCCCCCTGGGGTTCCACACCTCTCCTAAGCTGCTGACCCAGAGCTCACCCCAGGTACCCCGGTTCTGGAGTGCTGATCTGTTCCTGGGGAACAGCTTGCAAGGCATGACCTCATGGTTGCGGGGAGGGGCTGCTATGGGACCTTGGGGAGTTTCCTCACTGTCATAAAGGAGGGGACGTGAACCCGTTCCCCTCCCCCTGCCGAGAGCCAGTTTATCACCCCCTTCCATCGACTTCCCCAGAAATAGCCAAGCAGCTAAGAGCCCCTGGAGCAGAGAGGAGGGAGGAGTGCAGGGGGACAGGGGCGCAGTTTCTCTGAGATGAAGCGACACCTAGTGGTTCGAGGGGGAAATGAAGGACAATGCCATTTTATTCTTAAGTATGCTGTGTTTCATTGAGCGCTGGTGGCCTTGTACGTCCTGTGAACACAAAGAAAACTGTTTAATGCCACCAAACCCTGGGCTACGGGCAAATCCACAGACAGGTGAGAAGATCAGGTGGGGACAGGTGAACAGGGATACACCGCAGACCAAGGACACATCTGGCTGAAGATAATCTTACACATGCACTTGTGCTGCAAAATTAGCCACACACATTACAGAAGTAACACAGGACAGGGTGGGAGTGGCTGCTCAGAAACAACCAAACCTTGAGAGAGAGTCACTGGGCTGTCGACTTGGGACCGTAGTCTCAGGGACATCATGAGCACAACATGGCACATGAAAGTCTCATTCTACATCCTGCTTTGGTGAGCAGTGACTGGGGTCTTTTTAAAAGCTTTCAAGCAGCTTTTGAAGATGCAATTGGTCTCCTCTCATCTGGAGCAAAGAAGAGTGAAGGAAATCAAAGGCATCTGGAAACAATTAGTCCAAGGACAAGATGAACCATGAGGACCTCGGTCTTCACAACCCTGAAACCAGAAGAATTAGATGGTGCCCGGCTACCAATGCCAACCACTCGGGAAGGGATCAAACCTGGAGATCCTGGGTAGAGTGGGAAGGAAAACGTGGAACACAATTCAAAAACATGAAAATGACCAGAATTACTGGTCAGAAAGAGACCGGTGGAACCCCCTAGACCATGGCCACACGATACCCTTCAGGCCGAGAAATGGACTTACTTCCATGGATTGGCTCTCAGCCCAACAGCGGAAAGACCTACACGCAGAACACCTAGGCCAGGGCAATGCACCCACCTCCTCTAGGGAGATGCACCCCTCGGATCAATCAGCCATGACACACCAGAGGGGCAGCACTCACACAGAGGGCAAGCTGGACAGACAGGAATGCCTAGGGAAGAGGGGCACAGGGAGGGGGGGTGGGGAGGGGGGTCTGCTACGGTTGGGGAAGGTAATCGGGACCATGAAATCAAATGTGCATCAACTGCTGAATGTGAAACACATCTGCTTTGTAAATCTGCGCCCTAAGCACAATTTAAAAAAAAAAAAACGGGGGGGAAACCAGGTAAGCAGCCCTAATACAGCCCTTACCTTTCGAGCCTATAGCCGAATCGCTAGGGCTCAGAGGTCAAAGGCGAGCCGCCCTGGACAAGTGTTCTTGCTCCAAGCCCAGCAGAAACAGAAGCCTTAGGATAACTGCATCCTGAGCAGGGAGGGATGGTAGGTAACTCTAGTTCCAGACTCCTGACGCTGTCAGACAGCGAAAAGGAATTTTGTCCTGCCTGGGCGGGGAAAAAAAGAATGGGACAGCCAGAGGAGTAATGAAAGACCTGAAAAAGACGTGGCTCTGCCATTAGAGCAGCAACCAAATCATGCTTTGTCAGCCAGTACACAGGGAGCTTAGTGCCTAAGCCATTTGAGTGCTAACCAGAAGGCTGCTGGTTCAAACCCACCAGCCACTCTGCAGAAGGAAGACTGGGCAATCTAAACCCAAGGAGGGGTCGGAACCGACTAGACAGCACTGAGTTTGGTTTTTTCAACACACAGCTTTGTAAGAGAAGCAGTCCAGATGTCCCCATGTCTGCCAGAGCTAGGAGGAATCCTATAAATTCCTCATGCACTTCCCCTGTTTAAAGACAACTGAACAGTGAGTTCCCAAGAGTGAAGTCCCCCTGTGGTTTCTAATATCACACCAGAACCCAGGTTCCAGGGCTCTTTGTAGACATTCTGCTGATGAATGGAATTTATAGGACAAAGCTGTGCTTCTAGTTCTGTGCCCACCAAAGACCCTGCAGGCCCAGTGAAGACCCAGACTCCCAGACAAGTCCGAGCATGTGGCGTGTCATTATTTTAGACAGTGAGAAGATCCTGTGTTACACTGAAGACCAAACTTGCAGGCATCTTACCTCTTCCCTCTTCTTTCCAGCTGGCCCTTTATATGTGGGACGCGACAGGGAGACGAAGTTCAGTCATTTAATGTGACTTCTTCTCAGCATCCAGGGAAAGTTTTGGCTTTTTCCTTTTTTTTTTTTTTTTTTCACTTTTCGAGGAAGCTGAAAATATTAGATACAAGAGATCTGTGGTTAGCCATGCATCCTGATGGTCTAATCTATGATTGACGTGGACAGCAAACCCCTCTACAGATCTGGCATGAGCAGCACCCAGCTAGGGTACAACCTCCTCTTTGCAGGGTTGGTATAGCCTTCTAGTCCTCCACAGACACCCCTGTAATCACTCCTGGGGCAAGGCCAGCCCAAACACCTCCTTTCTGGTCCGGATCTGGCCTGTGGGGGAACTAAGAGCTAGCAGCCAGAAGCTGCTATGGTTTCCAAGCTGCCCTGTTCCTGATGGGTGCCATGGAGTCAATTCCAACTCATAGTGGACCCACGCGGCAGGAGGAGTAACCATAGGGTCTTCCAGGCTGTCATCTCTGTGGGAACAGACCATCAAGTCTCTCTCCTTAGAGCTGCTGCCTGAGTTGGAACCACCAATCTTTTGGTTAGCAGCCAAGTGTCTGACCACTGTGCCAAGCCTGTTCCTTAGTGGAAGGCAATCCAAAGCCCGATCATGCTCAGGCAGGCCAAGGGGCATCAAGACCCAAGCTGAGTTCTACGACCACCATGGGCTTCGGGCTCATGCTAACCTTCTCCTCCATGGAAGGTCCTTGTGTCCCAGACTGACTCCTGGGTGAGAGCTGAACAGTTTCATAAGTGACCTGGTCTCACAGCCAAGTCTTGAGTTTGCTGTAAGCAGAGCCTGCACCCCTGACCCATGGGATTCCGGAGAAGCAAAATACCCTTCAGCCTTCATCTGCTTGACCTGCAGAAAAACGCTTGGACTGCATGCCATCAGCCTGCACACAAGACCCTTTCAGGAGAACCTGCCAGCTCCGGGCAGGGAATAGCCACGGGAAGGGGGGTGAAATCAAGCAGAAAGGATGCATTTCAAATGATGCATTTCAGCCAGGGCCAACCAGGGTAAGGAAGTGGTGAAACATACAGAAGCCAAACAAAAAAATCAAACTCACTGGCGTGGATTTGGATCCGACTCATAGCGACCCCTCCTTGGGTTTCCGAGGCAGTATCACTACAGAAGTAGATGGCCCAGCCTTCCTTCTGAGGAGTGGCTGGTGGGTTCAAACCACCAGCCTTCTGGGTAGAAGTCAAGTGTCTTAGGCACTATGCTACCAGAGCTCCCAGTGCCACCTAGGAGAGGGATTTAAGGATCGTCGAGAGACACAACCGTACACGTTTGTCCTCATAATGACCTGTGCTGCAGGTGAGCCCGTACTTCACCCAGGCGCTCCGTCCAGGCCTGGACCAGCACCTCCGTGAGTGTCCAGACAGGTCCCAGTGGTCCCTCCTGCTCCCACACTTGGCCTGTCCTTCAGGTAGGTGCACAGACTGCTTCCCTATGTTCCGACAGTCACCTTTCACCATTATTACCAACCCCAGTAGTTACTTACCACCCCTTGGGAGTAGCTGATAATGTAAAGTCTTAAATATCATATTCTCTGTCGTATTTTCTTTCCCACTCCACTTAAAATTCCACTGTCTCTACAAAATCTTTCACTGAGAAAAAGTGGCATGAGTTTGCCTCATCTTTTTAAATCTTACAGGAGCTCTGGTGGCACTGTGGTTGAAGTGTTGGGCTGCTAACCAGAAGGTGGGGGGTTCAAACTCAGCAACTGCCCCATGGGAGAAAGACAAGGTAGTCTGCTTCTGTGACCACTGACAGCCTTGGAAGCCCTCTGGGGCAGTTCTGCTCTGTCCTCTAGGGGTGCTGTGAGTCGGAATCAACTTGATGGCAGTGGGTTTGGTAGGTTTTCAATCTTGCTAAATTTATATACCCCACATAAAAACAAGCCAAAGACACTTGACCACCACAGCATCTATAGAATGCCAGTGTATTTAACACTATTTCAATCTTCTGTTCTGCTCAGAATTTCCTGGAGTAGCCCAAGTCAGGGGCAAGGAGGAAAACTCTGAAGCAAGCTTTGACAAAGTGGATGGCAGGTGATACACAGTGTTCTTCATGCAGGTCTAACTTTTTTTCAGTATGTGTGATAGTTGGAACTGTGTGTCAACTTGGCTGGACCACAATTCTGTGTGGTTTAAGCAGTTGTGATGTGCGTTATTCCCATGATGGGATCGGATGTACATGTTTTCATTGAAAGGGAATTTCCCTAGGGGTGTAGACTGCTTCCAATATATTTATGGACATCCTGGGAAAAAGAGACACTCTTCTGTGGATTGGGATTCTGTTGCGTTGCCTACAACTGTCCGTGAGCAAACAATCCATCATTCAGCCTGAAGATCTTGAATTCATCATTTGTTGGAGTCAACAGCCAGTATACTGCCTGCCAACCTTGAGCTTGTCAGCCCCTGCAGCTGCGTGAGTCGAGAAAAGCCTCCACCTTGACGTTTGATCCAAGAACTTGGGACTTGCCAGCTTCTGTAAGTGTGTGAGCCATTTTCCTAAGATAAATTTCTCTTTCTCTATATGTATATATAAGCTTTACTGGTTTTGCATCTCTAGAGAACCCAGCCTAACACAGCTGGGTTGAAGTATGTGATGTTAAACAAAGCGAGCCACCAAGCCATGTGTAAAAATGGCCTGAGAGAGGCAGGCGACCTCCTCTAACTTCACAAGAGGTAGAGAGAGTCACCGTGAGCAGCAGCCCAGGGAGGATTCCTATGAAGCCGAGGTCAGCCGCACCGCCCCTCACCATCCTTGTTACCACCCCAAAAAGCAGCTGTCCCCCCATAGCACTCCCTACTTCTCGGCTCTCACACCTGAACTCAGGTTCCTTCTCAGAGCCACAGGCTCCATAATACATCACAAAGGCCACCCAGAACCCACAGACAATACTTACAATTACGAGGTTTATTAGGGAAATAACCAGTTACAATTCAGGAGCAGGAATACTCAGGATACACTCTTCCCACCCTTGCTCGCAGGCAGGCCTCTCTCTGACCCATGGCCCCTGGGCCTGGCCTCTGCCCTGCTTGGGCAAGTGCTACAAAGCTCTTTGGTCTCACTGCTGAGTGCCCAAGGGTGCCCACTCCACCAGGAAGCGTCAACCTAAATGCACTCAGCTCTCTTGCTCTGTAGGTCAGCAGGCCCACTGTAGTCACCTTGCTCCATGGGCCAGGAAGTGCACTGTGCCATCTCACATTGGTCTCCTGGTTCTGCTGCCACGGTTTTTCTGTCACCACTGCTCAGTGTCTTGCACTCTCTCCAGTACTACAGCTCTCTCTGTCTCTCGGGTCTGGGAGGTTCTCAGCACAGGGACCCCAGGTCCAAAGGGCATGCCCTGCTCCCATCTCTTCTTCTGGGTGGCAGAGGTCAGCCCTCTGCTCTGGGATTGTCTCTCTTTCAAGCCTAGTGGATGGCAAAACTAATCAATCCCCTTGTTAGGGTTCCATACACCTTATTTGCATTATTAGCAAGCTGTCCAATCCCCTGGGTGGGCCAAAAGCACCTTATTTGCATAATCCCACCCAATCATTGGGGAGGAATTACAAAACCATGACTAGAAAGGCCATGTAAAAGCAGTCCATCACACTGTACCATGAATAAACATGCCTGTTGCTAAATGGGGGAGCTCTGATAGCATAGTGCCTAAGACACTTGACTGCTAATCAGAAGGCTGGTGGTTCAAACCCACCAGCTACTCCTCAGAAGGAAGGTTGGGCAATTTACTTCTGTAGTGATACTGCCTCAGAAACCCAAGGAGGGGTCGCTATGAGTCGGTCCGACTCAAAGGCGCATAACAACAACAAGATTGCTAAATGGAAAAGCCCATCTGAAAAGGCTACATATTGTCTGATTCCAGCTACATGACATCCTGGGAAAGGCAAAACTATGTTGGGTTGTTGCTGGGTGCCATCAGGTAACTAATAGTGACCCCATGTGACAGGGTGGAACTGTCCCCACAGGGTTTTCTTGGCTGTAATCTTTAACCAGATTGATAGGTCTTCCCCCACAGAGCTGCTGGTGGTTCAAACCAGCAACCTTTTGCTTCGCAGTTGAGTACTTACCCATTGCACCACCAGACTCCTTGACAAAACTGTAGACACTGTCTCTAAAAACTAAACTAAAATAAAGAGACTGGTGATCGACCGAGGGGATGGTGAGATGGTAAATAGGTGCAACACGCTGAAACTACTCTGTTTGCTATAGTAACAGGACGTGACAAAGGTCCCCAAGTGATGCAAATGGTCTACACTCAGCTACAAACCCAAAGGTTGCCTGTTCGAACCCACCCAATGGCACCGCGGAAGAAGCAAGCCTTGCGAGTGGCTTCCGTAAAGACTGCAGCCAACCGCACTCTGAAAACGAGGGCGTCTCCCCAGAAGAATACATAAACAGAGAACGCCTCAGCAGCACGTGATGTCAAAGCCCACAGAACTGTTCACGCGCTGTGAGCCTTAATGGAAGCTGTGGCCTTCAGTTAATAATAATGCATCCATATTGGTTCCTCGATGGTAATCAATGTACCACACTAAGATAAGATGTTAATAATGGGAAACTCTGCGTATGGAGAACATACAGGATTCTGCACTTTCTGCTAAATTTTTCTGTAAACCTAAGTTGTTCTAGAGCCCCTGTATGGCACAAATGGTTAAGCACTCAACTACTAGCCAAAAGGCTGGCGGTTCAAACCCATCCCTAACTGCCTTAGAAGACAGGCTTGGCCGCCTGCTTCTGAAAGGTCACAGCCTTGAAAATCCCAAGGCGCACACGTGGGGCCACCATGCGTCAGGGACCCAAAGCTGCTCTGAAGAGTAAGGTCTACTGAGCCAAACGCCACTCCTCTGCCAGTGGGCCGCGGTGTGGTGAGGCGCTAGGCTGCTGGCGTTTCCAATTCCAGCAGGGTCACCCACAGTGGACAGGTCTCAGCAGAGCTTCCAGACAAGATAGACTGGGAAGGAGGACTTCTGAAAAAGATGGTGTGGTGGATAAGCTGTGTGTCCACTTGGCTGGGCCTGGCTTTGAGTGGCTGTGCAGCTGGATGTAGGTATTCCCCATGATGAGATTGGTCATCAGCTCCATGGTGGAATCTGCTGGAGCATGTAGCTGAGTAGCTGCCTTAGGGACGTGGTCTGCTTCCTGTATATAAGAAGACAGCTTTGAGAAAGGTCTCTGCATCTGTTTGGCATGCTTGGACCCTGCATATGGCCAAGCCTTCATCCAGCAGCCTGCCATGTTTCCTGCCGGTCTTGGGACTGTCTCTGGCTTGAACTAGTGGCCTGTCATGTTGTTTGGTAATCTTGGAATGTCCCATTTTATTTGTCGACTTTGGGTTTGTCAGCATCAGCAACCAGCAGCTGCCTGAGCTAAGAAACACTTCCATCTTCAGTGGCCCAGGAGCAAGAGGCAGAGCTGAAGCCCAAGGTCGAGGGACCTTCACCCACCCCTAGAGCTAGCACCTTGAACTTGGACTTCCTGCCTCCTAATTGTAAGAGAATAAACCCCTGTGTGTTGAAGCCATACATTTGTGGTATTTTCTGTCAGAGTGGTGCTAGGTAACCAAAACAGCTGGCCACTGAAAATCTTACCAATCACAGTGAAACACTGTCTGATACAGTGCTGGAAGATGAGCCCCTCAGGTTGGAAAGCACTCAAAATAACTAGGGAAGAGCTATCCCCCACCAAGTAGAGTTTACTTAAATGACGTGGATGGAGGAAAGCTTTCGGAACCTTCATTTGCTGATGTGGGATGACTCAAAATGAGAAGAAACAACCGCAAACATCCATAAATAAGAACATGCAATGTACAATGTATGATTGTAGGAAATGGACTGATGCTGGCCATTTTGAATGGAATAAACATATGGTCTACTATACCAGAAATGACACATTCATTGTCATGAAGAACATTTCAAGATCTATCCTGAAGTACAACACGGTCAGGATAATATCCATATGCCTACAAGGAAGACCAGTTAGTATGACTGTTATTCAAATATACACACCAGCCATTAATGCCAAAGATGAAGAAGATTTTTACAAACTTCTGAGGTCTGAAATTGATCAAACATGCAATCAAGATGCACTGAAAATTGCTGGCCATTGGAAGTAAAAGTTGGAAAGGAAGAAGGATCAGTACCTGGAAAATATGGCTTTGATGACAGAAACGATGCAGGAGATCATGTGACACAATTCTGCAAGACTAATGACTTAGTCACTGCAGATACCTTTTCTCAACAACATAAATGGTGGCTGTACACGGGGACCTCACCAGATGGAATACGCAGGTGTCAGATCAACCACATCTGTGAGAAGAGATGATGGGCAAGCTCCATATCATCAATCATCAATTAGAACAAGGCGAGGGCCGCCTGTGGGACAATCAATTGCTCCTGTGCAAGTTCAAGTTGAAGCTGAAGAAAATAAGTCCACGGGAGCCAAAGTATCCTGTGAGTAGATCCCACCTGAATCAGAGACCATCTCAAGAATAGATGTGATGTGCTGAACACTAATGACTGAAGACCAGATGAGTTGTGGGATGACATCAAGGACATCATACATGAAGTAAGCAAAAGGTCATTTAAAAGACAGGAAAGAAAGAGAAGACCAAAATGGATGTCAGAAGAGACTCTGAAACTTGCTCTCAAACATAGAGTAGCTAAAGTAAATTTAAAAAATAAGGATGCAAAAGGGCTGAACAGAAGATTTCAACGGACAGCTCAAGAAGACAAAGTATTATAATGGAACGTGCAAAGACCTGGAGTCAGAAAGCCAAAAGGGAAGAACACGCTTGGCATTTTTCAAGCTGAAAGAACAGAAGGAAAAATTCAAGCCTTAAGTTGCAATATTGACAGATTCTATGGGCAAAATATTGAACAATGCAGGAAGCATCAAAAGAAAATGGAAGGAATACACAGAGTCATTGAACCAAAAAGAATCAGTTGATGTTTAAGCATTTCAGGAGGTAGCATATGATCAAGAACTCATGGTCTTGAAGGAAGAAGTCCAAGTGCATTGAAGGCATTAGCAAAAAC
>NW_006921761.1:3454468-3456366 GCF_000298275.1 Orycteropus afer afer
TGGACTGACACAGTGGCTGCAGCAATGGGCTCGGGTACGGCAACAATTGAGGACGGCTCGGGACCGAGCAGCGCCTTGTTCTCTCGCACGTAGGTCACTGTGGCGGTGAAGTCTGTGTGGCAGCTTGGCTGGGCCTGGTGGAGTGGCTGGGCAGCTGGATGCAGGATTCCCCATGAGACTGGTAATCAGCTCCATGGTGGAATCTACTGGGAGCAGCTGGGTAGCTGCCGTAAGGATGTGGTCTGCTTCCTGCATATAAGGAGAAGCCTTGGGGAACAGTCTCTAGCTCATGACACCCTGGAACCCTGCATGGAGCCATGTCATTGTTCAGCAGCCTGCCATGCCCTGCCGACCTTGGGACTTTCAATGGACTTGAATCAATGGCCTGTCATGTGGTTTGGTAACATCAGGACTGTGCCTTTTTACTTGTCAACCATGGGCTTGTCAGCCTCAGTAGCCAGCAGCTAAGTGAAGAGATGCCTCTAGCTTCAGTGGGCTGGGAGCAGGAGGCAGAGCTGAAGCCCAAGGTTGAGGGGCTTTCACCCAGCCCCTAGAGGCTGGCACTTTGAACTCGGATTTAAAGCCTCCAAATTTAAGAATAAACTCCTGTTAGTTCAAGCCATCCCATTTGTGGTATATTCCTGTCAGAGCAGAACTGGGGGACCAAAACAGTCACTGTGAGTCAGAACCCAGTGAATGGCACCTAACAACAGCCACAAGGAATTTTTATAAGAGTAGGTAGCAGTGACGGTGAAGGATTGGTTGGCAGACAGACTGAAATCTCCTGGAGAAATCCAAACACAATATGTTAAGTGCCTGGTCTAAGATGCTGGGAGAGTAATGAAGAGAGAGGAATAAATTTGAGATGATTTGCAGGAAGAAACAGCAGGACTTGGTGGCCGACTGGACTGTAGGACCACAAATGCAAAAGCCTACCGGGGCCAGTCAGGAAATGCCAAGGTGAGAAGCGTGTGGGTGGGAATCTTGAACACAAAGCCCCTGGCTCGAGTGGACGCTGCCCTCTGGGATGGAGCCCTGAGTTACTATTTCTTCTGACTTTTCCTTTGGATGGTTTCAACAGGCTCTGTGTCAAGTCTCTGGGCTCCAGTCACACCTCCCTCCAACCCAGCCTGCACAATGTGTTCAGACGCCAAAGTGACCTTTCTGAAAAAACCTGATTATGTCACTTCCCTGAATAAAATCCTTAAATGGTTCCCCATGGAAGCTGTGTTTCACAAGCTACTATTTTTAGCAGCAAAACTCTGCCTTCAAACAAAATTTAAGTCCCGTTGCTTCAAATGAGCAGTGGTGGTGGACCCAGAAAGCACCCCCTCCCGTTCCACAATTCCATCCTCAGGAAGAGCCCTGGATACCTCCAAGCAGCCTCTGGCCAGTACCTTTCAAACCAGGGCAGCACACACAGGCTTTGCGAGGGGTACGCATGTCCAGGTAGTTTCAAGGGAACCCCCATTTCTAGGTCCTCGGTGTTCATCTCTACTCTTCTAAACTGATCTGAGGAGAAGCCTGCCCTCGACAGCACCCTTCTCCCTAAAAGAAAGGCACACCCTCCTCCACGCCAAAGCTCATTACACCAGCACAAGGATGATATAAGCGAAAAGGTACAGAAATCAGAATCTTGGCCTAGGGAGACTTTTAAAGATGACTCAAGATGTCTTAAACCAATGGGACTCCCTGCTTTTCCCCATCAGATACATACTCCTGTTCCGGCTCCAGCTTGACCTTAGAAATGGGGTGTCGCACCCCATGTTGGGATTCTCTGTGATCAAAACAGCCAAAGCAGCGTGCACACTGGTGACCCATTTCCTTATGAAAGCAACTGGAGTACGCTAAGAAGACGCACAAACCTGGTTTTAAAATTATACCTCAAACCTAACTTT
>NW_006921761.1:3457641-3470528 GCF_000298275.1 Orycteropus afer afer
ACTCCTAAGGAGTAAGTCAGGACTTCCAAGAAGACCAGAAGCCATCTCACACAAGGAAAGGACATGTTGTTGAACGTTAGATTAAACATCACCACTGTTACACTGTGGGGAATTGCAGTCAATGTCATGAAACAAAATGTGTATGAACTGCTGTATGGAAAATTAATTTTCTCTGTAAACTTTCTCCCGTGTCACAATAAAAATTACAAAGAAAAAAAAAAAAGCAAGGCCCCGGGGAAGAAGCCAAAATGAAGTAAAAAAAAGAAGGAAAAAAAAAAGGAATTCCCCCCCTCCCCCAAAAAGGCAAAAGAAAAAAAAAAAAGTTTGAGGAAAAGAGAGAGGAAGAGGTATGGCCTCCTTGGTTTCCTTGCTCAGGATAATATGAGAAGGGGGCTGTTAACAAGGAGAAGACCATGATTCAAAAAGAAAAAAGAAAAAGAGAAAAAATAAAGAAAATATTTAAAAATATAAAAAAGAGAAAAAACAAAGAAAAAAGAAAACCCAAACCCACTCCCATTGAGTTGATTCTGACTCATAGCCACCCCCACTGGGTTTCCAAGGTGGTAAATCTTTATGGAAGTACATTGCCCAGTCTTCCTTCTGCGGAGTGGCTGTGGGTTTGAACCACCAACCTTCTGGTTAGTAGTCAAATGCCTTAGGCACTGTGCCACCAGAGCTCCTTAGGACATGATTGAACCCCCTTGAAACACGGGGTGAGTCGAAGAGGAGAATGGGCCTACACGGGGCCAGATAAAGGCCTTTGGAAACCCAGAGCCCTGACAAGACAGTGGGCGCTCCCCCAGAGACAAACAGAAATAATTTCAAAGCTGGACTACAACATGAGCATGAAAAGTCCTCCACTGGTCCCCAGTCACAGCTGACACTATCACCGGGCGCTCTCCTTCCAAGACTCACCACGGCTTCCATGACACGTCATGTGCCTCGTCATCTTCCGTCTCATTGCCCGCTGATCCGTCACTCTGGAAACCTCAGCCTCCTCTGAACGTGGGCTGCTCCTCCAGGCTCCTGGCCTCAGCTTTCTGCATTCTTCTGTCCACACTCACTTCCTTCCTGAGGTCATGCATCATGTCTTCACCTATCACCTCAATGCTGACTATTTCCGGTGAAGAAATGACCCATGTTTCCCTGGGTGTGGGTGTATGCTGTCGTTGCTGCGTGTGTCAGGTATTTGATACTTCACAGCTGCAAGGATTAGGATCTTACAGCGCGGCTCCCAGAGGGAAAGTCTTCTGGAAGGATCTGAGGAGGAATGATTGGCATTGATGGCAGTGAACTACCCTCCACCCAAAAACAAACCAAATAACGATGACAGAGAAACAGGAGAAAAGGTCAGCATGACGTGTGTTCAAAATCCGTAGGTTGATGGTGTCACACCTTGTTTGGGGAAGGGAGAGACCAAGTAAACGCTACAATTGGCCAGACAGAAGGGAGAAAACGTACCAGATTCCACATTAAATACAAAACTCACCTATATGAACAAAGTATATGGTTTATTTTGACCACATCTTTGTTTTTGCTTTGCTGATGGTCAGTCCTAATCAGCTGACCTACTCTGTGGATTCGGCTTAAGACAAGTCATCTAACTGCCTCTCTCTCGTTTCTGTCATATTTCTATCCTTAAGCTTGTCCTGTATGGAAATTGCAAGCCACCACTGGCTTGCAGATCGATTATTTAGACTCAAGGTATGCTAATCCCATGTCCTGAAATAAACCGAGAGCTAGAAGAGCTCTGGTAGCATAGTGCCTAAGGCACTTGACTGCTCACCAGAAGGCTGGCGGTTCAAACCCACCAGCCACTCCTCGGAAGGAAGGCTGGGCAATCTACTTCCGTAGTGATACCCACCTCGGAAACCCAAGGAGGGGTTGCTATGAGTCGGGGCCGACTCGACAACAAACAACAACAACAGAGGCATCACTTAGTCACACACGGAGGTTATACGTTTTTGGAAGAGGACACACAATTGTTTGGCAGATTTGTGGCTCAGCCTAGCAGAGCAGAAAGCACACGGCAGACAGGCTGCACAGACCACGACTCCATAGCAGAGAACATCAGACTTCTCAAGGCCATTAGCAAGACAAGGTCAGATCTTTGCCTAGAATAAAAGACAGGGAAGCCAAGCTTCACGGAAGGGTAGAGCCAGCCTTCACATCTAGTTAAAAATTATGCCTACGACAAGTAAAACGGGAGGAGATGATTCGTAAGAACAGAACTTGCAAGGCTCCGAGCTCCAACACCTGCAGAAGAGGTAAGAGCGTGCACACAGTACAGAGATGCAGAAAGCCGGGCCGTGCTCTGTGCCGAGTGCCTGTTAGGGCATGTACAATGAGGCGCGTTCCGGGGCCTACCTGCCAAGCAAAGGTGTCACTACAAGTATCTACATAAGGCATTTACTCCTCAGAAAGGGAGAGCTAGCCAAACTACACCAAAGATCAAGGCCAAGGGGAATCCACTGGACATGAGAATCATGTGATGAAGACAGAGGCAGACTTCCACCCCACCCTCAGATCTCACGTATTCAGCGGAGTTGTTTGTGATGACAGTCCACTAGGCAATGAACTGTGGCCCAGAAAAGATGTGTTGAAGTCCTAAGCGCTGGTACCAGGGAACAGGACTTTGTTTGAAAACAGCGTCTTCTAAGATGGAGTAGGGTGGGTCCTCCTGTCATCTGAGTGGAGTCTTATAAAGGAGAACAGACACCAAGGGTTACAAGGAGGATGTCACGTGAAGGTGCAGCTATGAGCCAAGGAGCGCCAAGGGTTGCGAGGAGTTACCAGAGCCCTGGGAAGGAGTCCACATGGTCAATATCCTGATTTGGACTTCTAGTCTTCAGGACTGTGACACGATACATCTTTGTTCTTTGAAGCCACCCATTTTGTGATGTTTTCTCAGAGCGGACCTAGGAAACTAAGCCGGAAGCCCTTTCAGAATCTCTCGCCAGTTAGTTTCCCTTTCTCTCCCTATTGTGTAATTTGAGTCTTGCCAGGCTGTGTCCAGGCTCAGCAAGAAGGAACGCCATGGTGCATCCACGAGCTCTACTATGGGCAGATGATGGGGGAGGAGGGTTAGCCCACAAATGATGTGTTTACTGAATTTCTATCTCTTCCTCAAATCCATTCTCCCCCCTGTTAACTGCCCCCTTTATTTTTTAATCTACGTCAATCCCACTCATCTTTTAAAACCTTAGTTCAAGCTTTACTTCCATGAAGTTCAACCCAAAGTACAGTGATCTCATTTTGCTCTGAATTAACACTACTTATCATCCCTGTGGTGGCACGGTGGTTAAGGGCTCAGCTGCTAACCAAAAGGTCACTGGTTCAAACCCACCAACTGCTCCATAGGAGAAAGATGCAGCAATCTACTTCCATAAAGATTTACAACCTCAGAATCCCTATGGGGCAGTTCTACCGTGTCCTGTAGGGTTGCTGTGAATCAGAATCACTCAGTGGCAATCGATTTATATTTTTATTTTCTGGTTATTTAATATTGGTATTAGTTTATCAATGTTAATAGTATTGTTGTTGTTAGATGCTGTTGAGTCATTACCAACTCGCGGAGACCCCGTGTACAACAGAAAGAAACTCTGCCTGGTCCCACGCCATTCCCACAGCATCGCCAGGTTGAACCCCATTGTTCCAGCCGCTGTCAGTCCACCTCATCAAGGACCTTCCTCTTTGCCACTGACCCTCTGCTTCACCGAGCACACTGTTCTTCTCCAGGGACGATCCCTCCTGATAACGTGTCTGTCCATTCTTGCTTCAGAGGCTCATTCTGGCTGCACTTCTTCCAAGACAGGCATGTTTGTTCTTCTGGCAATCGTGGTATGTTCAGTATTCTTCACCAATACCATAATTCAAAGGCATCAATTCTTTCCCAGTCTTCCTTATTCATTGTCTAGCTTTCGCATGACACAAGGTGACTGAAAATACTATAGTTTAGCTCAGGCGAATCTCAGTACTCAAAGTAACATCTTTGCTTTTATCACTTTAAAAGGTCTTTTGCAGATTTGTCCAATGAAATAAGTTGTTTGATTTCTAGACTGCTGCTTCCATAGGCATTGACTGTGGATTCACTTAATATTAAATCCTTGACAACTTCAATCTTTTCTTTATTTACCATGAGTTGCTTATTGGTCCAGTTGTGAGGATTTTTGTTTTCTTCATGTTGAGTTGTAATCCATAATGAAGGTGCAATCTTTGATCTCCATCAGTAAATTCCTCAAGTCCTCTTCACTTTCAGCAAGGAAGGTTTTGTCATCTGCATATTGCAGGTTGTTAATGCATCTTCCTCCAATCCTGATGCCACATTCTTCTACATGTAGTCCAGCTTCTCAGATTATTTGCTCAGCATACAGATGGAATAAGTATGGTGAAAGGATATAATCCTGATGCACATCTTTCCTGATTTTAAACCATGCAGTCTACCCTTGCTCAGCTTGAATGATAGCTACCTGGTCCATGTACAGGTTCTGCATGAACACAATTACGTGTTCTTGGATTCCCATGCTTTGCAATGTTATCCATAATTTGTTATGATCCATGCAGTCAAAACACTATAAATTTATAAACTGGTTTATAAATGTTAATAGTGAATAGTACTTATTAGCAATACTTGGAGTGCCTTGAGGAATGGTGGTACTATTAACACAGAGAAAGTCTGTCCAATTTTGAGGAACATGTAAATGGTAAGTTACAGAAGATCTCTGGTCTTCTCTCAGGGAATGAATCTACAAGTTCTCTGGAGACAGAATTAGGGAAGTCTTTTGGAGAAAACATATTATCAAAAGTAGGACTGGAGGCCCCAAAAAGCTGTTTTGCTTAAACCAAGGAAGGAGCAGTAAGTCTGGCCACCGTCCCTCAACAGGGACAGGAGGGCGCCACTCGCTGTCTGCTGTGCGGTTGGCTGGATGTGGATCAGTGGCCCTGCCCCTCCCGACGGGACCAGGCTGCTGCTCTGTCATACCGCACTGGTGAGGAGACTGCAACAATCTAGGGAACACTTCTTCAGTTGAGGACACGAGGAACCACAGAGGCATCACATCTGTTGGACTTTGCCATATGGATCCTCACTGACCTCACTCGCTCTCAGCATCTCAGCATCTCCTTAGATCTTGTGCCCTGGATCCCTCACTCACCCCACCCTAGTCCCAGTCCCGCAAGGTGCTCTCCTGGCCCTGGAACCATTCTATCTCCTTTGTGCATTTTTCTATTGGGTTGTTGATCTTTTTCTTACTTTAGCTTTTTATACATTAAAGACATCATTTCTTCATGAGAACACAACACACACAACCTCTCCCATTAAAATGTAAACTCCATGAGAGCAAGGACATTGTCTCGTGTGTTCACCACGATCCCCAGTGCCTGAAGCACAGCAGGTGACCAGTGTACATCTGACCGATGAGTAACAATGAGTATTAGATGATGACAATGACACAGTCTACAAAAACTCACCACCATCGAGTCGGTTCCAACTCACAGCCACCCCCACTGGACTTCCAAGGCTGTAAGTCTTTATGGAAGCAGACTGCCTCCTCTCCCTCCCATGGAGCATCTGGTGGGTTTGAACCGCCGATGTTCTGGTCTGCAGCCAGATGCCTCGTCCACCTCACACCAGAGCTCCTTCTGACGCATGATACACAGAACAATGTTGAATGTTTCTATTCTACGATCTATTCCTTTTCTTTAGATTTTATTTATTTTGTTGTTGAGAATTCACACAGCACAACAGACATCAATTCAAGTTTCCACACGTACCAGTTAGTGACACTGATTACACTTTCAGGTTGGGTAACATTACATTCTTCGAGTTGTGTAACCATTCTCAGCCACCTTTTCCGAGTTGTTCCTCCCTCATTAACATAAACTCAATGACAACCTAAGGTTCCTGTCTAATCTTTCAAGTTGCTGTTTTCAATTTGATCCTATATATATCTATATCTATCTATCTACACACACACACACACACACACATATAAAACCTGTCATCGAGTTGATTTGACTCATAGAGACCCCTCCTTGTGTTTCTGAGGCAGTATCTCTATGGAAGTAGATGGCCCAATTTTCCTTCTGAGGAGTAGCTGGTGGGTTTCAACCACCAGCCTTCTGGTTAGCAGTCAAGTGCCTTAGGCACTGTGCCACCAGAGCTCCCTGATTCCATACAGGTAGTCCTTAAAAGAACATAATGTTCAAGGAAGACCTTTTTTTTTTCCTTCAGATACTTAATCTAACTATTGTTTGGTTTTAAGAAGACTTCAGGGGATATTTTTGGTATAAGGTTTAAAGATTATTTCAGGGCAATAGTTTCAGGGGTTCATCTACCTTCAATGGCTCCAGAAAGTCTAGAGTCTATGAGAATTTGAAACTCTGTTCTGCGTTTCCCCCCTTTTGACCAAGATTCTTCTATGGACTCTTTGATTGAAATGTTTAGTAATGGTAGCCAGGTACCATCCAGTTCTTCTGGTCTCATCCCAAAGGAGGCAATGACTCATGGAGGCAATTGGTCACACATTCCACCTCCTCCTGTGCCTGACTCTCCTTCTTCCTCTGTTGCTCCAGGTAAAGAGACCAGCTGTTGTGCCTTGAACAGCTGACTGCAAGCTTTGAAGACCCCAGGCACTATGCAATGAAAGGAAGTAGAACAGAAGCACTAACCACATTATCAGGCCAATTAACTAGGATGTCCCGGGAAGCCTGACCCTAAACTCCCAAAACAAGGAACAAAATCCCATGAGGTGTTGGGTTGTACATAAGCCACCTCAGCAGCTACTCTTTATTGTTGTAAACATACCTACCACACAACTTCGGCATTTCAACTTTTTTACCAGTATACCACTTGTTGACAGCACTTACAATAATGGGCTGTGTGACCATACCCTTAAATCAATGCAATTTCTCCATCACTGTTAACCCTTCTCTCCCCCTGGTAACCACTAATAAACTTTGGTCTCTATACATTTGCCTTTCCTTGTGCCAAAGGGACAAGGCGGCCACACCTTCTGACCTTCTCTAACCCCACAAGAGGAAGACAGAATGATCATCAGTAGCCCAAGGCCTATTCCTGTGAGGCCACTGCTGCCTCCCTCCAGCCCTTTCACCAGCCCTGACACCAACTGTTCCTCCCACAGCACCCACCACCTCTCTGCTGGGTTCAATAATTTGCTGCAGTGGCCACACAGAACTCACAGATTATGGGGTTTATCAGGGAAGCAACAGGCTACAATTCAAGTTCAGGAACATGCTCAGTCTCTCTCTCTCTCAGCCCATCTGTCAGGTGACAGTCTCCTGTCCCTCAGCCAGCAGTGCGTGTCTCTCTCAGCGGTGCGTGTCTCTTGGTGTCTCTCTTAGCAGTGTGTGTCTCTCGGTGTCTCTCTCAGCAATGTGTGTCTCTCATGTCTCTCAGCCAGCAGTGAGAGATTCCTTCTGCCTCTAGGAGGGTTCCCTTTGACCCTGGCAGACTGGCCAAACTAACCAATCCCAACATCAGAATTCTATACACCTGAGAGAGACAGAACTTCCCAGATTGCTTCTTGCTGAGCCAACAGAAAAAATCAGGTGGATAACTTTAACAATCAGGAGCTATTCAGTTGCTCATAGCAAATTCCAGCATGGAGTTTACAAAGACTATGGCTAGAAAAGCCGTATTATGTAATTGACTACACTGCACCTTGCCTTTTTATATAAGTGAGGTCATATAATACTTGTCCTTCTGTGACTGGCTTATTCACTCAGCATAACGTCTTCCGGCTCCATCCACACTGCAGCACGTATCAAGACTTCATCTCTCCTCCTGGCTGAGCAGTATTCCATAGTGCGTATGCCCCACATTTTGCTTATCCATCCATCTGGGTGTGTAGGTTGTTTCTACCTTTTGGCTGTTGTGCATAGTGCTGCCATGAACACTGGGATGGATCTGTTCATTTTCGAGAGAAAATGATCTTCCCTCTAGATTCTTCCTTCCATGCTGTATCTGTCGCAGGGACAGCAATGTTAGGGAGGTGACCAGATGGATTATAGACATAAAAGATCTAGACATAAAAGCTGAGGCTGTCACACTTCTACATATACAAGAAAACACAGGAGAAAATCTTTGACTTTGGTGTAAGCAAAGATTTCTTATGTAGGACATGAAAAGTCATACAAGAAAAATATAAGAAATCAAACTTAACCAAAATTTACAACTGCTCTTCAAATGACACCATAAACAAAATAAAAAGGCAAACCACTGCCTGGGATGAAATATTTTTAATCCATATGTTCACAAAGGGTTTGTATCCAGAATATATAAAGAACCTCTTACAATTCAGTAACAAAACAGAACAATCTAATTTCTAAAATGGTCCAAAGATGTGAATAAACTTCACCAATGATGAGGCAATGATGGCAAATAAGTACATGAAAAGACAGTCAATGTTATTAATCATCACAGAATTGCAAATTCAATGAAACACCATCACACACCTACCAGAATGATCTTTAAAAACTGACAATACCTAGTGCTGGTGAGGATGTGGAGAAACTAAAATTCTCCTACTTTGGTTAATAACACTGTGTCAGTATCAGCTCACATAACAAGTACATCTCAGGACCACAAGCCTTGACCAGCTGCCCTCGAGTCAGTTCTAACTCCCGGGGACCCCATGTGTTCAGAGCAGAACTGCGCACCACAGGGTTTTCAGGGGCTGGGATCCTATGGAAGTAAACTGCCGGGCATTGCTTCCAAGGCACCTCGGGTGGACTCGGATTGCCAACCTTCTGGTTAGTACCTGAGTGTTTAACTGCTTGTGCACTCAGATTCCTACCGAAAGTGTTAGTAAGAGAAATAACGTGCAGAGAGCAGGAAGGATATGGGAACTCTGTGCTTTTTGTGCAGTTTTTCTGTAAAACTAAAACAAAGTTTCTTTTAAAAAAAAAAAGGCTATGATAATGGTTGACGAAAGCTATTTCTTCTTCCCCACTGTGAGAAAACAATGCTTCTGGTTCCTAGTTTGGTTGGGGCCCAGCCCTTCCAAAGAGCGCAGAGAAACATCCAGGCATGTGTACTGGCAGGGCATTTCACAGCATGGGTGCTGGGCAGAAATCCCTCCCTGGCCACACTCTTCTGTGGCACAGGGGATGAGCCCTCCGCGGTCAGAGGACAGCCTGTCAGCACAGCCAGATGGGTACGGCTTTCATTTGTGACTCAACTTACAGACACTTACTATGAGCACGTGTAACCGTCAGGCGCTGAAAAGACGTGCTGCAGAGGCACAGGAAGAACAGAGCAAAGGTCAAAGCCCGGCTGCCCGCATCTGCTGCACCTTACACTTCTCCTCGTCCCCTCCCTTTCACCCACTGCCCTTCAGTACCCAGTGAAGGAGACAAGGGCTTGGGCCAAGAAAGAGTGGCCTGGGCTCAAGGAATGGATAAGAACTCACCAGGAAGGGGGCAGCCAGTGGGGATCTATGGCCCCAGAATCCATATCCACGTCCCAAGAGGATTTTGATGTCCTTCCAGGAAATTAACTGACTTTTGCTGTGCATATCCTTGATGAGAGATTCAAATCAAAGGTGACCATCTTCCAAAAAATGGAAAATCACAGTGCTGGTGAGGATGTGGAGAAGCTAGAAACCACTCATTGCTGGTGGGATCGTAAAATGGTACAACCATGTTCCTCAACAGGTTAAACAGAGTTACCACACAACCCTGCAATTCTACTGCTCGGCACGTCTGAAAAAACTGAAAGTAGAAACCAAACAGATACCTGTACACCAACGTCTACTGCAGCACAACTCACAACAGCCAGAATACAGAAACCGCCTCCCACTCACCAACTAATGAGCAGATAAAAAAAGCATGGTACTGCGGGGCACTGAACTACTTGGTACGGCTTTTCTAGCCTTGGTCTTTGTAACTCCCACCCATCACTGGGTGAGACCCTGCAAATAAGAACTCTGATGTTGGGATTGGTTAGCTTTGTCGCTCTGCTAGGCTTAAAATGAGCCCTCCTAGAGGCAGAGGGGGGATTTCACTGCCATCAAGTGAGAAGAGCTGGAGATGAAGCACAGTACATCCTTGGACCTGAGATCCCTGCACTGGACCTCCTTGGTAGAGATGCCTGGCAGAGAGAGACTCTCAGCAGAGAGAGACATCCAACAGAGACACCCCTAGAGAGAGACGCCCTGACAGAGAGACAGTCACAGTGGAACCAAGAGGCATGAGACAGAGCAATAGGCTCACCTGGCCCACAGGAGAAAGCTGAGTGCCCTTGGGCAGGAGGCTTGCTGGCAGAGTGGGACGCACGCAGGTGTGTCTATCAGCAGAGCTGAAAGAGCTTTGTAACACTTGCCCAAGCAGGGCAGAGGCCAGGCCAAGAGGCCAAGTGCAGAGAGGCGTGCCTGAAGGCACAGCAGAGGGGAGACTGTCCTGATCGAAGAATTGTATCCTGAGCATGTTCCTGAACCTGAATTGTAGCCTGTTACTTCCTTAATAAACCCCATCATTCTAAGTATTGTCTATCAGTTCTGTGTGGCCACTGCATTGAATTATCAAACCCAGTAGAGAAGTAGTGAGTGTCATGGGAGGGTGGCTGGTGTCAGAATTGGTAAAAGGTTGGAGGGTGGCAGTATGTTTGGCCTCTTAGGAATAAGCCCTGGGCTGCTGATGGCGACTCTGTTCCCCCTTATGAGACTGGAGGAGGTCAGAAGATACCACCTCCATGTCCTTTTCGCAGGTACACACACACAACGGACTACTACTCAGTCATAAAGAGAAACGAATGCAGGCACTACACGACGGATGAACCCTGAAAATACATGCTGAGTGAAATCAGTCAGTTACAGGTCACATACTACAAGAACTCTCTAGAACAGGTAAGTGTACAGAGACCCAAGTTTATTAATTGTCACCAGGGACAGGGTGGGGGGTAAAGGAGGACTCAAGCCTTAGGGAACACTGAGCTTCTGTTAAGAGGTGATGGGAGCATAGGAACAGGTAAGAATGATGCCTAGACAACACAAACACAACCAATGTCACTGAACTGTCCATGAGAAGACTTGACTGATGCGGCAAATGTTTTCTTGCCTAGGTATCCACCACAATAGAAAGTCTTCATGCTCGTCTGGGTGATATAAATAGATCACATCACACATAATATGATGCAACTTACTTTTTATGAGCTGTGATTTCCTACTTATTTCGTATCTCTCATCATTTCTGATTAAAACCGTACACACAAAAATCCTGCCAAAGTTGGAGTCTAGGGGTAGGGTGGGGCTCAGTTAATCTCATATCTCTATAGGCCACCAATTACCCATAATGGGTGGATCTGTGCTTACAGCTGGCTAAACAATGAGGAATCTAAATAATGCTGATATCAAGACCTCTAGGAGCTCTGATAGCATAGTGCCTAAGGCACTTGACTGCTAACCAGAAGGCTGGCAGTTCAAATCCACCAGCCACTCCTCAGAAGGAAGATGGGGCAATCTACTTCTGTAGTGATACTGCCTCCGAAACCCAAGGAGGGATCACTATGAGTCAGGTCTGATTCGATGGCACACAACAACAACAATAACAAGAGCATCAATAGGATGTCAGTCGGAAAAGTTCCCATAGGCCACAGGGAACAGGTTCTTGAACAGGGAAACGGCACAAGCATACAATGCTTCCAGAAGAACACAAGGCAACAACGGATACAGCATAGACCAGCGGGAGGAGAGAGAGGATGGCAGGGAGACTAGTCAGAGGGCTACTGCAGAAGGGTGGACAGGAAGAAACTACACTGTTCCTATGGTGGCAGCAAGTGAAACGGTGAGGAACTTTTATTGAATTACGAGAAGGTAGACCAGCACAGTGGAAAGAACAATTTCCCGGAACTAAACGAGATAGACTGGAGTCCCAGCTTCAAACTAACAAGCTGTGGGGCCCTGGCAAGACACATCCCTGTCCCACATTTCAGTTTCCCTGTCAATAAAGTGAAGAGCTTGGGGTATCAGGATCATTATAAACTTTTTTCAGCAGAACGCCATCTTTTCTTGTATAGAGACAAGAAAAAGAACAAGAACCTTTCAGGGAGATCTAATTATGATGAATTACTCTGACTGAGACATCAGGCCCCAGACCCCCACAGTCCTTCACTCCTCTCAGCCACCTCGGAAGCATGCTTGTGGAATCCCAGGGGCTGAGGAGCGAAGTTGAAGAGCTCTCTAAGGACGTCATCAACCTTAATATACCAGGACTCAAGGGACTGCCTTGGCAGAGTTACTGAGAACAACAGTAATGCCTTCAAAGGCTACAGAATCCTACCCTAAAAAGGGCAATTTTCACGGAATTTTCCGGTTTCTCCTGCTTGGTCATTAGGGCCAGACTCAATTGAATGTATCAATCAAACCATATGTAAATGATAATCTAAGCTCTATGTAACCATACATAGAAATCTATGTAATATAGTCACAAATAATTTTCTTCCTTACAATTTTGATCATTCCAACTTGGGGTCTTCTATTTAAAAGTCCTTACTAAGCCAAAATCTGTACCTCTGTAACTGTCATCTAAAACAAAGGTCCTCACTCCACCTCTGGTACCAAACCAAGTAAATCTAACCCCTCCCTCACATGAAAGTCTGTTTTACCACCCCTTATTCTCCTTTGTTCTGGCCTGCCAAGAGTGCTCCAAGGAGGTGGCCTGTATTTCCTAAGCCTCATATGCATGTGAAAGCTGGGTAATGAATTAGAAAGACCTAGGAAGAGTTAGCTCTGGTGGCCTAGTACCTAAGGCACTTGACTGCTAACCAGAAGGCTGGTGGTTCAAACCCACCAGCCACTCCTCAGAAGGAAGGTTGGGCAATCTACTTCCATAGTGATACGGCCTTGGAAACCCAAGGAGGGGTCGCTATG
>NW_006921761.1:3470628-3484983 GCF_000298275.1 Orycteropus afer afer
AACCCACCAGCCACTCCTCAGAAGGAAGGTTGGGCAATCTACTTCCATAGTGATACTGCCTCAGAAACCCAAGGAGGGGTTGCTATGAGTCAGATCCAACTCAACAACAGTGAGTTTGGGGTGGTTTTTTTTTTCCCCTTTGGTTAAGAAGAGTTGATGCTTTTGAATTGTGGTGTTGGCAAAGAATACTGAAAATACCATGGACTGCCAGGAGAATGAACCAATCTGTCCTGGAGGAAGTGCAGCCGGAACGCTCCTTGAAAGCGAGAACGGCCACACTTCATGTCACCTACTTTGGTCATGTTGTCAGTAGAGACCGTTCCCTGGAGAAGGATGTCACACTTGGTAGAGTGGAGGGTCAGTGGAGAAGGGGAAGGCCCTCACCGAGACGTGCTGCCGTGCTGGCCGCAGCGATGGCTCAGGCAGGACAAGCGCTGCGGCTGTGCGTGCTGGCAGGGTCTCGTCCTGCCGTACACAGGGCCACTGTGAGTCGGAGCCGACTCGACGACACCGAACAGCAACGACGCACCTAAGGGCAGGTGGGCCTCATTTATTCACAGCTTTAAAGGGGCTCAATCAAGCCTGATGCGCGTCCGTAAAGAATCAGCTTTGACAACGAAGTACAAGTAGAACCCAGACTCCTGACTTGACAACTGTTCTCTTCCTACTGGACGCTGGCGGCTCCGAGCGCGTCCGAAGCAGTTGCTAAGCCTTTTGGCCCAAAGCGAGTTGTGAAGCCATCTAGCTGGGATTCCAAGAGTTGTTCAAGGCCCAACGAAGCTGGTATAAACAACGGTGATAAACGAAACCATTCTGACTCTGCCAATGCCTCACAGGGTGTTAACCAACTACCAGGGGGTGAAATTCTTACCATCGCAAAATGCGATTACCACCAAGGTGACGAGGAACATCAACGCTGACTGAACGCTTCACTCACCACTCCTCCCCCCCATTCCACATCCCAGGTCCATCACATCCGGGCCTGTGGCCTGAGCCTGGGCAGGTGCCAGTCTGGGCAGCTCGGGGACTGGAAAGTAGGAAGTGTGACTGAGTCCCTGCGGAGAAAGCCGGCTAGCAAAGCCACTGCCTGGGATGGCTGTGGGCGCGCTGAACCTTGCCGGCTTCCTGTGCTCTGGTTGTCCTGGTAACCTGAGGCCTCCCTGTTTGTGTTGGCATCATGGGGTCAAGAGCGGAAGCAAAGCTGCTGCCCCAGGAAGACTTCAGGGCAAGGCTGGGGGTGCCGCGGCAGCTGTGCCCAGGAGGGTCACTCCTGGGGCACCAGCATCGTGGGGGCAGGGGAGTGCCTCGGAACAGCCGTTGCTCCGGATCCCGCCTGCGGCGCTCCTGGTTCTGCAGGTCTGGGAGCTCCGGCCGGCCACCGGAGGGCCGATTCTAACGCACAGACACCGCGTGTGTCAGGGTCAACGGTGCTGCACAGGGCGTTCGCGCCCTGATCTTCCCAAAGCAGGTCAGCAGCCCTTTCTTCCGAGGTACGGCTATAAGCTCAAAACACCGACCTCCTGGCAGCCAAGAGCATGAACTGTCCGCACCACCCAGGACTCCAGGATGAACTCAGGCACCCACAAGTTTAAGAGGCCACCCCCTACCAAGTAAGTCGGAGCGCACTTTGGAAACCCAGGTAGAAAGACAAACCAGTGGCAGCTTCGGAAAGCCAACATTCCAGCCCAGCAGCTCTCCATGGGGACAGGAAGTGGGGCAGGTAGTAGGGATTTTACCTGCAGGGACACCTGGCAGCGACGTCTGCAGACGCTTCTGGTTACCACAACCGGGGGAGTGTGAGTGGGTAGAGGCCAGGGAAGCTGCTCAACACCCCACAGTGCCCAGCAGCCCAGAGATGGCGCTCAACACTCCACAGTGCCCAGCACAGCCCCACAACAAAGAGTCCTCGGGCCCAGAGTGCCAGCAGGATGCAGGCAGAGCAACCAGGTGCCTGAAGGAACACTAGGTCTCCTCAGCCCTGCCCTCCCCTCTTATCTCCTAAGAAATCACACATCCAGCTAAGGGCACAATACAGGGACTTACATGCCATCCCCCAGGAAAAATTCTGAGACCCGAAAAATGATTTTTAAAAATACCATATCTGATTAACGATATGAGTGAGAAGGAGACAGGAACCATCCACGACAAAAAGGAGCTCGATTCGGACATCCACAGCAAGAAAAGGACGGTGGCACGAGGCACGGGTGCCCCAGTAGGCAGCACGCTGACCCTCAGGGGCAGTGGTCCGCCTGCGCCGAGCCCACCTCCACCCAGGAGACCATGAGGGGATCGGATCGCAAACCTATTATGAGTAAAATGAACCTATGAAACAGAAGTATCGCTATGAGCAAAGAATGGAAACCAGAGCAAGAAGGAAAAGAAGGATAAGCGAACTAGAAAGAAAGTAGCTTTAGGGCTGGTGACGTGCAGAGCTGCAGTGAAAAAAAGGGTTAGCGGTTTCTCTGCACAAGGATGCTTGGATAAAGAACCACCAGCAAAACAACAGAGGAACAAAGAAAGGAAGCATCCCAGGAGGAGGCCAGGAATCCGTGAGAAGGGGAGCAGCTTCAAACGTCTGCGATCATCTACCTGACGCGGCAGGTCGGCAGGCCTGGAACCAGCAGAGACTGTGGCTGGGAAGGGACCCACCCTGCAGAAGCAGGACACCACCCAGAAGGCTTCTGAAAGCGGAAGGCGGGGTGGTGCTCACAGACGAGAAGGGAAGGTGAAGTCTCAGGGAGGAAGGAGAGAAGGGGAGGAAGAAGAGGGAGAGGGACTTTCAGGGGAATGAGAAAGGTTTAAAGTTTGGCTTTGGGGTATGGCACGAGAGCTACAACTCCCCTGGAAGCAACCCGCAAGGGACGTCACTCATCAATACTCTGGGGGAGGGGCTTGTGTTTGCCAGTTTTAAGGGCCCAGGTAGGCATGTCTGTACATGTGTAAAGTGAACCTAAGACTTCTGAAGCAGCCAAGAGAGCCATGGAGCAAGACTAACTCCCAGAGATTACACCTGTGCTGTCCCACACAAAACCACTTGCCTCATCTGACTATTAAAAAACAATTTTTTTTCTTAGCATTATTGTTTTTTAATGCATTGTAACTTTATTGAGGTATGGCTGGTTAAATTTAACTAAAATTAATAAAATCAAAAGTTCAGTTTCTCAGTTGCACTGATTGGACAGCACAGTAGGGGATACGCCCCTCACCACAAAGTTCGACTGGCCAGCACTGCAGTAAAAAGAAAAGGGTTCAGGCAGGCAGCTCGCAAGCGGACCCTTCACATCTTGAAAGATCCACCGTGTTGCAAAAGCAGCTGATTTCCTGGCACAAACACTGTGGAAAACGGTATGACGCGTCCTAAAAGAGCTGGAAATGGGACTGCCGTTTGATCCAGCAAGCCCGTTACTAGAGGTATATCCTGAAGTGACAGCCAGAGCATGAACAGGTAATGCACACCCATGTTCACTGCGGCACTATTCACAGCAGCAGAGAGACGGAAACAACCTAAGTGCCCATCAACAGATGAACAGATAACCGACTACAGTACCTATACACAGTGGCATATCGTAGACATTAAAGAACAATGAAGAATCCATGAATCACCTCATAATGTGGATAAACTTGGAGAACATTATGCTGAGTGGAATAAATCAATCACAGAAGGACAGATATTTTATCAGTCCACTATGTAAAAAGTCAAGGAAAGATTTACATAGGGTAGGAAATGTTCTTTGTTGGTTACCAGGGACAGGAGGGGAGGGCTGAGGAGGGAAAACAGCTAGCTCCAGAAGTGACAAGGATTGATTTGGGTGAAGGGACGGGCAACAGGCCAAAAGTGGTGACCAGCACAGTATCACAAAGAAAAAGGCAGGCACGGAGAGGTGGACAAGCAGCACAGACAATAACAGTGTATACTGTCACACACACAATGCTGCGTTAGCAGTAATGACAGACATTAATCTGCAGGTATACAGGCAAGATGATCAGGTATGTGCAGGCAAACAGGAAGAGACCCATGACCATATACAGGTTTGGCAGACGATGTTTCTACATATCCATTTGCACATGCTGTAAAAACGTCCACATATCTAACAGAGCAAACAAGTGCCAAAATTGTGACAACTTCTCAGCCACAATCACACACCTTGACAACATGAGTCACTCTGCCTGTGGCCTTGGGACCATGGCTGTGGGATCATCAAGGTCAACTGGCATAGCACACTCCATAAAAATATTGGTGTACATCCTTCTTTGATGGGTAGCGACTGGGGCCTTAAAAGCTTCCAAGCAGCCATCTAAGATGCAGCTATTGGTCTGTCCTCATCCAGAGCAAAGATGAAGGAAGAAAACCAAAGATGCATGGAAACAGTTAGTCCAAGGGACAAGTAGCCCATGTGATCCTCAGCCTATGTGACCATGAGACCAGAAGAACTAGATGGTGCCCAGCAATCATTGTCAGCCACTCAGAGAGGGATCAAAATTGGAGATGCTGGATACAGTGGGAAAAAAATGCAGAACAAAACTCAAAATCATAAAGAAAACCAGGTTTACTAGTCTCATACAGAGACCAGTATGGCGGTATGGCCCCTAGTCACCCTTTGGGCTGCAAACTGAACTCACTGAACTCACTTCTGTTTGGCTTAACAGTCAGCCAAACAGCAGCCAGGCCTACAAGGTGAACAACAGGCAGGTACAGTCCTCAGAACAAGCAACCATGGGAGAGCAGAAGGGCAGCGTTTGCACAGGGAGGTAGCTCAGAGGGCAGGAATGCACCGGAAAGAACACAGGAAAAGGCAACCAGAGGGAAGAAGTGGGAAGAGGTGGTACCCTGTGGGGAATTCCAGTCAGTGTCACAAAACAAAGTGTCTATGAAGTTGCTGTGAAAACATTTATCTAAATCACAATAAAAATTAAAAAAAAAAGATTTCTTGGATAATGTTTCAAAGAACAGAACAAAGAAAAAGGACCCAGATAGCACAGTAAGACAGAGCTTAGAAACAGTTCAGAGTAAAAAAAGGGCAACAGGAGAGGGGAGAAACGAGGGCCGTCCACACCGACAGGCAATCAGAGCCTCTCAGACCGCAGAGGTTTCACCAAAGAGAAAGGTGGAAAGAGGACTTCCAAGAGTGTCAAAGACGGCTAAGCTTCAAGGCCAACATCCAGAGCGGGCTGTGGGCTTCAAAAATCAACGAAGAGGCCGTGGTGTGTGCTCGCAAAGAGGGGCGCAGAGCTGAGGAGGGAGCGGTCACAGAGAGGAAGTCGGTGCGAAGCCTTCCCTAAAAACGTCCAACGGAGCAAAGACCAAAGACGAGCGGAGAAAAAGTCCCTGGGAATAAGGCAGGGCTAGGGCAGAAATCGGAAGGAAGGTTGGGCAATCTACTTCTGTAGTGATAGTGCCTGGGAAACCCAGGGAGGGGTCACTGGGAGTCGGGTGCCACTCGACGGGACACAACAACAGCAAAGGCCTGAAATAGCAGGGGAGATGGCAACAGGACCCCAAGCAAGAAATAATTGTCTATTTTTGATTAACTAACCCAGACTTTCTTGAATGGGGGGCAAGGGCTATAGCAGGGTTTATGGATTTTCATACGTTATAAAATTATAAAGCATCTTTATAAATTATGAATGATAATGTTCCTTACTCCTTGCAATTGCCCAGGCTAGCGTACATTATATAAGGATAGCAAGGGTCTTGGTGTTGGGTTCTGAGTACCAGACCCCATTATTAGAGAAATCAGGCCAACGAAGCGGCTGCTGTGGAAATACCACTTAGACAGCTCTCTTCAATACAAGGAGTGAGGAACCTTTCTTGTGTTTGTAGACTGCAGCCCAAGGCCCCCAGCCCAAGAAATGTTTCCCCTGGTTCAGGCTCAAGGACAGCACAGAAATAAACCCAGGAAAAGGATAAAGAGCAGGGGCAAAGGAGAGGCGCCCTGGGCCGTGCGCTGCTCAGACCAAGTGAGACCCCAGCCCCAGCCCCCAGTGAACCGGGTGCGGGAAGCGGCACCAACTCAGCACAGAGAGGCCGCCTGGCACCAGCAGACCCGTCTCCACGGCCTCACTCAGCACAGAGAGGCCGCCTGGCACCAGCAGACCCGTCTCCACGGCCTCACTCTGCGCTGGAAGCATACGGAACCAGATTTTAAAACTTACATTTCATCGTAAAATTCTTAACTCAACAAAACCATTTCTATCATTTCATAGATTTGTTATGCAATTTTAAACGACTATAAACATGAGCAGATCCGAACCTAATTTTGTGACCACTAAGTGGTAAGCGGTAACCCCACTTTTGAGCCGGTGGCCCACTCTTCCTCCTGCTCAAACAGTCCTCTACTCGGGGACCAAACCGAACTCCTCACTCCGGCATTCAGTGCCTTTAATGACGTGGCGACCCCGGCTCCTCCCCGCAAACCCACCTGCGCCCCGCACCCAGGCCCGAGTCCGGCCCGCGCCCCCCAGACGCGGGACTCTCCGCTGCCCCAGGCCTAAGGTGGGGCTCCCCGGCCCAGTGCCCGGAGCGCCCCTGCGCAGCCTCCAGCCTGCGCCGCACCGGGCAGCCAGTCCACGGACTCAGCGTCTGTCCTGTTGCGGACCGGCCGAGAACGCAGGCCGGGGGTGGCGCGACCTGCTCGCCCGCCGCCCCCTCGGAGGGTCCCCCCACATCTCCCGCGTCGCCGCGGCCGGGCCCTCCTATCCGGCCGCGCGGCGTCGGGGGCCTGCGGTGACTCACCGGGGGGCCGGCCGGCCAGGGGCCGGAATGCGCTCACTTCCTCGCCCCGCGCACCTGCCCGGCGCGCCTGGCGCGCAGCCCGGCCGGGCCTCCGGCGGATGTTTGCCTTGTCCCCGCGCAGGCGGCGCGCGCCAACCGCCCCCTCCGGGGCCCGCGCACCAACCGCTGCGCCCCCCACACCCAGCGCCCCAAACGGTCCCTCTGCCAGGAGTCGGAGGTTGGGCGCTGACCACTGACACCCCCTCAAAACACCCGCCCCCCCTTCCCTAGAAAAACACCCTCCACACAGACCCTGGCGCGCACACACCCTGCCCAGCTCCAGGCCTGGAGCCGGTTCACAGAAGACTGCCTCACTGCTCCCCAGCTTCTAGGAGGGCTTCTGGCCCAGCCTCAGCCGCTCAGTGCACAGCTCCTCACCCACCCCCCACCACCACCACCACCACCACCACCACCACGCCGGCCTAGTCCTCATTACAGGTGGCTAACCTTCACCTCGGGAGCTCTGGTAGCATAGTGGCTAAGACACTTGACTGCTCACCAGAAGGCCGGCGGTTCAAACCCACCAGCCACTCCTCGGAAGGAAGATGGGGCAATCTACTTCAGTAGTGATACTGCCTCGGAAACCCAAGGAGGGCTCACTATGAGTTGGGTCTGACTCGACGGCACACAACCTTCACCTCGGTCCTCATCCTCAGCCCCACTGGGACCCTTTCCTCCCCCCGCCCATCCCACCATGGCAATAGCTTCCTCCTCTCATCCTCCCCCGGGGTCCGCCCCAGGCTGCAGGCCCCAGCACTCCAGGGGGTCAGCTGAACCCCTCCCTCAGAAAGGCAGCAGCAAAGGGACTACTGCCCACTAAGACTCCCAGGGCCCTCCAAGGGAGGCCCCGGCTGCACACAACCCCCCACCAGCCTGCATTAGGGCACCCTGCTGCTACGAGGGGAGGGGGGTTTCTTCTTGGCACTCAAAGAGCTTCACACCCCTCTGGGTGAATGTGAGCTACATCCTGAATATCCATCACCTAAGCTGTCTCCTGGAGAGGAAACCAGGAAGCTTGAGGAAGGCTGAATGGTGAAGACGCTGAGGCAAAGTGGTCCCTGAAAAAGCCTGAAGGAGCTATACCTGACCCTCTGGTGACAGGGTCAAGGGAGCTGAAGCCTTACAAGAAAACCAGCAGTAAATGCAACTCACTCTTACCCTGCGGGTGAGAGGGGAAACGCTGGGACGAGATCCATGAAGGGTAGAGAAATCAAAGAACCAAAAATTCAGTGCAAGGGCCTCGTACCAAAGAGTGGACAGAGAGCAGCACTCAAGGGTTCCGAGTGAGTGGGGATGGAAGGAGGCGGCACCTGGAGGGACCCGACTTTGGGACCTTCCTGGTACCGATGAACGTGCTGACCCAGGAAGACCTTCAGCAAGACCTGAAGCCAACATCACCGCTTCTCTAAGCAGACACTCGGAACTCAGCGGTACAAGGACCCACACCACAGTGCTCCCGGGGGTGCCTGCTTCTGAAGGAGGTGGTAGGGGCCACACTGAGCAGGAGTGGGACGGCCGGAGCCAACGCCAGGAGCTCACAGCCTCTGATAGCGGCCTTCATGAGCAGAGCTGCTCAATGGCGTTCAAAGAACGTCCCCAAGCTTAAGCACCAATCACAGTGGCCTTCCTGAGGCCCGAGGGCCAGAGACAGTGCTCCCAACAGTCCACGCGTGAGCTCACGCGATCCTCCACCACCCCCACCTTCACCTTTACAGATGAGGAACCTGGTTCAGAGGTGAGGTAACCTGCCCAAGGTCGCAGAGCTGGTCAGTGGCGTCTGGGTCGGAAACCAAGCTGTTCCGACTCCACGGCCTATGCTCATCCTCACCCACCCCAAGGTCCTTCAGAACCTTAAGAAAACTCCAAAGAGGGTGTCGGGGGACAAATGCCTAAAACCTCATTCCACCCTGCGGAGGATGGAAAGGCAGTGGCCCCGGCTCCGTGAGAGGGAAGGAGGTACCGCTCCCAGGGGTGCTTCTGCGTCTGCTCTCTGACGGTGACAACGGTGGACAGTTCAACTCTGGGATGCCTGCCCATCTCAGAGGGGCAGCCGTCTCTAGGATTCTTCACGGAGACCCCGCCCCAGGGCCTGGCGGGGACACAGTCCCCACGCCCAGGTGCCTGTTCCCTCTCCTGCAGCCTCTGGCCGTCGCACCCCACTTCAGCTCCTCGGTTTGGCTGGGGCACAGGATTAGCTATCCCCAGGAAATGCCTCCTCCGGTCCAGGCAAGGATCCCAGCGTACACACCCCTGGAGTTTGGGGGTGGAGCGGGTAGTGGAATGCTGCCTCCTGTCCAGGCCAGGCAAGAAATCTGGGGACCACCTGGGGGCCCTCACCCCTCCCAGCTCCTTGCTGGGGAAGTGCCCAGTCCTGCGCCCCTTCCATGGCCACCTCCCCCCCCGCAGCTCGGCTGGGCCATGAATCAGAGCTCACAGCTTGTTAAAGCTGGACCTGGTGTTTGCATGCCCTCACCTCAGGAAACAGAGTTACAGCTTTTCCAGCTCAGCTCAGCAGGGGGCCAGGGTCCTCACTTTATAAACACCCCAAGCCTGTGAGAGCAGAGGGCACTGGGGTGGTGTGAGACAGGAGCCCAAGGGAGAAAGAGAGAAACGCAAGGAAGGGAAGAAGGAAGAGCCACGAAGGGTCCCAAAGGGCTGTGCTGCAGGATGGCCCTAAGGACACTCTGGGCTGGACAGGCCAAGGGGCCCCTGGGGGCCCAGGGCATCATCTGCCTGGTGATCTCTCTTCTCCTCCAGCACCCAGGAGTCCACAGCAAGTGCTACTTCCAAGCTCAAGGTAAAAGTGGGGGGCAAGGAGCAGAGGGAGTCAGGGTGAACTTAGTGACGATCCCGTGTCGGAACGTCACACTCCTCCAGCCCTGCAGCAGAGAAGGGAAACTAAACATGGGGGGGTACCGACTAGCTCCCATCCCAGCTGAGGAATCGTCTGCCTCGGCCACTCCCACGCACACTAACTTCCCCATCCCTCCCCAGCCCCCTGTCACTATGAGGGCAAGCATTTCACCCTGGGCGAGTCGTGGCTCCGTAAGGACTGTTTCCACTGCACCTGTCTGCATCCTGTCGGCGTGGGCTGCTGTGACACGTGAGTGGACAAGAATGGCCAGGGACACGAGTGACCAGGGTGGCCAGGGGAGTCGCTAGACTGCTGTGTGTGAGCAGGGGCAGAGCAGCAGTGAGACAGGCCAGACCTGAAGGTACCAACATGCATGTGGATGATAGGGCCTCAGGCTACAGGGGAGGGAGAGCAGGGTGCATCTGGAGGGAAGCCAGGCCTGCCACGAGGTGACGAGGGCTGTGTATGCTGGACGAGAGCTCACTGAGGGGACCAAGGGAGCACTGAAGGAAGATACAGGGGACAAGGTGGAGAGGGTGTGGGCGGCAGGGAGGGGTCCTCCACTCTGCTGACTCCTTCCCCGTCCCCCGGTTCTGTAGGTCCCAGCATCCCATCGACTTCCCTGCTGGGTGTGAGGTCCGTCAGGAGGCAGGCACCTGCCGGTTCTCCCTGGTGCAAAAATCTGACCCACGGCTGCCCTGCAAAGGGGCAGGGCCCAACCTGGAGTGGGGCTCAGCTAACACCCCTGATCCTGGGGCTCCCGCGCCCCACTCCCGCTAAACTCAACTCATCACCCCTCTGCTGCCTGCCCACTGCTGCTGCCACTTCCAGGGAAACCACTAGCAGGTGCTGGTTTATTCTGAAAAAATAAATTAATGCCACAGCTCACAGCCTGCCTCTCACTGTCCAGGCCCCAGGGCCCCGGGTGGGAAAGGCATGTCCTACTGGCGTCCAGGAGCCGGCTTCTCAGAACTCTGAAGACACGTGGGCAGCTGGGCCAGTTTCAGATGGTTATGGTGCTGGTGCTGGGGCCGGGGGCAGCATATGAGGCCAGGGTGGGACTCGTGGGCAGCACCTTGATAGGGAGGTCCCAGCTGAAGGTGTCCACGGGGACTTGCTCAGGCCCCGTCCAGGTGACAGCCTCAGGCTGTTCCAGGGGGGGCAGCAGCCCCAAACCTGGTTCTCGGGACGTGACAAACTCAAAATGCAATCGCCACTTCAGGGACACTGGGAGAAAAAATAAAATGACAGAGGTGGAGACTTTAGACGCCAGTGGGAGTAAAAACCAATGACACGATGCGGTTACTGAGCGAGAACCCCTGTTCAGGAAGAGGGAGGGTTACAGGGCAAGGAGCTGGGATCAAGGGTCTTTCGGAAGAAACCTTGTACGCCAGCCAGAGAAGTGAGTTAAGCCAAGACAAGGCAGCTTGAAGTCTGGCGAATCAGAGATCAGTGTGCCACAGGGCTCCAAGAGGTAGGGGTAGGAAAGGGGAGCTGCAGATCTGTGAAGAGTTTAGGGGTCAGGGTGTCTAGGAAAGGAGTTCTGGTGGCGCAGTGGTTAAAGTATCCAGCTGCTAACCAAAAGGTTGGTGGTTTGGACCCACCAGCCCCTCCACAGGAGAAAGATGAGGCCGTGGACATCTGTAAAGATTTACAGCCTTAGAAACCCCATGGGGCAGTTCTACTCTGTCACGATAACTAAGAAGAGACTCCGTGGCAGGGAGTTTCACGTTCTGGTGTCTAAGAAACGAGAGTACAGGTTGAAGGAAGGTTTCAGAAAGAGGTCAGATGTGCACACCTGGGAGTGTGCTAGGAATCATGACCCCAGATACTCTCCCTAAGTCCACCATTTGAGGCTCCCTCCTGCCTCCCATCCCTATAATGATCACATCTCACCAACTGCTGTGAAGAAGCCTGGGGTGGAGCTGAGAGGGATGGGGAGGGAGAAGCTGGTTCTGGTCGTGTGCAGGCAGGACTCCTGGTGCCGGGCGTGAGTCACGTGGGACACAGAAGGGACGCCCCCTGCCCCGCGACGGCGTTGGTACTCGGGCTGTACCCGCTCCTCAGTCTGTAAGCTTACTGAAAACTGGGAACAAGGGGAGAGGTACAGGCATGTGGATGTGTGGCCTGTAGGTCAGAGGGCAGCCCGACCTACCAAATGGACCCTAGGTACCCCACTGTCCACTTCCATACCACCCCTGTTCATGTGGGCCCGTCTCCACCTTCCACCCTAGCCCTCCAGGTCTAGTGTCCCGGAAGCCCCTCTCACCTGCAAGCAAGCTACAGTTCCTTCCCCTAAATTTAAAGTCCCCACCACGTCCTCGCCAAGTCTGTACACAGATTTGAAGATGCCAAACGTCCCAACCTTCCCTCGACCATCACTGATGTTATACAGATCTGGGGAAGACAGGAGCTGGTAAGCCTGCAGCCCACACAGGCAAATGCCCAGGACTGGAACACAGGGGCCAAAAGGGGGGCTTTCCTTCATAACGTGGTGAGAGATATCTGGGGATCGTCACTGATACACATCGTGGCTAGAAGGATCTGTCTCTGAGACAGGAACACTCCCAGCGGAGGGGTGAGACGGGACAGCTGGGGAAGGATTCTCACGGAGGCTGCGGTAAGATGTGGCAGCCATGAGGTGCTCGCCAGCCAGCTCAGCTAGCCAGGAACCCTTCTTTCCACCTTCATCCTCCTCCAGGAAGGGACTGGATGGGGCGACCACCTCATCCTGGGGAAAGCGTACATCCTGAAGACCTAGAGCAAGCACGAGTTGAGAGAATGCTTGGAGGGAGCAGAAGTGAGCGTGAAGGTCAGGGTCAGGCTGCAACCTGCCAGGAAGGAGAGGAGGGAGGCATGCAGGTCAACCTGGTCCCCAACACACCACCTCCCCCAGCCCCCGCACCGAGGCCAACAAACTCCCCTCCAGACCTCCCAAGCCACCTAAGACCAGCTCCGGCGAGGCTCTTCCCTAGCCCTCCCGGCCACGACCCCTTGCTCACCAGTCAGCACCAGAACCCGCAAAGGGACCCTGAGTAGGGTGATGGGGGAGTTGACACGCTGGCAGCCGATGGTCAGTTTGTAGACGTACTTGACTGACTGACCCCGAAAGGAGGGGGGTCCCTCTCTGGGCAGCACTTCGCTGTAGGCGTCTAGTTGGGAAGCAGTAGTCAGGGGGGGCCAGGGGGAGCTTCCCTCCAGGACACTTTGAAGGCGAGGGAGGGGGCCACTCACAGGATTTGGACTCTCCAGGCTCTAGCCTCAAGTCACAGAACAGGATTTTCGGTGGGGTAGAAAGGATACACTGCCCCCTCTCTCCTAAAAAACAAGACAGAAACGTGGCAACCCTGTTGTCCGGTCCCGGGCAAGGCCAGCACAGTGAGCGGGGGCCACGAGGGGCTGCTAACAGCCTGAGCCAAGTGACCCTTCTTTTTCTGGTGCGACATAGAAACACAGCTGTAGACCCCAAAAAAGGTCGTTTCATTCCCCTGCAACCCCAGCGTGAGCGGGACTGTGACAAGAAACAGGATCAATTCAACACTTTCACCTAGACAACACTGGCCCCTCCAGAGGTAAACACCCATCTCTAACCTCGGTGAGGGAGAAAGACAGTCTGGCTCTCCGGCTGGACCTCCGGCTGACTGGAGTCAGGGGGCGGCAGCGCTACCCGGCTCTCGCTGGCATGGAACTGGCAGTGGATCTGGGCGCTGGCCCAGGCCAGAGCCTCACTGGGAGGAGAGAACCAGAAGGCATCAGACCTCACAATGTCCGGGGACCCCCTACTGCACTGTCAGGGCACTGGGGGGCGAGGAGGCAGTCCTAGCGATCAAGGACCCCCACCCCCAAGAGAAACCATTCAACAAAGAGAAGCACCCAGTGGGGACGGGCTGGGGAGGGGAGGAGGACTAGGTCGTCGCCTCTTCTGTTGGGCAGCGGGTCCCCACAATGACAGCACAGTGCTGGAAGGGGCCGACAGGCGTCGCCACAAGGCAACGTGAGCTCCGGCCTGGCGCCCTCCTGGAAGGGCTGCCTTCTTCCTCGGGTACCTGGATGCGGACGTGGCCGTGGCGGGCAGCGGGTTGGTGACGGTCACCATACATTCCAGCGCCTCTCCCGCCAGAAACACAGGACCGCGGCTCAGCTCTGCCACCACTTCAATCATGGCAGCTGCGGGTCAGAGCTAGAGGGAAACCGGGGGGTCGGGGCTCAGCGCCACGGCAGGGACGGGTGCGGGTGAGGCCTGCGGAGGTCCGCACCCCGGTGCCGGAGGGAAGCCGGCAAGTGGACCGGCGGAACGGAAGGCTGCTGACAGCGCGAGGGGGAAGGGGCCGCTCCGCGTCCTCGAGCCCCGGCCCTGTCGGCGCCGGGTCACCCCATTCCCGCCGGAAGCTCCCGGCCGCCCTCCGCCCCTCCCCCACAGGCTCCACGTCCCCGGCCCTTCCTTCGCGCCCCTACGCCAAGCACCTCGCACGATACAAGCTGGGGGTCCCGGTACCCCGAGGCCCTCACCTGCCCGCCCGCCAGGACCGCGCCAGGCGCGCTACGGCAACCGCGGCGTCGGCGGCGCGGGAAAGGCGGGACTTCCCTTCGGCGTCCCTCGGAGCCCCTTCCGGCCGGAAGCGCCCGGCTGACCCGACCGGAAGGGGCTCGCGTGGTCCGGGCGCCTCGGGTCACCTTCCCACGGGCCGGAACCTGGGCGCCGAGGCTGCCCCGGACGCCGGCCGGCGGG
>NW_006921761.1:3485139-3491149 GCF_000298275.1 Orycteropus afer afer
GCCTCGCGGGCTGGCCCCGGGACTCCTCCCCTCGCCGCGGGCCCTGCAGCCCTTCGGCCGGGCGCTGTCATCAGCGCGGCCCAATGACGACGAGGCGCGACCCTTCCCGCCCAGGACCCGGAGAGACAACCCCGGGAGAGCCCGGGGCGGCTTCATTGCTGTGGCCGCCGCCGCTGCAGCCACAGCTCCTCGGCTCTGCGGAGACAGGCGCTCAGCCCAGCTCTCCCAGCACCCCGCCCCCCGGGACGGCACCTAACAGCAACCCAGCTGGCGCCCGCCTCTGGACTTGGCTGGCCAGACACTTTGTTCCCGGGGCCATCGAGGTCGGGGGGAGCCAGGATACGCGGAACATGGAGACCGGCATCCCAGCCTCGGAGCAGCCTGGCTGCACCAAAGGGGATCCGCAGGTTTGCTGCCTTGAGGATACCGGGGGCGCTGAGGCTGTGCCGGCTGCAGAGTGGGAGAACCCTGAAGACGGTGGACCCCAAAATGAGCCGGGCTGCTGCAACCTGGAGCACTCTGGGCAGCTGATGGCTTCCTTTGAGGGTGAAGCAAGGGGATACCAGGTGCCTCCCTTTGGCTGGCGCATCTGCCTGGCTCACGAATTTGCAGAGAAACGGCAGCCCTTTAAGGCCAGCAACGTCTCCCTGGGCAACATGCTCAAGCATGTGGGCATGGGCTTGAGGTGAGTAGACCCGATGCTTAGAGAGCCTTTGGTTTCACTTTGTCCCAGCGCAGAACTTCCAGGGGGTGGCCCCTACCCCTAGCATTTTCCAGGCCCGCGGTCTTGGTAGGTGAGAGCAGGTCACACGTCTTTGCATCCCCTCCCCCCACTTCTTCTCAGCTTCTTGTCTTTGTAGCTTTCTGAAAAAGCCTGCAGCCAGCCGGCCCTACTCAGCCTCCTCCCGCTCCCTGTTTTCTTTTTGGGATCAGTTATACTTTGTAGCCAGGCAGGAAAGAGAGTAGCTGCTGCGGGACTGACACAATGTAATTTCTTGGGAGAGGAGGGGCTGAGGTTGCCCTGAGCATCTGCGGCAGCCTTTCCACCTCACTAGGGCACAACCGGTGTTCCCTGCACATCTCGCCCCAAGCTTCAGCTCTAGGGAGCAGGGCAGAGCCTGCCAGCTCCTAGCCCTAAGGAGTAGGTGGGTAATGAGAGGAGCAGGTTGCTCTGTCCTGGCACAGGTAGCCCCTAATGGAACAAACAGGCTTCTCATCAGAGAGGCACTGCCATAGGTGTGTGTCCTCCAGAGTGCTTGGTGGTGTCCTGTTGGAGCCTGCCCGCTTCCTTGTCCTGGGCTGTAGAACTCTAGATGCCTCCAGATGGACCCTCACGGAGAGCAAAGACTAGTGACAAGGAGCCAGACCTTTTGCCAGGAGCAGGTGGAAGTGAAGGCAGAAAGCATCACCTTGAAGTCATCCTGCGTCAGGCCACACAGTAAACACAGAGCTGAGAAGGGAGGCATAGGGGCTGGGAAACCCAGCTCTGATGGTCCCTAAGCAGGGGACCCTTCACTTGCCCCTCAGGGCTGTGGGGCTTTCCCTAGCCCTCAGCAGCAGGAAGGGCAAGGGCTGCCTGGATGTCTGGCTCCTTTGCTGGGCATTCCTGTCAGTGACCTGGACCAGAGAAGAACCATCCCTCCAGGCTGCTTCTGAAGCTGACCTAGCCAACGTCGACCCCAAAGCCTGTGGGTAAACTAGGATCTAGGGCCAGGAGCCTGATACAAGCACGGTGGGGCGCGTGTGGTGGGACTGTGAGGTCAAGAAGTGGTGGGCATCCGGGTCCCCCAACTCCTAAGTAGGAGCTGAGTCATAGAGGCCTGAAGCCGTACTCAGCCCCCTGAACCTTGGCTCCCCATACCAGGATAGGGTAGGGGTCACTGACCTAGGGCTTTTGGAATGGGATGAGGGGAGTAAAGGGGTGAGCCGAGGAGGAGTTTTGAAGGCTCATCCTGAGTGGAGGCCAAAGTTAGGGACTCAGCCCCATAGGCTGGGAGTGGCAGCTGCTTTCTGAATCCCTTCAGAAAGTGAAGGAGAGAAGCAGGAGAGAAGTGGCCTCTGAGAGGGAACTCCAGCCAGACGGCCGCAGGCTGCAGTGGTGAGAACTCAGTCCGGCTGCACTCTTCTAGCCAGAGCCCGTTCATTTCTTCTCTCTCGCTGACCTAATGCCCATTGCCCCCTTCCTCCACCCACCGACGCTTCCTAAACTCTAGTTTCAAAGTCCACTTTCCTCTGAGCTGCTGGAGAGGGTCTTTGGCCCTCCTGTCATCTCCTCCTCTGTCGCCTTCCCTCCACCCCCGCAGCCCACCTGCCCCGTTCTTTAGTCACAGTTGCTCCCCTCTCTTGTCTCTCTATTTGTTGTCTGAACACTCATTCATTTGTAAATTCAACAAATATTTACCAGCTGAGACCTAGCCCTGCCCTGGGCTTGGAGCCCTGGTAATATTCAACTAGTCCCTGCAACCATCCGTTTCCTCCAGAAACCTCAGAGTATGTCAGGCTCACATGAGTGATGTTGAAATAACAAGGCAGCATCTAAGGAGTTGAGACAGTGTGCGGACAAGCACACCCAACACAGCTATGCCACTTGATGGCTTTCCTACCTATTACGTCATTTTTTATATCATTTGATCCTTTCAACCCTTCCAGGAAGCAGGTCAGGCAGGAGGTGTCCCATTTTGGAGATAAGGAAACTGAGGCTTGGTGGGGTCACTCTCGTGCTTATGTGGTTAGAAGTGGCGTGGTTCAACAGCGGGTATCCCGTGCCCAGGGCATGGAGGAGATTGGAAGTGGAAGAGTCTGGCAGAGAAGGGGTTGCCTAGTGAGGGTCACCTTGAGGGGGAGCTTATAGGAAATACGAGGAAAGGTGTAGAAGGAGCTTCCAGAAGAAGGAACAAGCTCTCTTGGAGGAAGGACAGCTGGCATGTTCTTTAGAACGAGAATGGCCAGACTGTCTCTCATACTTTGGTCATGTTAGAAAGGACCATTCCCTGGAGAAGGATGTCATGTGGGGTAAAGTGGAGGGTCAGCAGAAAAGGGGAAGACCCTCAACGAGATGCATTGACACAGTGGCTGTAATGCTGGGCTTCGGCATGGCAAGGATTGTGAGGCTGGCACAGGACCGGGCAGCTTCATTCTGTTGTGCGTAGGGCTGCAGTGAGTTGGGACTGACTCGATGGCATCTAACAACCACAAGATCAAAGGTAGGGCTACGACAGACGTGAGGGCCTCGAGCCCCAAAGTGAATACTCGTCTACTGGATATACCCCAAAGGCTCTGAACAGGCTCTGACAAGACCAGGGAGATGCTAGGAGTTAGGAAGCTTTACTGGGATGTCTGGAGACCACAGGAAGCTTCCAGTTTAAATGCTGCCCTAACCAAAGACTCAGGAGATACCCTGAAAACAGTAGTCATCGATGAGGTTGTTCCCCTTCTATTCGGTGTATTTTCCAAATGTTCACCTTTTATAATCAGGAAGAAAATAAACACTTTAAAGAGAAGAAAGCTCCATATCAGTTCTCGTTGAGGGTGGTGACAGAGGCCAGGACACCATAACTGGGCCTTCCAGTGCCTCAGACAAGGGCTCCTAAGGTTTGAACAAAAGCAGTGGGATTTGAGTTAGAGAGGTGAGGAAAGATTTGAAAACCCTTTCTGAGGCCACTAGAAAGGAGGCACAAGGACAGTTCCACTGTGAGGTAGGGTGACAGGAAAGATGAAGGGACAGTGGACCGTAGAGAAGTTCACAAGAGGAGAGGTTTGGAAGAGGAGGTGATGGGTCTTGAGGCCATTTGGTGGGAGGTGACAGGTGGGTGTGCAGAGAGAGACAGGTGACTAGCCTGGCAGGCACCCCCCACCTCCCCGCCACCCCTCACACTGCCTCCTGCTCCTCAGGTACTTGCGATGGTGGTACCGGAAGACCCGGCTGGAGAAGAAGACACCGTTCATCGACATGTTTAACTGCGTGCCCTTGAGGCAGATCTATGGTGAGCCGCAGCCCGCCTCTGCCCTGCTGAGACAGGGCTCGCCCTTCCGCTCTGCCACGGAGCTGGGGACAGTGGCTTCCCACCTCTGTGCGAGGCGCTGCCTCACCCCCTGGGTTTTTAGAGGAACCCATCCTTACAGTCCAGAGAGTGAAAAAGAGGCCTGTTGTCTTCTCCTCATTCCGCCACTCATCATGCTGATTCTCTCTCTAGGTTGCCCGTTGGGTGGCCTCGGGGGAGGTACCATCACCCGTGGCTGGAGAGGTCAGTTCTGCCGTTGGCAGCTCAACCCTGGAATGTACCAGCACCGGACAGTCATTGCTGACCAAGTAAGAGCCAGGAGGTGGAAGAGACAGGAAAGACCTCTGGGCTAGCACAGGACGTGGTACTTCAATAAGCACTTCCGAGATGCTGTCCGTGTGCCAAGTCCTGCCCTAGGCTGTGGGGGAGGAAGGAGACTCAGGGCATGCAGACCCTGGAAGAATAAGGGGGCCTGGCACCCCTGCCCTCCGTTTCTCTAGTAAGCGCCTCCTGCCTCTTGTTGCCCCACCTCCACCAGCTGAGCCCATAGCCAGCTACAGAGAGTACATAGACTTCCCGGATCACTTCACAAGGATGAAAGAACGTGCATGTGGTAGGACCTTAAAGGAAAACAAAACCGAGTTCTACAAACGTGATAAAGAGTGGTGCCTGGAGCAATGCCCGCCCTCCTTGGCGTGCCAGCTTTCAGCTGAAGGGCAGCTCCCCGCCAGGGCTTACTCCTCACGGCTCTCCCTGGCTTGGGGCCTGGAAAGCTACCCTCACCTACATTCCGATGGCCAGCTTCCTTCCCTTTGCTGAAGCCACTTCTTTCTCTTCCTCACATCTGGGCCAGAGCCTGGGCCTGCCTTTCATCCTTTTTGGTGACCTCCTGTTTGGAGTTGCCCACCAACTTCCTGTCTCCCGTCAGAGGGATGTCTCCGCTTGCAGCTCATCTGCAAAGAAGAAATGACGGGCAGGCCTTGGGCCCAGTTAATGACAGTGCCCTTCCCAGCTCAGGTTTCCCAGCCCTGCCCAGTGCCCCAAGCTTCCTCTCTGGCTCACCCCTTAGGTATCCTGAGGGGAATGCCCTGTGGAATTATGACTCTACTGAGTAATTAGAGTAGCTACCATTTACCGCGTGCTACATGTGTGCTGGGCGCTGTACTGGCTGCTGTTGGTATAATATTTCAGATTAAAAACAGTCCTCCAAGGTACGTGGTGCTGTTACCTGCAGTTCACACAAGGACACTAAGGTCCTGAGAGGTTTAGTAATGTCCCCAAGGTCACAGAGTTGATCAGTGGGAAGGCTGGGATTCTCACTGCAGTAAGAGCCTGTGGTTCTAAACATCATGAGCTATTCCAATAACGTGAGCGAGTAAGTGTTTTGTGTCCAGTAAAACTACCGGCGTGAACCCCGGGAAGAAATACCAACCCCTCATAGCCCTACCCTCCAGGAGCTTCAGTTTGAGAGAGATGGAGTGTGGGAGGCCACTCCAATGCCAGAATGGGAGGACTGGGTGATGTCCTGAAGAAAAAGGCTCAGGGCTGAGACTCAGCCATCTTCTAACACACACACAGCAGTTCTGCCATGGAGTTAAGTGAAAGATCCATTAATGAACTGGAAGGGTTTCTACCCTCCAAGGTCCCATAGAGCAGTGGGGACAGGATGGTACACTGTAACACTGCACTGAATGCTAGCGGAGGGTGTGGGGCACACAGGACAGTGACTCACTGCTGGAGGAAGCGGCGGAGGGGACGGCATCTGCCCTAGTCCTGGAAGAATGAGAGGTCTCTCCAGGTGAACCTGAGCCCATGCAGAGGCCTGGGTGAAGGAAAGCAGGGTTGTGCTCAAGGACGAGGGAGTATCAGCCTGAATGGGGACTGCCAGGGAGCGGCCCCGATGGAGAGGGGCCCAAGGTCCCTAGGGTACACGGAGCACAACTAAGGAAGATCTCTGTGGTACCCAGGTGACGGAGTCCAGGCGGGATGGCGGGGCCCAGATGAGGGCA
>NW_006921761.1:3491260-3502244 GCF_000298275.1 Orycteropus afer afer
TGGTGGTGCGGCGGGAACCACCGCAGGCTTGGGGAGAGGAAGGGCTGCTTTGAGGTGCCTGTGGGTTTCCCCATCCCGGTCTCTGCCTTGATGTAGTTCACGGTGTGCTTGCGTCGGGAGGGACAGACCGTGTACCAGCAAGTCCTGTCCGTGGAGCGCCCGAGCGTGCTGCGCAGCTGGAACTGGGGCTTCTCTGGGTTTTTTGCCTTCTACCACGCCCTGTACCCCCGAGCCTGGACGGTTTATCAGCTTCCCGGCCAGAACGTCACCCTCACCTGCCGGCAGATCACGCCCATCTTACCCCATGACTATCGGGTGAGGCTCACTGCTCCCTCCCTGGGCTCTGCGTTGCTGAGAATTCTGTGACCTGTGAGATCTGTGACCTGTGAGGGGGGAGGTTGGAATGCTGAACTTGCCCAGGACCACTGCCCGACTGGTTCCCACTTTCTGTCTCCTGGAAGGAGCCTGCCTGGGAATATGGGGAGATGGGAGTGGGGGACAGAAGAGAATATATTGGGGATTGTTTGAGTTGGGGTCTGTGCCCAGAACTGAGCCTGGGAGGGGAGTGGGAGGGCTGCCCTGAGTGCCAGCTGAGTCTGGTCTCTGCCCACAGGACAGCAGCTTGCCAGTGGGAGTCTTTGTGTGGGATGTGGAAAATGGAGGGGATGAAGCCCTGGACGTGTCCATCATGTTCTCCATGCGGAACGGACTGGGGGACGAGGATGACGGCCCCGGGGGGCTGTGGAACGAGCCCTTCTGTCTGGAGCGTGACGGAGAAACTGTACAGGGGCTACTGCTGCATCACCCAACCCCCCCAAACCCCTACACGATGGCTGTGGCTGCACGACTCACGGTAGTGGACGGGCCTACCCTATACCTTAGCCCCTGAACCCCTGGCCCCTGAGCCCACCCCTACGTGGCATCTCCATCAGTTCCTAAGTGCCACCCACACCACAGGCCTTCTGCCTCCACAACTCGTTTCGTCAGAATCCAGTGGACTGGTGCGCCCCCCCTTACAGCATCTCTGGTCCCTTAACAGGCAGATACCACGGTAACCCACATCACAGCCTTTGACCCTGACAGCACCGGGCAGCAGGTGTGGCAGGATCTGCTTCAGGATGGACGGCTGGACTCCCCCGCTGGTGATGGGGGGGTCTGACAGGGAGGTGGTGGGCACAGCGGTAGGGGCCTTGCTCCCATGTTGGGGTGCCCTGGCGGCCTGGTTTTGGGCCTGAAGGGTGCTTGTGCTGATTCTTCTCGCCCGTCTCTCAGGCCGAAGCGCTCCCTCTCAGAAAGGAGCAGGCGTCGCAGGGGCTGTGTGTGTAGCAGGCAAGCTACCGCCTCGAGGCCGATGCTGCCTGGAGTTCTCACTGGCTTGGGACATGCCCAGGATCATGTTTGGAGCCAAGGGCCAGGTCCACCACAGGTGACAGGAGGCGGAGCCAGGAGGCGGGGCTTTGAGCTGCAGCCCACCTTCTCATCCCTCCCCTCTGGCGCCCTAGGCGGTACACGAGGTTCTTCGGTCGAGATGGCCACGCAGCACCTGCCCTCAGCCACTACGCGCTGTGCCGCTACGCAGACTGGGAAGAGAGGATCTCAGCCTGGCAGAGCCCAGTGCTGGACGACAGGTGCCAGTGGGGCCCGTCTCTGCAGCCACTCTGCCTTTCTCCCGGGCACTCAGACGCCCGCTGGGACACCTGAAAGTCAGCAGAGCAGTGCTGAGATTGACTGGGCGCTCCCGCTCTTGCTGACCCCAGGATCCTCCCCCTTTCCCGAGAGGGCCACTCTCAAACTGTTCCCTCCTCCCGACTTCTCAGATCCTTGCCGGCTTGGTACAAATCGGCACTCTTCAACGAGCTCTACTTCCTGGCCGACGGAGGCACGGTGTGGCTGGAGGTGCCCGAGGACTCCCTCCCGGAGGAACTGCAGGGGCACATGAGGCAGCTTGGGCCCACGCTGCGGGAGTACGGGCGATTCGGCTACCTGGAGGGTAGGGTCGCTGGGGAGCTGGGGGTGGCCGAGCATACCCCTGAGCCAGCGAGGGCCCTGCCACAGGGCAGGACGGCGGGTACTGGCCGGGGTGTGGAGGCTGTGGCCTGGTGACGAGCTAGAGCAGGGGCCGTGCGGGGCAGCAGGGACTCTGGCGACCGGTCTCCCGCCCCTCCAGGCCAGGAGTACCGCATGTACAACACATACGACGTCCACTTCTATGCTTCCTTCGCCCTCGTCATGCTCTGGCCCAAGCTCGAGCTCAGCCTGCAGTATGACATGGGTAAGGGTCTGTCCCGTGCCCCGTCTCCTTCCTGGGCTCCCACGTGCCTGAACGCTGGTCAGGTTGTCTCTCCTTCCATCTCCCCTCAAAACATACCTGCACCCTGCTCCTGGGGTTCCCTTTGGGCTCCCAGCTGTGCTCCCCAGCCCGTGCCCACCCCCCACCCAGTCACGTGACCGTCCCCCAGCTCTGGCCACTCTTGGGGAGGACCTGACACGACGACAGTACCTGATGAGTGGCCTCACGGCGCCCGTGAAGAGGAGGAACGTCATTCCCCATGACATTGGGGACCCAGGTGAAAGTCCCTCTGCCCCACAGCCAGCCTCACTCCCACGGCTTCTGCCCCTCTACCTACCCACATGCAAATGAACCAGGTCCCTGCCCCCCCAGATGACGAGCCGTGGCTCCGCGTCAACGCCTACGTGATCCACGACACCGCCGACTGGAAGGACCTGAACCTGAAGTTTGTGCTGCAGGTTTATCGGGACTACTGCCTGACGGGCAACCAGGGCTTCCTGAGGGATATGTGGCCCGTGTGCTTGGTAAGGGAGGCGTGTGCCTGGCTGGGGCCCAGCTGGCCCGGACTCTCTGCTCAGTATCTCGGTCCCGCCCCAGGCCGTGATGGAGTCTGAAATGAAGTTTGACAAAGATGATGACGGACTCATTGAGAACGGAGGCTACGCAGACCAGACGTACGACGGATGGGTCACCACAGGGCCCAGGTCGGAACAGGGGTTGCAGGAGGCCTGAGGTGGGGAACTGGGCACCGGGGGGCTGGGGGTTCAGGGAAGAATGACTGTCGCCTGTTACATTGCGTGACTGGCTGGAGCTGCTGTTCTGACCTCCACCCCGTGTCCCTGACCAGTGCCTACTGTGGAGGGCTGTGGCTGGCAGCCGTGGCTGTGATGGTCCAGATGGCAGCTCTGTGTGGGGCACAGAGCATCCAGGAGGAGTTTTCCTCCATCCTCAGCCGGGGCCGAGAAGCTTACGAGAGGCTGCTGTGGAACGGTGAGCTGGGGGAGGCTGCTCAGAGGGAGTCTGAAGGGGGCTCTGGGGCCACAGAGAGCCTTACGTTGTCCTTCTCTATCCCAGGCCGCTATTACAACTACGATAGCAGCGCCCAGCCTCAGTCCCGCAGCGTCATGTCTGACCAGTGTGCCGGCCAGTGGTTCCTGAGGGCCTGTGGCCTAGGAGAGGGAGAGACGGAGGTGAGAGGGACTCGGTGGGGGAGCCCGTCAGCAGGGTTCTCCCTGGAGGGGGAAGCAGGTGCTGAGACCCACGTCCCTGCCCTTGGCCTCCAGGTATTTCCTGCCCCACACGTGGTCCGCGCTCTCCAAACAATCTTCGAGCTCAATGTCCAGGCCTTTGCAGGAGGGGCCATGGGCGCTGTGAATGGGATGCAGCCCAACGGTGTCCCTGATACATCCAGCGTCCAGTCTGATGAAGTCTGGGTGGGCGTGGTCTATGGGCTGGCAGCCACCATGATCCAGGAGGTGAGGCTTCCCGCGCCGTCTCCCCACCGTCTGCACCTCGGCCAGCCACGGCCGGCGCGTCCACAAGGCTGCCCTCTCTCCCTGGCCTGCACCCCAGCTCGGCTCCTGCCGCCTTTGGGCTTCTGCGCTTGGGTCAAGTTTCTGTCCCCCGTCAGCTGGGGGCTCCCTGAGGGCAGAGGCCCTGCTGTCTCCATCTGTCCAGCCAAAGTGGCTCTTCAGGAGGTGCCACGTGTGTGACTGTCATCTCTGCCCACAGGGCCTGACTCTGGAGGGCTTCCGGACGGCTGAAGGCTGCTACCGCACCGTGTGGGAGCGTCTGGGCCTGGCCTTCCAGACTCCCGAGGCGTACTGCCGCCAGCACGTGTTCCGCTCTCTGGCCTACATGCGGCCACTGAGCATCTGGGCCATGCAGCTGGCCCTGCAGCAGCGGCGGCATAGGAGGGCCTCCAGGCCACCCGCCGAGCAGAACACAGGGCCGCACACAGGGCCTCAGCCTGCACGCAAGGGAGCCACGGCAAACCTGAGCCCGGAGTGAGCCCTGGGAACTATGGGAGGGAGGCGCTCAAGTTCAGCCTCTGGCCTGGCCTTCCCTCCACTGCGACCTCCTGCAGCCCTGAGCCACGGGAACAATCGCCCCTCCCCCAGCACCCCTGCTGTGCCAGTGAAGAGGGGCTGTGGTGACCCGGCATCAGAATCACTCATTTATTTATTTCCGTCCCCTTCCCTGACTGCATGAAATGCTTAGAGGGTCACTTGATCCCACCAGGCCCACTCATGGGATGGCCGACACACACCCACAAATAAAAGACCCAGAAGCCAGGACGTCTGGCGTGTTTGAGCTTCAGCTTCCCAGCAGCGTGTTCCTATCCCTTTGTACTGGACGTGAACAGAGCCCCGGGCTCTCGGGGATGAGGCCCTCCGCGTCCCCCCACCTAGCAAGAGTATCTGCCCTGCAAGACGACAGAGGAGGGGCCGTGCGTAGGGAGCTGTCCCCCCTTTCTCGTGGAATTTGCCTGCAGGGGGAGGCTGGGGCTTGGGCAGGAGTGCAGTGAGAAGGGGTCAGGGAGTGTCAGCTTCAGGGCAGACTGTACACCAGGGGCCTGAGCGTCACGGAACAAGAAGCAGCGCGAGTTGCCAGGGGCCTGGGAGGAGTGGTCTGAGCCGTCCAGCTGCAGCTCTGTGCAGTTCTTTGGTACCTTGGGCTGCAGGCCGTGCGACTCCTGCTGGGGAGGGTCCTCGCTGGGAAGGGATCGCAGCTGGCGGGACAAGGCTGAGGAGACAAAGCAGATCTTCAGACACAGGCCGGGCCTCTGCCCCAGCTCACATGTAGCCTCAAGCCTCTCACCTCTGTACTCAGCGGGCAGGCTCCCCCTTCTGTCAGACGAGTACATAGCAGGTGCGAGGAGAAGGCACACGGAGACAAGCAGGACCTGGAGCACAGAAACGGCGATGAAGAGAGGGACTCCGAGTGGCACCCCGTCCCCGCCGCGGGCGACGGTCCCTCCTTCCATCGCCAGCCTCACCAGGACACAGGTGCTGCTGCTGCTGGCTTTGTTTGTTATCTGAGTCACCGTGGCCTGCAGTCTCCTCAGCTGGTCCTGCAGGGACCTGGGGGGGCGAGAGGATGGGTGGGCACACGCTGGCCTGGCCACTGAGATTCAGGGCAGCCCTTCAGTGAAGGCCACCCTCAAGCCGTGCCTGGCTCCTCTTGTTTTGGTCCTGTTTTTGCCAATGACCACATCTCTGCAGAGAAAACGCTTAAAGTTCCCCATTTAAAACAAACCACAAAAATACAATCTCTCTGCTGGTAAACCCTCCCATGAATACCTTCAGCAGTCCTGCCTGGTCAGCGACCCACGTAATCCTCACCAGGCGGGCCAGAACCTCCACCTTTTGGTCCCAGCTCAGCCGGGTCAGGGTTCCAGCCAAACCGGAAGGTGCTGTCCTCTCTGCGACATGCTTTCTCCACCCCTAGAATCCTACCTACCATCAGATGCCCGCCACCCCGAGGTCTGTCTTGCTCCCTCCTTTCTCTCGGTACTTTTTAGGTATCTGAATCGATTCCGTCGGTGCAGGGAGCTGCTTGGGTTCAGAGACACAGAGAAGGCTACCAGCTGCACACAGGAGCTGCCCAGTTAGAAGCCAAGTGGGGAAGACAGGAGAGGGCGGCGCTGGATGCAAGGGCTGGAAAAGGACTGGTGTTGGAGGGCTGCTTACAGATTCTGTGCTTCCAGGAGCTGGACTCTGCTCTGTAGCTCCAGATTCTGGGCTGTGTACTTCAGGATCCTGGGGGACCAACGGGGACAAGGCCTCTACCCTCCCTTCCAAAACAACCCTTCCCGCCACCTCTCTTCCCTCCACCCTTGGAGTCCCTCCTGCTTTCACACCTGCTCTCCAGACCCCCCACGTACACCTTCTTCTTCCTGCGACACTCCTGAGCAGACCTCTTGTTTCGAATCTTCCTGCGCACTCGTTTCAGAGCTCGCTCCTCCTCCTGGGAGAAGATGGGAGGGCCGTCATCAGAGGGACACCGGACGAAGAGTCGGGAGCTAGTGCGTTCAGCCTCAGCTTCTTGGGCCAACGCCTCCAAGGGCCCGGGTGACGCCTTCACTAACAAGCCCAGAAAAACTAACAATTTTATTATTTAAAAAAAAAGCCTGAGCCAACATCTGCCTCCTTGTGATTTCCACCTATTGACCTTCCCCAGTATCTACCTTTTGGAGCCATGTTGGGCAGACCCCCCTTAGCTATTTTAAGCACTTGACATTTCTTCAGAGTTTAAGAGGGAAAAAAAATCTGGACTGAAATGTTGACTCCTCACCTTACCTGCTCTCCTCAGGGTAGACTCCAGCCTCCTAGGACCTGTTTAAGAGCTGGGCTCACAAGTGGACACTAAGCTGTGCCTCGCCCACCAAAGAGAACAGGGCAGCCCCACCCTGCTGGAGGCAGTACCTGTACTGACAGCCTCAGTCCCCTTCCCTCAGCAGCCATATTTTACTGCTGACCTGCTGGCTCCTCTTGTACTTGACAGAACTAAAATCTCTCACAACCTTGCTGTCAGTGAACACAGATTCATCACCGGTTCCCAACGCTGCCTGTGAGATCACTTGATAAACGCAAACCCAGGAATGTACGTTTATTCTTGTTGGGCCGTTAGTCCAGCCCTGTTGAACTCAAGCTACCATTCAGCAAGAAGCAGATTCCCGTGAAGCCCATGAAACCTAAGGGGCAGGAATCGTCACTTGCACAAGATGCTTACTGTGCTGATGAGTGTTTTATTTTTCTTAATGACAGCACTGGGATTTGTACAAAACCATTTTGCATCCAGCATATTACCTGCATGCCCCAGCTTCCTAAAATTAACAAATTCGCTAAATGCCTCACCTCTGTTCAAGTTACCATAGATATTAACAAGACTAGCTTACTTGAGCCCCCTACAGCCTTTGCTCGGAGGCCGGGAGTCTTACCTTAGTGAGAGGGCGTGTCCCAGGTAGGGTAAGCCCCTCCCTCTCCAGCAGCCTCTCCTCCTCCTCCGTCAGCCTCAGCCTCTCAGTCTCTGGGTGCCGCTGAGGGGTGGGAGGGAAGAGCAGGGTTGCAGGGGGATGTCACAGAACAACGGCAACCCTGCCCGACCCATCCTGTTAAATACCTGCTCCGTCGGCTCCTTCACCCTGGGTGGAGTCACCTGGGCCACCTCCTGCCCACAGCCCCCACTATCTGCAGAAGGACAAGCGTGAACGGGCAGCCGCGCGGGTCTTGTCCCCTCATCCACTCCCGTTGTTTCATCCTCACCTAAATCCTTGGCCATACATTCCTGTGGGAGGGAGTAGCTGTGATCATGACGGACAGAACAGGGGCTGGAAGGGCCGAGAGTGGTCCACGATGATGCCGGTGGACTCAGCAGGGATTCCAGGAACTCCTCCACGGCCCATTCACTCAATACCTGCACACGATTCAAAGGAACGTGCTCTGGCTGTCGCCACCGCGTCCCCACCGTCCCCAGCCCGGTGTCTCACCCACTCAGAACTGCCACTCACCTCGGAGAGCGGCGGCTCCCAGTCCAGCGGCGCCTCCGCGGCCTCCTCGGGCGCCACCCCCAAGTCTCCGCTTTCCTCTAGCAGGAAATCCAGCAGGTCCTGGTCACTGGGGCCCAGTGCCAGCTCCATACGTGACATCGACGGAGAAGACGGGCAGAGACTCGGGGTCCTCCTGGCCACCCAGTTCCGACTCCTGAACCCCTGGCCCGATCCCAGCCCAGGCGTCGCTCTGGCACCCACGGATTGTCCCCCTAGCTGCTAGCCCTTTCCCCATGGGCGACTCGATTCTGCACAACTTCCAACACGACGGAAGTAACACATCTCGCCCGCACAGCATTCTGGGACATGGAGTTCCCCTAACGCGGAAGCGGCCTGGGTGCTGCGCCACGTCCCAGGGGCTATGCAAATAACTGGGCCGTCCCTCGGCCTCCGCACCCCCTGAGGGCGGGAATTCTGGGGATCCGGCTCCGCCCTCGCCTCGAGCGAGAAAAGGCAGGCTTCGAACCTAAAAGGGCCTCGGGCGCGGGGCGGCAGTTTGCGCCGCTTCCTACCGGGGAGGAGCCGCCAGGCTTCAGCGGGCGCGGGAGCATCGAGAGCTGGGGCCAGAGCAGCTTCCTGCCGGCCCTGAGACCATAGAGCGCCGGCCCAGGGCGCCGCCCGCGGGTGGGGGACGTCCGGGGACGGAAGTGGCCGGGAGAGTGTGTCGGCGGGAGGGCGAGGCCGGAGCCCGGGAGCGACCGGGACGACGCGCGGGCGAGCGGGCCGGCGGGCGGGGCGCACAGCCGGGCAGCTCAGGTAGGCCGCAGCGGGCCGAGCGGGAGCCCGGGGTGGGGCTGCGAGGCCCGGCCCGGCAGGCGGGAGGACGGGCGGGGCCCCCGGCTGCCCTGCGCCTCCTGTCTCGGGTCCTGTTGCAGAGGTCAGGGTCCAGCGTCTCTCGGCTTGGGGCTCCGAGCTAAGGAGGCCGTTTTACGAGAGGCCCGCCTTTCCGGGGAGCTGTCCTCGGCCTGGGATGGGTTCAGGGGAGACGAGGCGTGAGCGCAGGGTGGCGCAGGGCGGGGATCGGTTTTGGGGGCGAGCTGATAGCGGATATTTGTGTAGGAACGCGTTGGCGAATTTGGGAAGAGATGAGGTTGGCTTGTGGGTTCAGGGTTAGCTTGAGGAGTTACAAAGCCAGGTCGACACTTCGAGTCCCATTTTGTAAGGTTTAAATTAAGGTCATTAACACGTTATCTAGGATGAACAGCCTAAGTCAAAGCCTGGAATTAGGTTAGAATCCCGGTTTCAGGCTTCCAGATCGTTGGCATGGTCGTTGAGGCCTATAAGCAGTGGCGGGGTGGATGCAAATGAATTATAAGGTTCAAGGCTCAGCATTGAGGATGCAGGTCAGGGGGATTGGTGCTAAAGGTCGAATCAGATCAGCATTTGGGATCAGGCAGCGCATTTGGCTCCCGGCTGGGGAAGAGATGCATGTCAGAGCCGGAACTGGAAATTGGGAAATTGGTTAGGATAGGGGTTAATGGCATTAGGAATTAGGGGCAGCTTTAGGGCCTCTGATTGAGGCCAGCTAGTTGACATGGGGCAGCAAAAGTGTCAGAGACTGTCAGTAGGTGGATACCCTTGTTTTGAGGCGGGAGTCTCTTATTCGTAGTAGTCACGGGAGCTTCTTTGGCCCAAAAAGATGACAAACTTAAATTCTGGGTTGGAAGTGCAGGGAACTGGGAACCCACGTTTTCCGGTGCTTTCTCTAAACCCAAGGCTCTTTCTGTGGTCAGCATAGGTGGGGAAAAGGGTGTCTGGACTATGTTGCTTATGAAGTAGGAGCTGAGAAAGGCACAGGGGCCCACTGATGCACAGTGACTCCTTATAAGTGTCTGTGGGGGAGGGGACTGGTGGCTAAAGGGGAAGCTGACCAAGGAAACACTGTTGTCGTGGGAGACAGAGACTGCTGAATCCCCTGAAAGTTAGCCCCCAGTGCCCCTAGATGTTAAGGCTTCCTTTCCAGCTCTCATCCCTGGCCCTGCATTCCACGTCCTTCCTGCATACCCCCGTTTCAGAAGACTTGCCATGACCCTCCCGTATTTTTCATCTTACCATCTGTTCCCACCCTGAGTTCTGCTAGCCCCTCCCCACTTGATTCTCTCAGTCCACCTTAATGTACCCTCACCCCAAGCTGAGCTTTCCGATGATCTTAAAACCCCCTTCCCACCATTTCCACCCACTCATTCACCCGCATACCATCTGGGCCTCTGAGCAGCTCCACAACCCAACACAACTGCCATGGACCCCAATTCTAAGCCTCCTTTAATTTCTTGGTCCAATTGCAGATCCCCTCCCCCACTCCCCCCCAACAGAAAAGAGGAAACGAGACCCAAAGAGGAAACTGGGTCTTGTTGATCCCACGCCCAGCCAGGCCACTGACCACACCCCCATTTGACTGCCAGCCTGACCCAGCCACTGACCACGGCCCTTTCCCCTGCCCAGCCTGACCCAGCCACTGGCTGCACCCCAATCCTTCCAGCTTTCTTTAACCACTGCCAGTGTCCCCTCCCCTCCTCTCCCCTCCCCTGCCTAATTTAGCCCCTGACCACAGCCCCGTCCTTCTTGCTGCCCTGTGCCTAACCTGGCCTCTGACCTCACTGTCTCCCTCTGAGCCTGCCTTGTTCATCGCTCCCTTCTCTAGCCTGAGCCGGTGACTGGTCGTGTATTCATCTTCCTGCCACCATCACCGTCATGTCTTCCCCATTCCCAGGCGGCTGTAGTCACTGACCACGCCCCATCTGCCCCTACCTGCGACTAATCACATGCCTATCCCCTTTTCCCCACAGCCTCATCCTCACATTTCCAGCTCCACCTGACCGCTTTGCCCTCACCTAAACTCAGGCTGCTGAAGCTGTCCCAGCCACAGAGTGGCTCCTGATGACAGGAAGCTATGGGGCCTCGGTCTGACCTGAGGGCTGGTCTCTGAGAGCTGACAGGGCAGACTTGGCAGGTTCAGTGACTTCTGCCCTGGCCGTTTCTTCTGTGTGAGCCCAGCCTCCCCTTCTAACTATGGCTTCTCCATCTCTCACTTGGGCTAATGGGACATTTTTCTAACCAGTCTCCAAGACGATTGTCAGAGTTGTTTTCTGAAATCCCGCCCTGGTCATGTTCCTTCTCTGCTCCCAAGCGTCCCCTGGCCTCTT
>NW_006921761.1:3502504-3507427 GCF_000298275.1 Orycteropus afer afer
CTCCTCCCCCTCTCCGCCTCCTCCCCCTCTCGTCCTCCCATCCCCAGTCCTCACTGCTCTCCCTTGTGGGTACCCTGTGCTTCAGCCAGCTCCCCCGCATGCTCCTCCACAATTTCCTGCTTCTGTACCTGGGCTTATGCTGTTCCCTGCCTGGAATGCCGTCCCTGACTCATCTCCTGCTGGTGTAGTGGAGAGAGCTTGAGTCTTGGACTCAGAGACCTGGGTTCAGATCCTGATTCTACAACTTGTAAGCTGTGTGACTTTGGACTGGTACTTTTTGAACAGATGCTTCCTTGAGCCTTGTTTTCCTAGTGTTTGAAAATGGCGATAACGACACAACATTGTGGGGTTGTTGTATGGCCCTTCTTTTTAGAAATCTAACTTTAGGTGACAGCTCTCTCATGGAGACTTTTGGTCCCCCTTCCCTGGCCCTCTCCGCACGCACACCCGCTGGCTTCTAGTGCTGGCTCCTAGTGCCTCTTGCTTTCTATTGTAATTCCTTACTTGGCTGATCCACTTATCCCTTCTTGAGGGCAAAGGCTGCCATCTCATCGATCTCATCTCATCGTAGTTCCCAGCCCCTGAAAAGTGTAGCCCAGGGCCCGCCCGCTCCCGGCCCTCAGGGAGTGCTGGGTGCCGGAGAGGAACTGTGCGCTTAGTGAAGGAGAGATGATGGGGTGGGGAGGCTGGGTGCTGGAGATGGATCCGTATGTGAAGGGAAGCTGAAGCCGGTGCATGGGATGGGTCTCTGTGGGGAGATAAAGTGGTTGTAACGGGATCCGTAGGCTGTGAGATTCAGATAAGGGGAGGTAACAGGATACCCGGAAAGTAACTTGGTGGGAAGGAGCTGCAGCGGCTGGGGTGCACTTGGAGAGGATGAGTGTGCACGGGGTGGGGTGGAGGTGGAGAGCAGCTGTGTAGGGGAAGGTCGGGTCCAGGCCTAAGTGAGCCTCCAGCAGCCTGAGGCCGGATATGTCAGTCTAACCCACAACCCTCCTCTCCCCCGCCCCCACCCCGCCCGCGGTTGCGGACTCAGAGGCCAAATTTGGTAACAGACTGAGTGTCACTCCCCAGCCTCTCACACTCTGACTGTCTTGTCTGCGCTCCTCCTGCGCCCCTCTCTCTGACCCCCTGCTTTCCTGCAGCTCCTTTGTGGGTACAGTCTCTGGATGCGTTCTCCAGGCCCCCAAATGCCTTCCCACCAATGCACTTACATTCCATTCCTTGCTGGGATCTGACCTCCTGTCCTCCACACCCCCCCCATTGCCAAGTCCTCTGGAATGCGTCTCAGGAATGTCTCGAGGGAGGAGTTCCCTGGGAGGGGGGCAAGGGGGGGACAGATGTGGCTGTTCCATGAGAAATGATGGAGGGGCAGGGCTGTCAGGCTGACAGGGACCAGGCTCGCCTCTCCCCCTCCGTTTCAGGTGCCGTGTCCACGCCATCCCCGCCCACATCACTGTTCTTCCTTCTCCTCCCTTCGTCCTCGGACGTGGGGTCCACTCGCGACCAGCCTGCGATGGGAGGGGGCATGACTCAGGTCCCTTATCGGGGTCTCACCAGAGGTTTCCATGCTCGAGGAAGAAGGGGGTGTCCGTGTGTCCGGAGGAAGTGGGGGGAGATGTGGTCTTTGAGCTTAGGGCGCAGGGGCCTTTCAGTCCTGCCCTAAGCTCCTCTGGCTCGTCCAGCGTCTCTGACCGTCCAGCCCTCACTCCACCGTGGTCAGCGACACCCCGCTTCCAGGTCTGTTGGGCTATGAGGAGAGGGGCCCCAGGAATGACAGGGGAGAGAGAGCTGGAACTGGAGACAGGAGGGCGCTCTCTCATCTGCGAGCGAGGATGGTTGCTGGGCTGTGGCGTCTTGTCTTGAGGCTCTGGACTGTTTGTAAGGCCAGAAACGGTCCTTTGGCCACTGTGCACCAGACCCTGATCCACCCTGCTCACCTCCACTGCCCGCCGCCAGCCCCAGCCCCAGCCCTCCTGCCTGCCCACCGTCCTTGGTCTCACCTGCCCTCTGTATTCTTTCCCTCTCAATTCCGATTCATGGTGCCCCTATAGGACAGGGTGGAACTACGTCAGGGTTTTCAAGGCTGCAAATCTTTATGGAAGCAGGCTGCCACATCTCTCTCCCGAGGAGCAGCTAGTGGGTGCAAACCCCTGAGTTTTCAGTTAGCAACCCAGCACTTAACCACTGCACCTGTCAGGGCTCCTTCCTTTCCCCCATCCTCTTTTTCTCCCTTGGGGCTGGGAGGTTGCCCTGGGGGAGTGGGCGGCCTGGATTTGCTCTCTTAGTCAAGAAGCAGCCAATCTCTGTACCGAACTGGGCCACCTCATCAGTTACCAGGCAGATTGTCCTCTTGCCTCCCGTGCACCACCCGCTGCCTCTGGAGGGTGGGTGAGGCTAGTATCCTGCACTGACGGGGGAGGCACGGGACCCAGGGCTTGCTGACGTAGAAGGCACAGGAGGGGTTGCAGTTGGAACTGCGCGTGAACTCAGGGACGGGGAGGCAGCAGGGACTGCGTTGGGCGGGTTGGGCGCTGTCTGAGCCGCCTTGAAGCTCTTCCTCCGGCGGGTTTCTCCTCTGCAAACAAGAACAGACTGGGTGACTCCCGAGGGCCCTTGGGACCAGTGAATCGTAACTCCTGACGGCAGGGAAGCCTTATATGGGGCCACACTCCTCCAAGAGGCCCTCCACACCTCAGATAGGGGAAGGCGTTGGGCCGGGAGCAGGCCCGGGTGGTAGGTGGCAGCATAGCCCATCTTTGGTCTCCCTGCAGACGGCCAGTCATCAGTCATTGTCCCCAGGCCTCGGGAGCCCTGGTGGAGCGTGGGCGTTTCGCAGAGAGGAGACTAATGCTGTGAGAGGGAGAGTCACAGGCCAGACCCCGGCCGCCCCAGACGGGAAGAGCCAGCGGGACACAGTAGGAGCCCAGGGAAAGTCACTGGAGCAGAAAAAGATGGACTGGGGCAGGGGCAGGGCTGGGGAAGGAGGTAGCGGGGCCTGGGGCCAAGAGAGGGACACAAATTCAGTGCCAGGGCAGGGCAGGCGTGTCCCCATGAAACACTGCGTTTCGGACCTGCTGTCGGGCCTTGAAGGGGCCCCGATGGTGCAATGGTCAAAGTGCTCAGTTGCCCACTGAAAGGTCGGTGTTGGAACCCACAAGCTGCTTCGCTGGAGAAAGGTGTGGCCCTCTGATTCCATAAAGGAATCAGAGCTTAAGTCGGTGTCACGAATCAATGTGCATAAACTGCTGTGTGGAAAAGGAATTTGCTTTGAAAACTTTCACCCGGATCACAGTAAAGATTGAAATGAATGAATAAATAAAACATGGGCTGCCTAGGAAGCCCTGTGGGGCAGTTCTGCTCTGCAGGGTCGCTGTGGATCAGAATCGACCCAGTGGCTGCCGCTTCGCTGGGCCTGGAAGACCAGCCTCTCCGTCAGACGCCTTGGAAAGCTGGGGCAGGTCCTTTGATGGAAATGGTCTACCCTTCTGAATTATTAAATCAAACAGCTGCCTCGTTGCTGTCGCTTTGGTGAGTTCTGTTCAACTCACCTCCCTGGGGGCCCCCTCTCGGCCAGGTCCAGCCAGGCTGGAGAAGAGAAGCTGCCGCCATGGTTGCGCTCTCGCTGAAAATCAGCATTGGGAACGTGGTGAAGACGATGCAGTTTGAGCCGTCCACCATGGTGTATGACGCCTGCCGCATCATTCGGGAGCGCATCCCTGAAGCCCTGGCTGGCCCTCGTGAGTCTGACTGCCCAGGCGCCTCGGGGGAGTCCTCAGTCCCTTCTCTTTCCCAGGCTCTTGGCCTTGAAGTGCGACCCTAGTGTCCCCCAAGTCTGCTCTGCCTTTATGTCTGTCTCCATGGTGCCCTCCCTCCCCTTCAGGCCCAGGGCCATGGGGGAAATAGTATGGCAGCCACACTGGGGTCTTTCTGAGTCTGAGATGGCCTGTCTTCTCTTCCAGCCAGCGACTTTGGCCTGTTTCTGTCAGATGATGACCCCAAAAAGGGTATATGGCTGGAGGCCGGGAAGGCTTTGGATTACTACATGCTGCGGAATGGAGTGAGTGCCCCTTTGTCAGGGACCCTCAGCCCCCTTTTCCACCAGTTTTCTCTGTCCTACCCCTTACCTTCTGCACCCACATCTGTGCTTCCTGTTACAGGCAGGCATGCTTTAGAATGAACTACCATAACCTTGCTTTTAGCAGTCCTGGAAAAAGGAAATGATACCCGTAGCCTAAGATGACCCCTATGTCCGTTTCCTGCCCCAACAGGACACCATGGAGTACAGGAAGAAGCAGAGACCCCTGAAGATCCGTATGCTCGACGGAACTGTGAAGACTATCATGGTGGATGACTCTAAGACCGTCACGGACATGCTCATGACCATCTGTGCCCGCATTGGTAGGGGTCTCGCAGGGCAGAGGGCCTGGGGAGGGGTCTCCAAGCTCTCCCAGGGGCTGTGGCTGCAGTGCCTGGCTCCTGCCTTACCTGTCCCCAGGCATCACCAATCACGATGAGTACTCTCTGGTGCGGGAGCTGATGGAAGAAAAGAAGGAGGAGGTGACGGGAACCTTACGGAAGGACAAGACCCTGCTGCGCGACGAGAAGAAGATGGAGAAGCTAAAGCAGAAGCTGCACACAGACGACGAGTGTGAGCAGGAGGGGGGCAGGGCAGCGGTCCGGGTGGGCACAGACGACGAGTGTGAGCAGGAGGGGGGCAGGGCAGCGTCCGGGTGGGCACAGACGAGTGTGAGCAGGAGGGGGGCAGGGCAGCGGTCCGGGTGGGCACAGACGAGTGTGAGCAGGAGGGGGGCAGGGCAGCGGTCCAGGTGGGCACAGACGACGAGTGTGAGCAGGAGGGGGGCAGGGCAGCGGTCCGGGTGGGCACAGACGACAAGTGTGAGCAGGAGGGGGGCAGGGCAG
>NW_006921761.1:3507832-3529580 GCF_000298275.1 Orycteropus afer afer
GGGCACAGACGACGAGTGTGAGCAGGAGGGAGGGCAGGGCAGCGGTCCGGGTGGGCACAGACGACGAGTGTGAGCAGGAGGGGGGCAGGGCAGCGTCCAGGTGGGCCAGCTGTCTGCTTCTTGCTCACGGAGCGTCTGCTTTGTGCTGGACGCTCTGAGACACTGGGGCTGCATCAGTGAATAAAATAAAGTCCCTGCCCTCATGGAACGTAATGCTTTAATGAGGGAAGACAGACAGTGAAGAAGTCAGCGGAAAGCAGACGGGGGCCGCCGGGGTCAACGGGCTTGGCCCTGGGGGCGTTGTGTGTGGCAGTGAACTGGCTGGACCACGGGCGGACCCTGCGGGAGCAGGGAGTGGAGGAACATGAGACACTCCTGCTGCGGAGGAAGTTCTTCTACTCGGACCAGAACGTGGACTCCCGGGACCCTGTGCAGCTGAACCTTCTCTATGTGCAGGTGCACAGGGCGGGGCAGGAGGCGGTGGGGGGAGGCAGACGGGCAGCGTGCCCCTGCTCACCGCTGCCCCCTGCCCTGTGCTCTCCAGGCCCGGGACGACATCCTGAACGGCTCCCACCCCGTGTCTTTCGACAAGGCCTGTGAATTTGCGGGCTTCCAGTGCCAGATCCAGTTTGGGCCCCACAATGAGCAGAAACACAAGGCCGGCTTTCTGGAGTGAGTGACCCTCAGCCTCGTGGCTGCCGTGACCCCCGCAGGCCCTTCTCCGTCCCGGGCCTTGTCCTCCTGTGCCCCTTCCAGGGTACCAGGAACAGGCCCACTCGGGGCCGTTCTAGCTGCCATCACCCATGTGTCTCCTTACCGGCCCTCGTGCGGTGGGATGTGGTCGGGCTCTGCCCCTGCCCCAAGCGTGGAGCATGTTGCGCTTCTCTGGAGAGTCATCCTGTGGTAACAGAGGGAAGTGGCAGGTTTCATCGTAGGGAGCATCAGCTTAGAGTCTTGTGAGGCCACGCACTGTGCTGTCAGAATGTACTGCGTTCGGCGTGACCTTCTCAGCTTCCTGAGCACAAAGCCATCCACCTAGTGAGCTCTTTCTCTTAGTTCCCTGAGTGGAGCTCTCAACCCTCTTTCCCTCGGGGACTGAGCCTCCAACCTAAGTTTCCTCAGTCCCTGCAGGGACAGACACAGGCCGCATTCAAGGACTGGTGCAAAGGCATCTCTCGGAAGACAGTCCAGGCTCTGTTCCCTCAGAGTCTGCCGTTTCCCCAGTTGAGCCCGTCCTAGGCGTGTCCTCACGCCCCTAGGCCCGCAGCTGGAGGCCCACGTGCGCCCTGAGCACTCTGCTGCGTTCTGACCCTCCCTTTTCTGGTGCAGCCTGAAGGACTTCCTGCCCAAGGAGTACGTGAAGCAGAAGGGAGAGCGTAAGATCTTCCAGGTGAATGGGGTGGGGCACAGCGTGTGGGGTGAGCCAGGAGCTTGGCTGCTTGATCCTGCTGACTGAGGGAACCCCACTATCTCCCCACTGCCCCCACCTGCTGCTCACCACCGAGCCCTTCTCCCACATCTGTGCTGAGGAAGCAGGAGGCTTGGGCCTTCCGTCTCAGCCCTGTCAACGCTTTTGCTGTGAATTCAATTTGGTATTCTTGTTTTCTTTATCTCTAATACGGGCTAACGGTGCCTCCCCTGCATAGGTTTGATAAGAGAATCAAATGAGATCATATGTAGAAAATTATTGGGGAAACCATAGTCTGTGTGCAAACATGAGATGTCATCTCTCCTCTTTGAATACCCAGCCCCCAGAGCCTTCTGTTTGTCCTTTTACTTCCTGACTGTCCACTCATGTCTCAGAAAGGCCACACGTTGGTAACCATACCCTCACCACCCACGGCTTACCCAGCTCCTTGATCCACCCCATCTCCTCACCCCCAGCCTCACGTCCTGCGCTCCCTAACTTTTCCGTGTGCCCATAATCCTCTCCCGTTAGAGTTAAGACTCCACCTCAACTCCTTATTTGTGATATTCTGTCAACCTTTCCCCATTTGCTGTTGCTAGGCACACAAGAACTGTGGGCAGATGAGTGAGATCGAGGCCAAGGTACGCTACGTGAAGCTAGCCCGCTCCCTCAAGACATACGGCGTCTCCTTCTTCCTGGTTAAGGTGGGTAATGGACCCTTCTCACTGTCCTCCATGTTTCCTGCTCTTGTCCTTTCCTTGTTCTCTGCCAGTCTCTGAGGCTGCTGTCAGTCACACATCATTCCCTGAGAGTCCCCTCCTTGACGTTGCTCTGACCTTGTGGAAACCTGCCCCACTATCGGTCCTGACCACCACTTCCCCCTTTGCCCTGCATTTCCTCTCTCTTTCTCTTGACCCTCACACAGCCTTGTCCTGGGTGCAGCCATGGACACCAGCGTCCTGGCCACCTCGACACTCCCTAGTGTCTAGATCTGATCAGGCACCTCTCATCCTACCTCTCCCTGTAACGCCAACAACCACCTCTGCCTCCCAGGAAAAAATGAAAGGGAAGAACAAGCTAGTGCCCAGGCTGCTGGGCATCACTAAGGAGTGTGTGATGCGGGTGGATGAGAAAACCAAGGAGGTGATCCAGGAGTGGAACCTCACCAACATCAAGCGCTGGGCTGCCTCTCCAAAGAGCTTCACCCTGGTGAGTGTGCGCGCTCAGAGGAGAGGGGGCTCCGGACTGTCAGAGCATGAGCGGCTTCACCCTGGTGAGTGTGCCCACTCAGAGGAGAGGGGGCTTCGGACTGTCAGAGCATGAGCGGCGGAAGGGGTCTTCCCTTCCCTTGGGGTGGGTGCGCCGAGTGTGACTGCAGGAGAAAGGAGAGCTTTGGAACTATTGCAGGAACCTGAGCTCAGAGTAGAGAGAGTCCCTCCTGCAGAGGGAGCCACACTTACAAGAAACAGGCTATGAGCTTACTTTTGTAAATGACCAGAAACAACAATGTAGAGTAACAAAAAGGTAAGAGCAAGCCGAGATGGTGGGAATGCTTGGGGAAAGGAGTGCGACGGGAAAGGCAGGCCTCGCCTTCCGGGAACTGCTGCAGACAGCAGACGGTGGTGGTCTCCTGACTGTGTGTGGAGCCACAGATGGAAAACTGACACCGGCCTGAAGTTCCCCAACGAGAGAAAAGGAGATGACAGTAAATGACGTGTTTCTGTTTTGGTCACTGGTGCTGACCGGCAAGCTGTGTCGCCCACCAACAAGTGTTTACGTCCTCCCAACGATATTGCCAGGGTCGGGTGAAAAGACGTTTTCTAAAGGACGTGTGTTTGAAACTGCAGTATGGTGGCCCTTCCTCAGAAATGAGATATTATTTCCCCTCCAAGAGGGAAGATAAGCAGGCGATCGCAGCAGGGCCTCCCTCTGGAGGGTTGTTGGTGCAGGGGGCCAGCCTCATCACTTTGACTTTGGGGCCATCCCACCTTTTCCTGTCAGTGGACTTCAGCTGAGCCCCTCTGCCCTGACCTTGTCACCCTAGGATTTCGGGGACTACCAGGATGGCTACTACTCGGTGCAGACGACTGAGGGGGAGCAGATCGCACAGCTCATCGCCGGCTACATTGACATCATCCTGAAGAAGGTGGGGGCTGCCTGCCCTAGCGCCGTCCAGTCTCCATCCTGTTCTCAAGCCAGTCCTTTAGGAATGGGGCCCCAGGTTCTGGCAGGTGGCTGATGGCACCTCGTCCTTAACCACCCTGACTCTGACTCCTCCTTCCTTCCCACAGAAAAAAAGCAAGGACCACTTTGGGCTGGAGGGAGATGAGGAGTCTACCATGCTGGAGGACTCAGTGTCCCCCAAAAAGTACGAATGGAGCTGGGCTGATCCCATCGCCCTGGGGGAAGGAAGTCAAGGCTCAACTCCCAGAGCTGTGGGGGTTGGGAGGCCGCAGTGATACCTGGGTGGGGAGGGGTGGAGAGGAGGGAGGGCACCGAGGGCTCATGGCCGCCCCCTGTAGGTCCACAGTCCTTCAGCAGCAGTACAACCAGGTGGGGAAGGTGGAGCACAGCTCGGTGGCCCTGCCCGCCATCATGCGCTCCGGAGCCTCGGGTCCCGAGAATTTCCAGGTGGGCAGCATGCCGCCCGCCCAGCAGCAGATCACCAGCGGCCAGATGCACCGAGGACACATGCCTCCTTTGGTGAGAGCACCCCGCTCCACTGAGGTGCCCGGCCTCTTGCCCACCCTCTGCCCGGCCGAGCCAGGAGCCCAGCAGTCTTTCCCCCGTCCCTGTTGGGGTCCCTCTTCCTGGACTGGCGCTCTCACCTCCTCTTCCCTCTGCGTGTACCGTTCCTGTCCCTGTCACTCCTCCCTTGGTCTTGCAGACTTCAGCCCAGCAGGCACTCACTGGCACCATCAACTCCAGCATGCAGGCCGTGCAGGCCGCCCAGGCCACGCTGGATGACCTCGACACCCTGCCCCCCCTTGGCCAGGATGCTGTGAGTATGGGATGGAGGAGAGGCCCCTGCGACTGAAGTTGGGGTGAACAAACCTCAGCAGATCCTGGGTTTGTTATCTTTCAGGCCTCGAAGGCCTGGCGTAAGAACAAGATGGATGAATCAAAGCATGAGATCCACTCCCAGGTGGACGCCATCACCGCCGGCACTGCCTCTGTGGTGAACCTCACGGCAGGTAGCCGATGGCAAGCTGTGTGTTATGGGGGAGGGAGAGTTAGCGTGCACAAGCATGGGTTGACTGCACCCTGACTCAGTCCGGAAGGAACGGTGTGTGCATGTCTCCCTCAGGCCATGGGTGTGACTAAGTGGCTGTGACCACACTTCTTCTATAGCCCACGGTCTGGCCATCCCTCACACATCCTCCTCTTCCTCCTCCTCCCCCAGGAGACCCTGCAGAGACAGACTACACCGCAGTAGGCTGCGCAGTGACCACCATCTCCTCCAACCTCACGGAGATGTCCCGTGGGGTGAAGCTGCTGGCTGCCCTGCTGGAGGACGAGGGCGGCAGTGGCCGTCCCCTGCTGCAGGCAGCCAAGGGCCTCGCGGGGGCCGTGTCGGAATTACTGCGCAGTGCCCAGCCAGCCAGCGCTGAGGTCAGGGGCCGTGGGGCGGGGCTGGCTTGCAGAAAGGGTTGGAGCCCAAGGAGGAGAGGGCCAGTCTGTGTTGCAGGGAGGAAGCGTGGGCCTCGTGGGCATGGGTAGGGCAGCTTCTGACCGGTGTTCACTCTCCACAGCCCCGTCAGAACCTGCTGCAAGCAGCTGGGAACGTGGGCCAGGCCAGTGGGGAGCTGTTGCAGCAAATTGGGGAAAGTGATACTGACCCCCACTTCCAGGTTGGTGACTAACCCAACCCCTCAAGACTCGACTTCTAGGGGAACCTCTGATCCTGACTCTAGCTCCTGGTTCCTGGCTCTAGGAAGTGACCCCTCACCAACCTGAACCTCTTTCTCCGGGGGAGGAACTTCCAGTCTTCTTTGAGAATCAGAACCCCTGAATCTAAACTTCAGCCTGCTAGCTCACCTTTGGCCCTCGTGGGTGACTTCTTTGTAGTCCCTTGTCATCTTGCCCGTCTTCCAGCTGGGGGACCTCTTGAACTGCCGTCCAGTCCTTTAGACGACACCCCCTGAGAACACTTCCGTTAGCTCTCCCCCTGCCCCACCATGCCAGTTCCTCAGCTGACTTTGCATCCTGGATTTCCCACACAGATATGTGCACCCAGAGGGGCTGGGGTTCGATCTCCCCCCGATCCCCCTACGGTAACGGCCTCTGGCCTGGGCCTTCCCAGCTTTGTCCTCTCTGAGCCGCATACACTCGTCAGAGCCCTCCCCCAGCTTCCCGGGGACCAGGTCATGATGGGAGATGGGGAGGTGTTGCCCAGACAGGATCTGGGGAGATGGGATCAGGCACGGTAGTAGAGGGCCTTGTGCCCAAGACTCCAGGACATGGCTTCTAAACCAAGAGACAAAACAGGAGGAGCTGGTGGTGGGAAGGACTCCGAGAGGCACCTTGTTCCTGTCCCTTTGTGACACCACTGTCCCCTCTCCCCGTCACAGCGAGTGTATCCGCCTCATGCAATTTCTCCCTTGGTGTAGGCTCTCTTTCTTTTGGTGTGGGTTTGTTCCTTGGTGGTCCGTCCTGCTAGGTGCGCAAGGCAGGGGCTTGGGGTAGGTTCTGGTTGCCCTGCATACTCTGTGCTGTGATTGGAGTCAGTGGGGATAATGAGACAGCTTACGCCTCCGAGAACCATCCGTGGATCCCAAACCCAACCTCAGGCCGTGCTGACCGCTGTCTCCTCACAGGACGTGCTCATGCAGCTTGCCAAGGCAGTGGCTACCGCTGCAGCTGCCCTGGTCCTCAAGGCCAAGAGCGTGGCCCAGCGGACAGAGGACTCAGGGCTTCAGACCCAGGTTATTGCGGCAGCTACACAGTGTGCCCTGTCCACCTCCCAGCTGGTGGCCTGCACCAAGGTGAGCCCCAACGGTCTCTCTAGCCTGTCCTCAGGGGTGATGGTGCCACAGGGGCCTTTGGTTCCCTTGCAGTGACTTGTGAACAGCACACATACCTCGCCTCGTGGCACATCCCCTTGCCGTCCTCTCTGAAACTCAGTTTGCATGCAGGTGGTGGCGCCTACAATTAGCTCACCTGTTTGCCAAGAGCAGTTGGTGGAGGCCGGACGACTGGTGGCCAAAGCTGTGGAGGGCTGTGTGTCTGCCTCCCAGGCAGCCACAGAGGACGGACAGCTCTTACGAGGGGTAGGAGCAGCAGCCACAGCTGTCACCCAGGCCCTGAATGAGCTGCTACAGCACGTGAGGGCCCATGCTACAGGGGCTGGGCCTGCTGGCCGCTACGACCAGGCCACTGACACCATCCTTACTGTCACCGAGAACATCTTCAGCTCCATGGGTGACGCTGGTAAGGAACTGTACCCCCCAAGGAGGACAGAGAACCCAGTGAGGTTCCCCAAGCCCATTAGACCCTAGCTGTATGCTCAGCCACCTCACTCTGAAGGACCCAGCACAGTGACCTTGCCAGCCACGTAACCGTAGGCTAGGTACTCAGGCCCTCTGCAGCCTGTGATTGCCCATCTGTGAAACAGATGCTGCCCCTGGCCTGCCTTTCTTAGAGTTTGAAGGATATCCCAGAGAATACATTAAGGAAACGAGAACATGGCATTAAAGGAAAGCCTTTCCCACTCTGCCCACCCTTTCCCCTCCAAAACCTTCACAAAGTACAGTTCGTTCTCTCAAGACCATTTGCTGAAAAGGCCCACTGGAGACTGTCCTCCATGCCGTAACAGCCACCTGGGAAACCTGTTTCTCTCCAAGATCCTAAACCAAGTAAAAACCCTGAAGAAGTCACTCGCTGAACTTGTTCCAGTTCCCTGATTGTCCCATCCACCTTCCTTCCCCATTGTCGTCCTCATCTCAACACCCCTGGGTGTCTCTGGTTTCCTCACTTGATTGTGTCCCGTCCCTTCAGGTGAGATGGTGCGACAGGCCCGCATCCTAGCCCAAGCCACCTCGGACCTGGTCAATGCCATCAAGGCCGATGCCGAGGGGGAGAGCGACCTGGAGAACTCACGCAAGCTGCTGAGCGCCGCCAAGATCCTGGCTGATGCCACGGCCAAGATGGTGGAGGCTGCCAAGGTACAGCACTTTCTGTGCAGAGCCCAGACTGGAGGAGCGGCCTGGAGGTCTCCCCATCTGACGGGGGAGACCCAGGAACAGCAGAAAACACAAGAGAGCAGATACAGAAACACTCGGGCCCCAAGCCACAGGAGGATGGTGGGGCCCAGGCCTCACAGGCCACTCTTTGACCACGGCACTCATACACCCATTTTCTCCTCTAAGTCCAAGGTCAGCTATGCCTACTTTCCCTGCTTTGCTGCCACCACCTGCCTGGGATTGCTCTCCTTCCTAGTGCCCCCTGTGTTCTGCACAGTGGCCTCCAGGCCCAGGGTCTCCATTGTCAGCAGTACAGAGAAAGACAAGGCATGGGACACAGAGACCCAAGGATCATCAAGGAATTACAGAAAATTCCCAGGTTCACTGAGCTTGTTGTTGTTGTTGTTGTTATGTGCCGTCGAGTCGTCCCCGACTCATAGCGACCCCTCCTTGGGTTTTCGAGGCAGTATCACTACGGAAGTAGGATTGCCCAACCTTCCTTCCGAGGAGTGGCTGGTGGGTTTGAACCGCCAGCCGTCTGGTTAGCAGGCAAGTGACTTAGCCACTATGCTACCAGAGCTCCTGTCTTCCATCTACAAGCATAGCCAAGTCTCTTGCCTCAGTATTCCTGAGATCCCTGCTCAAAACCAAGCCTTCCTCTTCCCAGGGAACTCTACTCACCCCCATTTGTTTATGGTATTTTGTGGGCAGAACACATGACCCCCTCCCTAAGCAGAAGAAGAAGAAAAAATTGCACCTAAAAAAGGTATCTTAGCATCCCAAAGAGAGTCTGTTCAGAGGGGAAATTTAGAAAGACTTCAGAAATAAGGGAATTGTAAACTGATAGATGCACTGGGTATCAGTGAGCTGAAACAGACGGGTGTTGGCCATCTTGAATTGGATAATCGTATGGTCTGCTATGCCGGGAATGACAAATTGAAGAGGAACAGCATCTCATTCATCAGCAGAAAGAACAGTCCAAGAGCTACCCTGAAGTACAGTGCTGCCACTGATAGGATAATATCGATACACCTACAAGGAAGACCAGTTGACACAACTATTCAAATTTACGCACTAAGCACTAATGCTAAGGATGAAAAAAGAAAAGATTTTTACCAACTTCTGCAGTCTGAAATTGATCAAACATGCAAATAAATGCACTGATTATGCTGATTGGAATGCAAAAGTTGGAAAAAGAAGACGGGTCAGCAGTTGGAAAATACGCCTTGGTGATAGAAATGACACGGGAAATCAGGTAATAGAATTCTGCAAGACCAAAGACTGATTGTTTTGAGATACCTGTTGTATACAACATAAATGGCGACTGTGTGGATGGAGTCCGCAGGAATCAAATCAAGAACAGCTGTGGAAAGACGGTGGGGAAGCCCAGCATCCTCGGAGCAAGGCCAGCGGCACCTGGCACAGACCACGGGTCTCTCCTGGGCAGGTTCAGGCGGAAGCAGAAGGAAACCAGAGCAAGTCGCTGAGAGCCTCAGTGTGATCTTAAGTACGTCCCACCTGAACTGAGAGCCCAGCTCAAAAATAGGTACTTTCTGATTCCATTTTTCATGAAAGTTTACACAGATTCAGTTTCCATTTGATGATTCCCAGACTCTTCAGTGGCGTTAGTTACAGTGCAGTTTGTCAGCATTCGCTTTGACTGTGTTCTGTTTGTCCCTTCCCAGTGCTGTAGTCTGTCTGCCCTTACCGCCTCATCTTTGCTGTTGAGTCAAGAGTAGACGTGACACATTGAACACCAGTGACCGGAGACCAGAGGAGTTGTGGGATGACATCAAGGACACCCTCCACAAAGAAAGCAAAAGGTTATTAAAAAATTAAAAAGAAAGAAAAGACCAAGATGGGTGACAGACAGCCTCTGATACTTGCTCTCGAATGTAGAATAGCTACAGCGAATGGGATGAATGATGAAGTAAAAGAGCTGGAAAGAAGATTTCAAAGGGCAACTTAAGAAGAAAGTTAAGTGTTATAATAAAATGTGCAAAAATCTGGAGTTAGAAAATCTAAAGGGAAGAACATGCTTAGCATTTCTCAAGCTGAACTAAGGAAAAAACTCTAGCCTTGAGTTGCAGTATTAAAGGATTCTTACGGGCAAGATGTTGGACAACATGGAAAGCATCAGAAAATGGAGGTACACAGAGCCCCTGCCATTCTAAGAGGTGGCATATGGTCAGGAACCAGTGGTCTTGAAGGAAGAAATCCAGTCTGCATTGAAAGAATTGGTGAAAAACAAGGCTCCAGGAATCGACAAAATACCAGTTGAGATGTGTCAACAAACAGATGCAATGCTGGAAGTGCTTACTCGTCCAGGCCAGGAAATTGGGAAGATAGCTACCAAGTTGGCCAACTGACTGGAAGGTTCCCATATTTATGCCCATTCCAAAGAAAGATGATCCAACAGAATGTAGAAATTGTTGAACAATATCATTAATATCACACATTTTGTGAATTTTGCTGTAAAATAAAATTTTGCTGAGGATCATTCAAAAACAGTTGAAGTAGTACATCGGCAGGGAATTGTCAGAAATGCAAGCTCAATTCCAGAAGAGGATGTGGAAGGAGGAATATCGTTGCTAACGTCAGACGGATCTTGGCTGAAAGCAAAGAGTACCAGAAAGATGCTTACCTGTGTTTTATTGATGATGCAAAGGCTTTTGACTGTGTGTCAACAAATCGTAGATAACTTTGAGGAGAATGGGAATTCCAGAACACTTTGGTGCTCATGCGGACCCTGTACATAGACCGAGGACAGTCATTCAAACAGAACAGGTGGATACCGTTTGGTTTGGGATCAGGTTATACCCTGTCAGCATACTTAACTCAATCTGTATGCTGAGCAAATAATCAGAAGCTGGACTATGTGATGAAGTAAATGGCATCAGGATTGCAGGAAGACTCGTTAATAACCTGTGATATACAGATGACACAACCTTGTTCACTTAAAGTAAAGATGACTTGAAGCACTTACTATTGAAGATCAAAGACTTCAGCCTTCAGTACGGATTCCACCTCAACATCGAGACAGTCCTCACAGCTGGGCCAGTGGGCAACATGGTAAATGGAGAAGAGCTTGAAGTTGTCAAAGGTTTCATTTTACTTGGCTTCGAAACCAGTACCCGTGGAAGCAGCAGTCAGGAAATCAAGCGGCATTGCATTGGGCAAATCTGCTGCGAAAGACCTCTTTAAAGAGCACAGGTGTCACCTGGAGGACTAAGGTGTGTCTGACCCAAGCCATGTTATTTTTCACTTCACCTCGTGTGCATGCAAAAGCTGGTCAGTGAAAAAACTACCAAAGAAGAACTGATGTGTTTGAGTTGGTGGTGTGAGTGAAGAAGGTGGAGTGTACCATGGGCTGCGTGAAGAACAAACACATCTGTCTCGGACAAGGTCCAGCCGGAGTGCTCCTTAGACGGCGGAATGGTGAGACTTCATCTCACGGATGTTGGACATTGTCACCAGGAGGGACCAGGCCCTGGAGAAGGACATCGTGCTCGGTGAAGAGAGGTCAGCGAAAAAGAGGAAGACTGTCAACAAGAGTGGTTGACATGGTGGCGGCAACAATGGCTTTACACGTAGTAACAGTTGTGCGGGTGGCACAGGACCGGGCAATGTCTGGTTCTGTTGTATGTAGGTCGTTGAGTCGGAACTGACTTGATGGCACCTAACAACAATGAACTGAGTTTAGAGGGATAAAGGGGGGTTGCTGGGTGGTGACCATCTGTCTGTCCACCTCTCAGGGGGCAGCTGCCCATCCCGACAGTGAGGAGCAGCAGCAGCGGCTGCGGGAGGCAGCTGAGGGTCTCCGCATGGCGACCAACGCAGCTGCTCAGAATGCCATCAAGAAAAAGCTGGTGCAGCGACTGGAGGTGAGGATGGGAAGCAAGACTGGGGCAGGTGGCCGGGAGAGAGTCAGTATTTCCTCGGGGGATAGTGAGGCCAAGGACTTGTGATGGGGTGACCTGGCACTGTCCTGACTTCTGTCCTCACAGCACGCAGCCAAGCAGGCGGCAGCCTCAGCCACACAGACCATCGCTGCGGCGCAGCACGCCGCCTCCACTCCGAAGGCCTCTGCCGGCCCCCAGCCCCTGCTGGCGCAGAGCTGCAAGGTGAGGCTGCAGGGGTGTGGGGGGAGAGAAACCTCTCGGTCTGTGGGGAGCAGCTCTGATGACGTTCTCGCCCGCAGGCCGTGGCGGAACAGATTCCACTGCTGGTGCAGGGCGTGCGAGGGAGCCAAGCTCAGCCCGACAGTCCCAGTGCTCAGCTGGCCCTTATTGCTGCCAGCCAGAGCTTCCTGCAGGCAAGGACCCTTCCCCCCCTCCCAAGACCTGACGTCGCCCACAGTTTAAACCCTTCCCAGTTCCTACAAAGGGGTCCAGAGAGCGAATGGGACTCTTAGTCTGCCTGTCTGTTCCCCAATAGCCAGGTGGGAAGATGGTGTCAGCTGCCAAGGCCTCAGTGCCAACCATTCAGGACCAGGCTTCTGCCATGCAGCTGAGTCAGTGTGCCAAGAACCTGGGCACCGCCCTGGCTGAGCTGCGGACCGCTGCCCAGAAGGTACGGGAGCCAGCTCTGGTTTGGGGTAGGTGAGGGTGGAGTCCGTGTAGGGGAACATCAGGGATAAGCGTGTGATCAGTGAGAGCCGGCAGTACCTCCTGTACCCAGAGCCCACCCTCTCCTGCAGGCTCAGGAAGCGTGTGGACCCCTGGAGATGGATTCTGCACTGAGCGTCGTCCAGAGTCTGGAGAGAGACCTGCAGGAGGTGAAGACGGCGGCCCGAGATGGCAGACTCAAGCCCCTCCCGGGGGAGACGGTGAGGGTTCTTCAGACGTCCTTCTCGCTCAGATGCTGAAGTCTCCCTTTCCAGTGCCCTGGGGCTCCCCGGAACCTTCACGCCCTCTCCCCAGCACCTCCTGCACCCAAGCCCCTGAGTCTTTCTGCCTTCGTCCCTAGATGGAGAAGTGCACCCAGGACCTGGGCAACAGCACCAAGGCCGTGAGCTCCGCCATCGCCCAGCTCCTAGGGGAAGTGGCCCAGGGCAATGAGAACTACGCAGGTACGTGGCCACAGAGCCCCAGTGGGCCGTGTGGTGAGGGCAGCTGGTGAGGCTTGGGGCTGACGGGGCCTCTGGCAGTGACGGCCCCTCTCCCTCCCTGCCCCCATCTCCCTAGGCCTCGTGGCTCGCGATGTGGCGGGCGGGCTGCGGGCACTGGCCCAGGCCGCGAGGGGTATAGCTGCCCTGACATCAGATCCTGCCGTGCAGGCCGTGGTGCTTGACACGGCCAGTGACGTCCTGGACAAGGCCAGCAGCCTCATCGAAGAGGCTAAAAAGGCAGCTGGCCATCCCGGGGACCCCGAGAGCCAACAGCGGCTTGCCCAGGTCAGGTGCTGGCAAGGGGCCAGCTCCCCCTCCCTTCCCCCTCCCCTCCCTCCCGCCCCCTCCTCACTGGGGTAAGCGTGGCCCTAGCACCTGAGTCGCACCCGCTGGCGGAGGAGCACGTTCTCGGGTCTGTTCTAGAAAGCTCCTCTCTGGTGTCACCCTCTTCCTCTGAGTCCTGGCAGAAGCGTCTTTGAGATGAGCACTGGGCCTCAGCACCTGCTTTGGGCGCGTTTGACGCAATCGTGACGCTCTGCCCTGGGCCTGTTCACCGGCCGGCGCCCTTCTCTTTCCCTCCTGGAAGCGGCAGAGCTAGTTGTCTCCCGGGTCCTTGACTGGAGGCGGACCCTCCCAGGCTGCGTCCATCCGACAGCCCCTTTCCTTTCCCACCGTAGGTGGCTAAAGCAGTGACCCAGGCCCTGAACCGCTGTGTCAGCTGTCTGCCCGGCCAGCGAGATGTGGACAACGCCCTGAGGGCAGTGGGAGATGCCAGCAAGCGACTCCTGAGTGACTCGGTAGGTGGACTGGGGCGCGGGGGGCAGAGCCGAAGGGCTGCACGTCTCACCCTTGGGCCGACTTCCTGACCTACCCTTTCCCCACTCCCAGCTCCCGGGCCTTCCTCCCAGCCCTCCTTCCCCAACTGTCCCGTGCATCGGCCAGCCTCCCTCTCTGTGCTCTGACCCTGCAGCTCCCCCCCAGCACGGGCACCTTTCAAGAAGCTCAGAGCCGCCTGAACGAGGCAGCGGCTGGGCTGAACCAGGCGGCCACAGAACTGGTCCAGGCCTCTCGGGGGACCCCGCAGGACCTGGCTCGCGCCTCAGGGCGATTTGGACAGGACTTCAGCACCTTCCTAGAAGCTGGCGTGGAGATGGCAGGACAGGCTCCGGTAGGAGGAAGGGTCAGGCTGCACATCCCCTTCGAGGGTTGGGTCACCACAGAGTCCTCACCTTCTGGCTCCCTCCTCTCCCCAGTCTCTTGAGTGTCTGGGAAGAAGAGTCCTTCTAGAGACAGGTAAGGAGGGGCTGGGCAGTGTGTTGATCTTCTCACCTTCGACAGAGCCAGGAGGATCGGGCCCAGGTTGTGTCCAACTTGAAGGGCATCTCCATGTCTTCAAGCAAACTTCTTCTGGCCGCCAAGGCCTTGTCCACAGATCCTGCTTCCCCCAACCTCAAGAGTCAGCTGGCTGCAGCTGCGCGGTAAGTGGGCCCCGGGAGGGCGGCTCTAGAATATCAGAGGGGCTTGGAGGGGGCATGAGAATCCCTGCCTTAGTGGTCACAGGCAAGGAGGAAACAGCCAGAGACTTGCTGTGTCTCCAGGACTTCAGAAACAATGTCCTGTTCACCCGTTCACTCGGCTTTCTGTCCCTCACAGGGCAGTGACCGACAGCATCAACCAACTCATCACCATGTGCCCCCAGCAGGCGCCAGGCCAGAAGGAGTGTGACAACGCCCTGCGGGAACTGGAGGTGGGCGCTGGCAGACCCTGCGGTCAAGGGGGAGGAGGGAGTGCTGGGTTGGGGGAAAGGCGTCCAGGATCTCACGTCTGTCCCGTCCCCCAGACGGTTCGAGAACTCCTGGAGAACCCAGTCCAGCCCATCAATGACATGTCCTACTTCGGCTGCCTGGACAGCGTCATGGAGAACTCAAAGGTGACCATAGACAGGCGCCCTGGAGGCCAGTGGGCAGGAAGGTGGAAGGAACTAGATACGGTTCAGCTGGGAAGGCTGACTTCGTGGTGCCTCTCTCCCTCAGGTGCTGGGGGAGGCCATGACCGGGATCTCCCAGAACGCCAAGAACGGAAACCTGCCAGCGTTCGGGGAGGCCATCGCCACGGCCTCCAAGGCGCTCTGTGGCTTCACCGAAGCAGCTGCACAGGTGGTTTTCCGGGGACCCCTGGCACAGCCCTGCTTCCCCACCTCACCCCCTCCCAGGCTGACGCACACTCACAAACCAAGAAGGTTGTGTTTGCCAGTCCACCTTGATGGAGGCTGGGTTTTCTCCTCCTGACGGAGGTGGAGTTGCTGGTAACCATTGAATGCCAACAATGTTCATGGCGTTGACCTCTGAGTAGTGCTGTTTGGGGTTATGACTGTCCAACTGTTAGGGCTTTCCCAGCTGCAGCTTTCTCGGTTATGTACTAATTCAAGCAAAACAAACCCCACTGCCATTGAGTCAGTTGTGACTTATAGCCACCCTGTGGGACAGAGTGGAATAGCCCCGTAGGGTTTCCAAGGATGTTCATCTTTGCTGAAGCAGACTGCCCCATCTTTTTCCTGCACATCTGCTGGCGGGCCGGTTCAGACTTAAAGCCTTCTTGGTTAGCAGCCTGGCGCTTTAAGCACTGCTGCACCACCAGAGTGCCTAAGTACTAATTAGCATATATATAAATCATTTTTTCACATAAAAATTTATTAAAATAGTGCCAGTGACCGATTTTCTAGCTCTTTGAGTAATCACTTCACCTTGCCTTTTTCTACATCAAAAACCATAAAAACAAACCCACTGCCGTTGATTCCGACTCATAGCGGCGGCCCCCATTGGGTTTCTGAGGCTGTCAGTCTCTACAGAAGTAGATCGCCCGTCTTCCTTCTGCAGAGCAGCTGTTGGGTTTGAACTCCTCGCCTTTTGGTTAGCAGCCAAAGGGCCTTATCCACTATGCCGCGAAAACTCCTATTAGCTCTGAGTGTTTTGCTCAAGTATATAAATCTTCAAAACAAACTGACGTGAGAGCTCATCTCACTTTTCTTTCTAAAACCCTGCCAGCCCCCTTCCTCAGTGCCCCCCCCTGCCCTTTTATGTTGGGGGATGAATCAAACACTGTGACGGTCTTCAGTCATCAGTGTGTGCTTGGTAACCGTCATGCTTAGGCCTTCCCTCTTTCCAAATCTCTGAAGGTTGGAGGCACCCAAATGTTCATTAGCCTAACGACCCCCATAGTTTTAGAGCCATGTCTTTAAAAGGGTTTGACTTTGCATGTGAGTGCGTGTTTGTGTGTGCTTTCACACTTTTTCCCCAGTAACAGTACTTTTTACCTTAAGGCTCAGCATCCACACATATGTTGAAAGAGTTTGCTGAAGCCCTTCCTGTAGGGTTTTCGTTTTTAATCTTTAAAATGTTTGCATGCATTTAAACAAAAGAGAATTGGTTCTTTTGATTATTATTATTAAACTGAGGTTTGTTTTACAATAACTGTAGTTTGCAAACATATCTCTGCTCACATAGAGCCCTGGCAGAAAACCCTGGCCTCTAAACTTATCCCTTGTCCCTGCTGTCCCCTGTCACTGCCGTTCCTTTCCCACCTGTGGTCTGTACTCCTGACTCCATCCTCTTTTCTCCCCTCCAGGCTGCATACCTGGTTGGTGTCTCAGACCCCAACAGCCAAGCTGGACAGCAAGGGTTGGTGGAGCCCACGCAGTTTGCCCGTGCCAACCAGGCGATCCAGATGGCCTGTCAGAGTCTGGGAGAACCTGGCTGCACCCAGGCCCAGGTGACTCAGGGCAGAGATAACGGGGGCAGGTCTGGGTAAGACTGCAGAGCCAGGATGGACCCATCCCTGTGGGGAGGGAGGGGACGCAGGACAAGTGGGGAAGGAGCGATGGGTGGGGCCCGTCGGACTTGCCCGAGTCAGCTTCTCTGGGGCCGCCTCCCCGCAGTATGTCCCCTCGTTCTTGCAGCCACTGCTCAACTGGACTTTCTCTCCAAGTCTATTAGGATTTCGCCATCATTTTCTCCTCCTCCTCCCCGACACCCAGCTCATCCAGGGGTATCGCTAGCTCCCCAAATCTTAGTGTTCAAATGACTCTGCCTTTACTCCTTAGATTCCCAAGGAGCTAGCCATCTGTCCCCCAACCCTGGCTCCTCCCTGGGTCTGTGCCCTTGGCTCCCACCCTCACCATGGTTCTGCCACGTGTCTCATTTCCTCAGGTTCTCTCTGCAGCCACCATTGTGGCCAAACACACCTCAGCATTGTGTAACAGCTGCCGCCTGGCTTCTGCCCGCACTTCCAATCCAACCGCCAAGCGCCAGTTCGTACAGTCGGCCAAGGAGGTGGCCAACAGCACAGCCAACCTCGTCAAGACCATCAAGGTGCCAGCAGTTCCCCGGCCTGTCCAGCCTTCTCTCCTCTGAGCCCCCCACCACTCCCCTCTACCAGATCCCATCTGCCTGCGTCCTCGCCCTTTCTGATCCATACTGACCATCACTAACCTCTCCCCAAGCCCCGTGGAGCCCTGAGGGTGCAGGTTGGGGCTTCACTCCTGTGCCTGTAGTCAGCCCTGAAGGCCTCTCTCACTCCTGCTTTTAGGCCTTAGACGGGGCCTTCACGGAGGAGAATCGGGCCCAGTGCCGCGCAGCCACAGCGCCTCTGCTGGAGGCCGTGGACAACCTGAGTGCCTTTGCGTCCAACCCCGAGTTCTCCAGCATCCCTGCCCAGATCAGCCCTGAGGTGAGGCGTGTGGACGGGGAGCTGATGGGCCAGCGCAGCACCCCTCTTCTGGGAGAGGCTTGAGGCTGAGCTGCCTGCCTCTCGTCTCCCCAGGGCCGGGCAGCCATGGAGCCCATAGTCACCTCTGCTAAGACGATGCTGGAAAGTGCTGGGGGCCTGATCCAGACAGCCCGGGCCCTGGCCGTCAACCCCCGGGACCCGCCACGCTGGTCCGTGCTGGCCGGCCACTCCCGGACCGTCTCCGACTCCATCAAGAAGCTCATTACAAGCATGAGGTACGACGGTGGCGAGCCGGGCGGCGGGGGTGCAACGCGCAGGCAGCGGGGCACGGGAGGGCCCCTGTCACACACGTCTGGGGGGACGTGCAGGAGGGAGGCCGGCCTTACCCGGAGGCGAGGCGAGGCGTGCTGGTGCTGGAGCTGCGGTGTGTCTGCAGGGACAAGGCTCCAGGGCAGCTGGAGTGTGAGGCGGCCATCGCGGCCCTGAACAGCTGTCTGCGGGACCTGGACCAGGCGTCCCTCGCTGCAGTGAGCCAGCAGCTTGCTCCCCGGGAGGGGATCTCGCAGGAGGTGAGGGGGGTGGTCGCAGGGAAGGCTGGGTCTGGGACGAGGGATGTAGGACTTGAGGGAGATAGGGGATCAGAGAGGGAGCTTCACGGGGACGTGGGGGAGGTGGGGCTGCCGAGGCGAGTAAGCTGGCCCAGGGCGGAGGAAAGAACCGGATCTTGGGCAGCCCGAGGTCCGCTCCGGGTCTGAACCGGGGCTGCCGTCTCCTCCCCAGGCCTTGCACACTCAGATGCTCACCGCAGTGCAGGAGATCTCCCACCTCATCGAGCCACTGGCCAGCGCTGCCCGGGCCGAGGCCTCCCAGCTGGGACACAAGGTGCCTGGGGAGACGGGAGGGGGGGTGCTGGGGGTGCCGGGGGTGGCCCTGCTAACTGCATCCCACCCCTCTGCCTCAGGTGTCCCAGATGGCCCGCTACTTTGAGCCCCTCACCCTGGCTGCAGTGGGAGCTGCCTCCAAGACCCTGAGCCACCCACAGCAGATGGCGCTCCTGGACCAGACAAAAACCTTGGCAGAGTCCGCCCTGCAGTTGTTGTACACCGCCAAGGAGGCCGGGGGCAACCCCAAGGTATTGAGGGCTGGGAGGAAGGCTCCACTGTGAGCAGAGTGCGGAGAGAGAAGTGGGACAGCAAGACCCCTCCGCTCACTCTCTCCTGCGCCCACAGCAAGCAGCTCACACCCAGGAAGCCCTGGAGGAGGCCGTGCAGATGGTGACGGAGGCGGTAGAGGACCTGACCACGACCCTCAACGAGGCGGCCAGCGCTGCTGGCGTCGTGGGCGGCATGGTGGACTCCATCACCCAGGCCATCAACCAGGTTAGAGGCTTGGGGGGCCTCTGGGCAGGCAGGGTTCCTGAGCACAGGGGCAGCGACCCTGACCCTCTTCCTCTGCCCCCTTCACCCCTCAGCTAGATGAAGGACCCATGGGTGAACCAGAAGGCTCCTTCGTGGATTACCAGACCACTATGGTGCGGACAGCCAAGGCCATTGCCGTCACCGTTCAGGAGATGGTGAGCGTGGGGGCTAAGAACTCTGCCCTTGGCGAGCTGAGCTGGGACATAGCCTCACTTCTTCCATCATCACCAGGTAACCAAGTCAGACACCAGCCCTGAGGAACTAGGCCCTCTCGCTAACCAGCTGACCAGTGACTATGGCCGACTGGCCTCCCAGGCTAAGCCTGCAGCTGTGGCCGCTGAAAACGAACAGGTAAACACAGCAGCAACACTGGCCTTCCCAGGAGCCTGCCCCTCCCGCCCATCACATCTGCCTCTGGGGCCGCCCCATCCCTCCCTTCCTCTAGTCTGTTGTAGAAAGGGGGATGTACCCTCAGGGCCACACCACTGAAGAGTGACCGGAGCTCTGTAGACACAGGGATAGAACCCTTCAGCCATAAGGGTGACAGCTTGGGACCTAGAGCTGCCCCGAGTCCGCCCTGGCTTCTCTGCCAACCCTGTCCTGGGCCTCCAGCTCTCCTCAGCCTCCTGCAAATCTGCATTCTGTTCCTGGTCCTTCCTCATGGCAAACACGGGAAGCTTGTCCTTCCCCAAGCTCCTGGCTTTCCAGGAGAGTGAGTAATTGGATCTTACCCTGACACATGTAATCCTCAGTCCAGTATCCCACCCCAGCTCTGTACGGGCCAGATTGGAATCCCCAGCCAACCACGAGGTGCGTCTCCCCGACCCACCTCACCAGGGGGTGCCTATCACGTTCCTCGTGTAGGAGGTGGCCTCCTGCCTAAAGGGTATGAAGCAGATGCGGCGTCTGTGCCGGGGTCCTCGTCGCCCCCGCGGCCTGCAGTACACGTGCTGGCTCCTCACTGACCCCCCGTAACACACCTCCACGCACAGTCGGGGTGCTCTGAGTGCCCCGGTAAGAGCCCTCTCCTTCCCGTGTGCTTACAGATAGGCGCCCACATCAAGCACCGGGTCCAGGAGCTGGGCCATGGCTGCTCTGCTCTGGTCACCAAGGCGGGTGCCCTGCAGTGCAGCCCTAGTGATGCCTACACCAAGAAGGAGCTCTTAGAGTGCGCCCGGAGAGTCTCTGAGAAGGTGAGCGAGCTCACCCCCGGCCCTGTGGCCTCCCCAGCCTCCCCGGCCGCCATCCCTGTCCCTTCCCCGTGGCAGGGGTGACCGTGCCCTCTCACGTGGCGCCTCCCCTGGTCACCGTACGCCCCTGTCTACCCAGGTCTCCCACGTCCTGGCTGCGCTGCAGGCGGGGAACCGTGGCACCCAGGCCTGCATCACAGCGGCCAGTGCCGTCTCTGGCATCATTGCTGACCTCGACACCACCATCATGTTTGCCACAGCCGGCACGCTCAATCGGGAGGGCGCCGAGACTTTCGCTGACCACCGGTGAGGGGGCTGGGCCTGGGGGAGGAAGGCTGGGCAAGAGGCCGGAAGAGGTGCGGCGTCACCGGCCCCTTGGGGGCAGCCCTGGGTCTGGAGCCTTGGAAAGACCAGAGGGGGTGGGGAAGAGCTGAGGGGAGCTGACCGGCCGGGCCACCCCTCAGGGAAGGCATTCTGAAGACTGCCAAGGTGCTGGTGGAGGACACCAAGGTCCTGGTGCAGAACGCAGCTGGCAGCCAGGAGAAGCTGGCACAGGCCGCCCAGTCGTCCGTGGCCACCATCACGCGCCTCGCTGACGTGGTCAAGTTGGGTGCTGCCAGCCTGGGAGCCGAGGATCCTGAGACGCAGGTACCCACGCGACACCCGTCATCTTGGCCAGAACCACTGCCTGGGCCCCTTGTCCTCCCACGGAGCACCACCGCCTCTCTCCCACACAGGTGGTGTTGATCAATGCAGTGAAAGACGTGGCCAAGGCCCTGGGAGACCTCATCAGTGCGACCAAGGCCGCAGCCGGCAAAGTCGGGGATGACCCTGCCGTGTGGCAGCTGAAGAACTCTGCCAAGGTCGGAGGGCACGGGAACAGTGCGGGAGGGAGAGGGTTAACGTGCCTCCTGTGGGTCCTTAAAACGACCCCTCCCTGCTCTTCTGCTGCCCCAGGTGATGGTGACCAACGTGACGTCGTTGCTCAAGACGGTGAAAGCTGTGGAGGACGAGGCTACCAAAGGCACGCGAGCCCTGGAGGCAACCACAGAGCATATACGGCAGGAGCTGGCGGTGAGGGGGCCTGAGGCTTCCGGGTCGGGCACGGGGGACCAGGGTAGACTGTGCAGCACCCCCCATGTGTGTCGCAGAGATGGGGACCCTCACACCGGCATCACCAGACTCCCTGAGGGACTGCACGTGTGTCCTTTGCCGCCTCCTCACGGCCTCCCGAGTTGCCACACTCATCGGCCTCTTCCTGCCGCCGTCCTTGCCGAAGCACTTGGCTCTGGCGACAGGCCTCTGAAAACCTTGCTTCCTGTGGCTGCCTTGACACTCGTCTTTCTCCTGCCTCACCAACAGCTGTTCTGTGCTCATCACTGACTCCCGTTTCTCTCCCCTGCTGAGTAACGTCAAGGCCTTCCCAGGACTGTGTGGCCGTCTTTTTCTAGTTTCTTTGTTGACAAGTTTAACTCCTTTCGCTATTGTTCTCCAAGAAGTGGACTTCCAGTCGCCTCTTTGACACCACCACCTAGATGAGTGCCTCCTAACCGATTCTTCTTCCTCACAAACTACTTCCTGTTAATGGTGGTAACCACCTCCAGTGCTGAAGGCTTCACCTCAGTTCTGTTTGTTTTCAGGGTCTTATTTATCATACATCTGATTTACCCTCTGGTTGACCCTGCATCTAGTTCACCGTGTGTCTGTTTGACCCT
>NW_006921761.1:3529680-3534370 GCF_000298275.1 Orycteropus afer afer
TCTGGTTCACTGTGCATCTGGTTGACCCTGCGTCTAGTTCACCGTGTGTCTGGTTGACCCTGCTCTGGTTCACCACGTCTGGTTGACCTTGCGTCTAGTTCACCATGTGTCTGGTTGACCCTGCTCTTGGTTCACTGCGCGTCTGGTTCACCGTGTGTCTGGTTGACCCTGCTCTGGTTCACTGCACGTCTGGTTCACCGCACATTTGGTTGACCCTGCGTCTAGTTCACCATGTGTCTGGTTGACCCTGCTCTGATTCACTGTGCGTCTGGTTCACTGCACGTCTGGTTGACCCTGCTCTGGTTCACCATGCATCTGGTTGACCCTGCGTCTAGTTCACTGTGTCTGGTTGACCCTGCTCTGGTTCACTGCGCATCTGGTTCACCGCGCATCTGGTTGACCCTGCGTCTAGTTCACCGTGTGTCTGCTTGACCCTGCTCTGGTGCACCACGTCTGGTTGACCCTGCGTCTAGTTCACCGTGTGTCTGGTTGACCCTGCTCTTGGTTCACTGCGCGTCTGGTTCACCGTGTGTCTGGTTGACCCTGCTCTGGTTCACTGCGCATCTGGTTGACCCTGCGTCTAGTTCACCGTGTGTCTGGTTGACCCTGCTATGGTTCACTGCGCATCTGGTTGACCCTGCGTCTAGTTCACCATGTGTCTGGTTGACTCTGCTCTGGTTCACCACGTCTGGTTGACCCTGCGTCTAGTTCACCGTGTGTCTGGTTGACCCTGCTCTGGTTCACTGCGCATCTGGTTGACCCTGTGTCTAGTTCACCGTGTGTCTGGTTGACCCTGCTCTGGTTCACTGTGCATCTGGTTGACCCTGCATCTAGTTCACCGCGTGTCTGGTTGACCCTGCTCTGGTTCACCGCGCGTCTGGTTGACCCTGCTCTGGTTCACCGCGTGTCTGGTTGACCCTGCTCTGGTCCACCATCACCTTGTTTGCCACATGCAGGCAGTTGAGGCCCTGGCCCATGCGTTTCCCTTCATCCCCCTCTGCAGTCCCACTGTCAGTGCGACTCACAGGTAGCAGAGTCCCAGCCCTTCAAGGCCCCACAGCCCGTGCCCCCCTCCTCCCATCTCATCTCTTCCCCTCGTCACCCCTTCTGTGCCCCAGCCACGCTGGACCTCTGTTGGCTCTGAGAACATGCCAGGCTTTGCCCACATAGGGCCCTTACTCTGCGTCTCCAGTTGTCGACCATCTGGGCCCTCATTCTTTCAGGCCCCAGCTTAAATCTCAGCTCCTCAGAAGGGCTTCCCCGACCACTCGTCATCTTAAGTAGGATGCCCCCGTTGGTCTCTGGCATCCTCTGTGTTGCCATCACAGCCCGAATCACAGTCTTTAGTTTTTTGCTCATTTGTTTCCCATTATTTTCTGTATTCAAAACTAGCGTACGAGGTCCATGAAGACCAGGACGTTGTCAGCTTTGTTTCTGTTGATCCCAGCACCTGGCTAGTCTTTAATAAGCATTCGTTGAATGAACACATACATCCAAATTTTTTATGATTTTTGTGTAAAATCCCAAATTTCAGCCTGATACTCAAGGCCCCGGCAACCTTTTATCCACCATCCCTATGTTCTAGAACATTCCTTGATAACTTTCCCACTTGACATCCTTCCACTTAACTAGAATGCCCTCCTGTTTTCTCTAGCTCTTAAGCACCAGCTCCTCCTTGTCCCACACATAGAGTAGCCACTAGCTTCTCTGTATTTTAGAAACGAGAACCCAGTTCCAAAGCTTCTCCTTCCATTTCAAACAGTCCTTTCCCCACTCACTTCAGTCACAAATGACACCCAGCTGCTTCCTGGTACATTAGCAGTGAACATGTGGACTTCTGCAGGAACTTGATCTGTGACAAGCATGCAATGAATGCTTGTCCAATGAACTTGTACACAAATTAACCCGATGACGTATGCACAGCGTCCTGTGTTGTCTAACAGCCCTGGACACTGTAAAATCTTTCTTCTTCTTCGGCCCCACAGGTTTTCTGTTCCCCAGAGCCACCCGCCAAGACCTCTACCCCAGAAGATTTCATCCGCATGACCAAGGGTATCACCATGGCAACAGCCAAGGCTGTGGCCGCTGGCAATTCTTGTCGCCAGGAAGATGTCATTGCTACGGCCAACCTGAGCCGCCGTGCTATCGCAGATATGCTCCGGGCCTGCAAGGTAGACGCCCTGTGTGGGAGGCGGTGAGGCCGCTCGGGGCAGCACGTGGCGGGGAACAGCCTGGGTGCCCGGGCTCTGGCGCCCTGTGGGACCCTAAAGCTAACATCCCTGGGGGAACAGGAAGCGGCTTTCCACCCGGAAGTGGCTCCGGATGTGCGGCTCCGAGCCCTGCATTACGGCCGGGAGTGTGCCAACGGCTATCTGGAACTGCTGGAGCACGTGCTGCTGGTAAGGCCTTGTCCTGTGCATGCCAGGCCCCTTCTCTGCTTCCCACCATCTGCGTCCACGTCATTCCTGCCTCCGGGGCTGCTCCCCTGGGCCGGTCGTTCCAGGTCACCTGGTCCAGGTCACCTGGTTCCCTCTCACTCCTGTTCTGTCTTCTGTCCGCTTCCTCTCCTGGCCTGTGCCTTCTCTCCATGTGCTGTCTCTTCCTCCTCCTCCTCCTCCTCCTCCTTTCTGCTCGTCAGCCGGTGAGTGCGGTACAGTTCTGTAGCCCACCGCCTCCAGCACGTGTGCAGTGTTCGTGATGCATGGCGTGTGCTCGGATAGGTGGCACGATGCCGGCTGGGCTCCGCCTGCGTCATCGATGGGCTGTTCTTCTGCCCCTTCCCCAGACCCTACAGAAGCCAAGCCCAGAGATGAAGCAGCAGTTGACGGGACACTCAAAGCGGGTGGCTGGCTCGGTCACCGAGCTCATCCAGGCAGCTGAGGCCATGAAGGGTGAGGCGTGACTGGGAGCGGGGCGGGCGGGCAGGCAGCCTCGTCATGGTGCAAGCCCTCTTTTCCAGTTCAACTGGGCTGAGCTGGTCTCTGCTCACGGCCACCACGGCTGCTGGGCCTCCGGTGATGCTAACCCTACCCACCTGTGTTCCTGGCCTCTCCGCCTGCCTTAGCCCTTTCCTTTCCCCTTCATCACACCAGGAACAGAATGGGTGGACCCCGAGGACCCCACGGTCATTGCTGAGAACGAACTCCTGGGAGCCGCAGCCGCCATTGAGGCTGCAGCCAAGAAGCTGGAGCAGCTGAAGCCGCGGGCCAAACCCAAGGTCAGCCCCGCCTCCCGTGCTCCCGGACTGGGCAGCAGGCCCCGCTCACGCCCTCTCTGACTGTGCGTCTCTGTGCACCCTTGCCTGTGTCACCGCAGGAGGCCGATGAGTCTTTGAACTTTGAAGAGCAGATCCTAGAAGCTGCTAAGTCCATTGCCGCGGCCACCAGTGCCCTGGTGAAGGCTGCGTCCGCGGCCCAGAGAGAGCTGGTGGCCCAAGGGAAGGTAAGGCCATGGATACCCAGAAGCAGGCGCCCAGGGCCGCAGCACTGCTGCCCACACCCCGTCCGTGGCCAGGAGGCCTTTGTGGACAGGTCTTGGCTGACCGTCCCCCTCGCCCTGCACAGGTGGGCGCCATCCCAGCCAATGCACTGGACGACGGACAGTGGTCCCAGGGCCTCATCTCTGCGGTGAGTGCACAACACCCACTGGGTCTTCTGAGCCTGAGAGCCTGGGGAGGACTGGAGAGGGGATAAGCTACAGGAAGAGATCTGTTTCCATCTACTCCCCTCGCTCAGGCCCGGATGGTGGCCGCGGCCACTAACAACCTCTGTGAGGCAGCCAACGCAGCTGTGCAAGGCCACGCCAGCCAGGAGAAGCTCATCTCCTCAGCCAAGCAGGTCGCAGCCTCCACAGCCCAGCTGCTCGTGGCCTGCAAGGTCAAGGCGGACCAGGACTCTGAGGCAATGAAGCGGCTTCAGGTGAGGGACCCCAGGCTGTCCCATTGTCTCCTGGGCTGTTCACGCTGAGGCTGTCCCCTCGAGACCTGCTTTGCTGTGAAGGAGTCGAGGTCCCCCTCAGCGCCCCGAGCTCTCAGCCTCATGCCACCTTCTCCACGCAGGCTGCAGGCAATGCAGTGAAGCGAGCCTCAGATAACCTGGTCAAAGCGGCTCAGAAGGCTGCGGCCTTTGAAGACCAGGAGAACGAGACCGTGGTGGTGAAGGAGAAGATGGTTGGGGGCATCGCCCAGGTGAGCTGGCCTCAGGCTCTGGGGGGACAATGTCAGGAGGGCAGCCACGTGGCTGTGCTGCTCCCTGCTGCCCTCCACGCCCTCCACTCCCCCTGCCCCCCACGCCCTCCACTCCCCCTGCCCCGCCCACCGAGCTGAGGCCCTGCCCCCCGCCCCCGCAGATCATCGCGGCGCAGGAAGAGATGCTGCGGAAGGAACGGGAGCTGGAGGAGGCCCGGAAGAAGCTGGCTCAGATCCGGCAGCAGCAGTACAAGTTCCTGCCTTCGGAGCTGCGAGACGAGCACTAGGGCCCTGCCCGGCTTTAATGCCCACGCGGCCCAGAGACTGTGCCTGCCGCTACCAAAGCTGCCTGGGCCGCCAGGGCCCGACCGCCCGCCCCCAGCACGCCCTCAAGTGCCTGCCAAACCCCGGGCCTGGCTCTGCCCGGTCCTGCTGCACATCCCCTGTCCCTGCCCCGACTCCAAGTGCCTTCACGCCCCAGGGCCCCCAAGTGCCTGCTCCCTA
>NW_006921761.1:3534963-3535977 GCF_000298275.1 Orycteropus afer afer
TAATAAGCCTTCAAGACCAAGTCCCTGAGCCCGAGAAAGCAGTCCCAGACTCGGTGGAGGCGGTTGTCAAGCAAAAGCTCCACGTGAGCTTTCCTCAGGCAGCCCCTGCTGCTGGCCGGGGTGGGGCTGCATTGCCACTAGAAACGAGCTGAGAAAGCCTGGGACAGCTGAGAGGCTGCACACCTAGGGCCAGGCCACCCCAGTGTCCAAGAAGGTGCTGCAGCCCTTGAGCCACCTTGCTCATTGGAGGTTCAGTGGAGAAGAGGCTCTACAGGGGGCAGGTGCTGCTTTTCCACTTCCTTCCACATTAACGCCTCCTGCCCACAACCCCCTAGGCTGGCGGCAGCCCCCCAAGGCCGTCACTGTTCTCATTTGCTTCCTCAGCCAGCACTACTGTCCGGTATGTGACGTCCACACACAACACGGCCACCTGCTGCTACTCTGGGCACCTTTTACCTCCTTAAACCCATGACACCTACCCAACGCCACTAGAGGAAGTTTCAAATAGACGGAAATTTTGTCCTCTCCGGCAGCCCATTAGGGACGGTGCCAACTAACACTAGTGATTCATTCACTCAATATTGACCAAGCTAGGCCCGTGCTAAGCACTGGAAAACCAATGTATTAACACGTCTCAGAGGGCTGGCGATTCCAGCACATGCTGCCATGGCCCCCAGCTCCACGTGCAACATCCCAGAATCGTGAGTGGAGAGCCTTGGAGTTCAAATCCCTTCTACAGCCTCCGTGACAAGTGGCAGTCCAGTCTCTAAGCTCCCTGAGCTATGGGTCCAAACAGCTGCTTGCCCTGCCCTGCTCCCTGCCATGTCCTCGGGACCTGTGGCTCCAACCACACACCTTGCAGATGATGTCTCACGGGGCCTTCAAAGAGGAAAAACACCCATTAGATCAGTCATCCTCGACACATGGTCCCCTTGGGGGTCCCCAAGATCTTTTCAGGGGTTCATAGATAAAAATTATTTTCATAATAATACTGAAATAAAAGGAAAGGTTTAT
>NW_006921761.1:3536377-3539637 GCF_000298275.1 Orycteropus afer afer
AGACAAACTGATGATTCAAACTATGGTTAGTTTGGGTTCTTCAGGAAGAAACGACATGAATCTGTCACTTCAGGAAAAAAACAACACAGCATTGGTGGCCGATTCAACCTTTCAAGGAAAATTAGAATCTTAATCACTTGTCTCTGCCACCAAAAGCTTGACAGCTTCTTCCTCAAACTTTTCTCTTGAAAAATGTTCCAAGATATTTGAATCTTGGAAAACTTTTATCTGCCACCAAGAGACTGACAACTTCCCAAGGCTTTTCTGCTAAAACTGATAGTGATATTAATGAAAGTGATTTTTGAAATCTATAACAAACTAATTTCCCAAATGAGTAGCGCACAGCATTACAAAATTCTGCATATGTAAAACAAATCTAATCAAAATGCAAGACAGATTGATGGATTTTAATGTAACCTACTGCTAAAAGGGCAAGGAGGCCATATCTTCTGACCTCCTCTAACCCCACAAGAGGAAGACAGAATCACCATCAATAGCCCAAGGCCTATTCCTGCAAGGCCAGAAGTGGTAGTTATGTTTGTGTGTCAACCTGGCTGGGCCTGGTTGAGTGGCTGGGCAGCTGGTGGTAGTTATTCCCCATGATGAGACTGGCAATCAACTCCATGGGGGGATCTACCACAAGCAGCTGAGTAGCTGCCTTTGGGATGTGGTCTGCTTCCTGTATTTTAGGAGAAGCCTTGGTAATGGTCTCTAGCCTATGGCACCCTTGGACCCTGCATATAGCCGTGTCGTTGCTCAGCAGCCTGCTATGCTCTGCGGACCTTGGGACTCACAGTGGACTTAGTTAGTGGCCTGCCGTGTGGTTTGGTAACATCAGGACTGTGCCTTTTTACTTGTCAAACTTGGGGCTTCTCAGCCTCAGCAGCCAGCAGCTGTCTGAGTGAAGAAACGCCTCTAGCTCCAGTGGGCCGGGAGCAGGAGGCAGAGCTGGACCCCAAGGTTGAGGGGCTTTCACCCAACCCATACAGCCTGGCACTTTGAACTTGGACTTAAAGCCTCCAAATTGTAAGAATAAACTTCTGTTTGTTAAGGTATCCCATTTGTGGTATATTTCTTGTCAGAGCGGCACTAGGTAACCACAACACCAGACATGCTGCCTCCCTCCAGCCCTTTCACCAACCGTTCCTCCCAAAGCACCCATCACCACCCTCCTGGGTTCGATAATTCGCTTCAGTGGCCACACAGAACTCACAAATTAGGGGGTTATTTAGGGAAGCACCAGGCTACAATTCAAGTTCAGGAAAAACACTCAGTCTCTCTCCCAGCCCACCATCTCTCAGCCAATGGTCTCTCACAGTCTCTCTCCCAGCAGCACGTATCTCTCAGGAGCACATCCTTCCTCAGTCAGCAGTCAGAGAGAGTTCTGCCTCTAGGAGGCCTCCTTTTGAGCCCAGCAGAGTGGCCAAACCAACCAATCATAACATCAGAATTCTAAGCACCTGAGAGAGAGACAGAACCTCCCAGAACATTGCTTTGTGCTACTCCCAACAGAAACACCCCAGGTGGACAACTTTAGCAATCAGGAGCTCCTCAGTTGCTCATGGCAAATTCCACCTCAGAATTTACAAAGACTTATGGGTAGAAAAACCACACTAAGTAATTTACTACACCTTACACACCATGAAAAGTCACTGAGATGGTTTCAGATTCCATCCTGCCACTGTCCTTAAGACATGACCACTTGTCAAGTTTTGGTGTAATATCAAAGAAGATCCAGTTATCTGAAAAGTCTATACCAATACTCCTTTCTTTTCCAACTACATATTTCTCTGAGACCAGATTTTCTTCATATACTCAAACCAAACCAATTTATCGCAACAGGTTGAATGAAGCAGCTTTTGTGAAGCCAGGTGTCCCATATGAAGCCACACGTTAAAGGGCTAAAGTGGAAAATAATTGCCATTCCTCACAGTGGTTATTTGGAAAAGTGATCATTCATTTCATAAAACTACTTATGTTGATGTGTAGTAGGGTTTTTTTAATTATTATTTTAATGATTGAATATTTAAAATTTTTCTGTTTTCATTTTTCATGGAGTAGATATCGATAGGTACAACCCACGTCAACAAACGCTCTTTGGGGTCTTCAACAGTTTTTAAGAGTATAAAGAGGATCTAAGTTCAAAAGGTGTGAGACCCCCTGCACTAGGCCCTGAGCTGCGGCAGACGCACAGTGTCTTGTTTGCCTGCAGAACATGCCCAGAGCCGGTGCTAAGAGTCCCCATTCATCTGGCGAACATTGACCACGCCCAGCTCTGTGCCTGGACCTGTGAGGCCTCGGGGATTCAGAGTTGAAAACGAAGGGCCCTGCTCTCCAGGATGTACACACCAGTGGAGGAGACAGCCCAGGCACTCTGGTGGTGAAGTGGTTAAGGCATTCGGCTGCTAAACAGAAGGTCGATGGTTCAAACCAGCCAGCTGCTCTGCAGACGAAAGAGGAGGCAGTCTGCCAATGGGGGTTACTGTGAGTCAGGATTGATGGCAGTGAGTTTAGTTTTGGTTTGCAGGAGACAGGAACAGTTATAACAGACTGTGATGGTGAGAGTAACAAGCGGTTGCAACAGGAACGCGCACGCGGCTGCTACAGGAACGCGCACCTACGTGGTGAAGGGGTGGGGTGGGGGGAGTGGTGGCCAGGGAAGGCTTCCCAGAAGAGCTGACACTTGATCTGAGTCTTAAAGGCCACTGGGAACCGGCTTGGGGGAAGGGCATTTTAGGGGAAGGGAACAGAATCCGTAAAATGTAGAAGCTTTGAGTATGGGTGTGCCCGGCTTCTGCTCCTGTCTGAGCTGAATGCGGCCTGAGGTCCATGGCTGTGCTTTGGGGCTGAGGTTGGGGGTGAAGGAGGTGCGGCCAGAGAGGTGGGCAGGGGCCAAGCCAAGGGCCTTCGAGACCATATAAAGAAATGTGGATTTTTACCCGCAGAAGGGGAGGGAGTCAGGAGGGGCTGGGAGGATTTTAGGTCCTATTCGCATCCACTTTAAAAAGATCCCCGGCAAAAATGCACTGACCCCCGTCCCTTTAGTTTTGTGTATGTCACTGAAGGTAAATTATATTTCAATAAAATGCATTTAAAAAGAAAGAAAGATCTCCGGCACAGTGTGGAGGGACAGGCGGACGCAGGAGCTCGGGGCCGAGTGAGACCGCAGGCAGGCGCTGCGCCGGCTCCGCCGACGCCGAGTCCACAGGGGGAGCGGGAGTGGAAGGTGGGCGTCGGTTCCCGGGACGATGGGGTGTCTG
>NW_006921761.1:3540461-3564294 GCF_000298275.1 Orycteropus afer afer
CCAGCCCCGACGCAGCCATGGACGCCATCAAGAAGAAGATGCAGATGCTGAAGCTGGACAAGGAAAACGCCATCGACCGCGCGGAGCAGGCCGAGGCCGACAAGAAGCAAGCGGAGGACCGCTGCAAGCAGGTGGGGCCGCGCCCAGGGCAGCGCCTCCCCGACCCCCCGCCCCAGCCAGCCCCCCGAGGCCCTCCTGCCTCGGCCGGCCACCTTTAACTCCTCCACCAGAGCCCGGGGAGCCCCACTTCTGCCCTGGTAGGGCCACGACCGACTTGAAGGCTTCTCTGCCCTCCCCCCCCCCACCCCCCCAGCCCCCAGCGGGACCGGCTCCCCTCCGCCAGCCCTCCTCCTGTTTACCACCTTCCAAACCTGCGCCTTCCCACTGGCCCCTGGCACATCCCTGGCCCCGGCCCCTGCCCGGCCGGGCTGACCCAGGCCCTTCTCTCCCAGCTGGAGGAGGAGCAGCAGGCCCTGCAGAAGAAGCTGAAGGGGACGGAAGACGAGGTGGAGAAGTACTCGGAGTCAGTCAAGGATGCCCAGGAGAAGCTGGAGCAGGCCGAGAAGAAGGCCACTGACGTGCGTGTGGGCCGGGGGGTGTCAGAATAGGGGCCACGCATGGCGTGGGAGGACCAGGGGCTCGAGGGCTCCCCAGCACCGGCACAGAAAGGGTTTCCTCTCCGGCACCCACGCTAGGGCCAGCTAGCACAAATGATCCAAAACCATGGGGCTGGGTGGCTAAGAACAGACCACCTACCTCAATTAATCCTTTAGCTGAAAATGGGGAGGAGGCTGCAGCCACATTGGTGAGGCGTGTGGGAAGCAGGGGTGTGAGGTACTGGTAGATAAGAGAGGGGGGAGGAATCCACAGAGGGGACCCTGCCCTGGGCTATACTCCCGAGGGGCCATTAGAAATTCCCTGGCCTTGACCTCTGGCCCCAACAACCCCGCTGTGCACTGGGGCCCGGCTCATGTTCTGACGGCTCCTCATTTACCCTCATTAAGCTGTCAGCCTCTGCAGCGTGCCAGGCCACAGGGCAGAGGGGTAGGGCCACAAATGCCAAGGCAGCCGCCTTGGCAGTCCCTGCGCACTCTGAGACTTCTCTGCCCGCCTCCCAGCCCCAGCCCCAGCCCCAGCCGACTTCTTCACTCCCTGCCTGCCGTTGGGCACCCCACCTTGAGGTAGAATGACCACACAGACAAAGCACCTTTGCCATTCTTTGTCTCGGTTTCCACCCAGGAAACCTTCCACCCAGGGGTGTTTCCAGATTGAGATGAGCCTCTGGTCGCAGTTACAGAGGAAGTGGCATAAATCATGGTCTGAAAGCCAGAGGTGACGTCACTGGTCGTGGTGACCCTTCGCCAAGCCCCCCGCCACCCCCAGAGTCGGGTCTCTGTGACCTCCAGCCTTCCGTTTTGGTTCTCCACCAGCGCCGGCACTGGGAGGGGTCTGACCTGCAGCTGCTGGGGGGGGGGTGGCCCTGGGCATCTGACCCGCTATAAATAACCAGGGCCTGGTGCGGCTGGAGGCAGGACTGGAAACCCAAGGAGCTGGGGGGGGGGGGGGGGGGGGACAGGGACAGAGCTAGCGAAGCAGGGCAGCAAGGCCAGGGGCAGGGAGGAAACGTTCCCAAGCTTCTGCTGTGACCTTGAACACACCGTGCACCTACACGGTGCTCAGTGCCCCCTTCTCTCTAGCTTCCTGTTGTCCATTTTGTCCAGAGAGCACTGTCTGCCCTTTAGTTAGCAGCAGCCAGGGCCAGGAAGAGCTTTAGGAGTGGGAAGGACAGAAGCTCAGAATGCCAGCCCTGTGATGAGGGCGTCAGGACTCTCCAAAGTCAGCCCATCGTCCCACCACCATGAAGAGGGTTTTCCGTGGCCAGAGCCTCCTCTCTCTCAAGTAGACCTCAGTGTCCCCCAGAGTCACTCTTCCCAGCCCCCAGTGCCGTCCCTAGAATCCTTCCACACTGAGTCATTCGGCCCCGTGCCCGTGACGGGCTCTGGTCCCCTGAGGTGGCCAAGCTCCAGGTGCTTTCAGCACCTGGAAGGCCAGCTGCAAGCAGCCTTCTATATATGGCGCTGAGCGCCTCCTGCCCTACAGGGCCGCCACCTGGCAACGGCGGCCGTCCCCTTCCCCTGTGCCCACTCTGTGTTTACTGGTTTCCATTCCTCTATGATGGTCCTTTCTCTTTTCCGTCTTAAATCTCAGGGTTCCTTTGTCTCCGTCTTTGAGGGACAGTGCTCTGCTCATTCTTTGGGCGGTGTGTTCTTTCTGTGTGTTGGTTTACTGTTTCCTGAATAGTGATTGTCAGGATTACTTGGGAGCTTTGGAAAAAAAAAAAAGATAAACTTCCCAAGCCCCCACCCTGGAGACCCCAGTTGAGTGGGTCACCCATGGAGCTTGCGAACGTGTCTGGTTTGATAAGCCTCCAGGATGGGTCTGCTGATTGATTAAGTATCGGAAGCACTGTGTTATCTCGCACGGCCTTCTGAGGGAGTAACTAAGATTAATAGAGGGGGAAACTGAGGCTTAGAGAGGCTTAGTCAGGTGCCCAAGGTCACGCAAGTGTTGAGTGGCTGAGCCGTGGCTCAGGGACAGCGTTCTAACCCACAGCTAAGGCTCCTCACCCCAGACCTCACTGCTCCTCCCATTGACTTCATGCCCTGCCAACCCTTTTGTTAGCCTATCATCAGTTTTTGCGGACTTTCTCCAAAACCTCCGTGGTTTTGCCTCCATACCCAGGGTGAGAGACTCACCCCACTGCCTCCTTCCTGGCTTTGGCAGGGAGCCCCGTGCCAGAGCCCTGGCTGCTCCCACACAGGCTGGGCTTGCCGCCAGCCTCCTGCTTGGAGTCTGCCTGGCAGCCAGTGACGTCACAGAACTTGATTCGGTGATTGGCTATCTTTAGCAGCAGTGAGGTCTGGTTGGCCTAATCCTCTAGCACCTTGCCTGGACCAGGCTGTACTGTGGAGGAATAGGGACTGTCTCTGCTCAAGGGGGAAAGAGGGACCTGGATGCAGAGAACCACTGGGACACTCACCATGCACAGTGCCAGAAGAGGCCCTGTAGCGGGGGAGTGGGGCCGGCCGAGGAGTGGGCTCTTGGCTGGAGCCTGGAGTCTGCACAGAGGACGGTAGGTTGGGTGGAGGATATAGGTAGAAAGTATAGAAGCCGGGAAGGCTAGGTTCTTTCTAATCTTGCCATCCCCCCTGAGCCTCTCTGAACCCCAGCCAGGACTGGCAAGGCCTTTCTGACCCGAGACCTTTGACCACAGGCCGAGGCAGATGTGGCCTCCCTGAACCGCCGCATCCAGCTGGTGGAGGAAGAGCTGGACCGGGCGCAGGAGCGTCTGGCCACCGCCCTGCAAAAGCTGGAGGAAGCCGAGAAGGCGGCTGATGAGAGCGAGAGGTGGGCAGGGCGGGCCTCAGGGCTGGGCTGGCGGGAGGGGGCCGTCTCTGCTGGTCCTGACCCCATTCACTCCCTTCTCCCTGCCGCGTAGAGGAATGAAGGTCATCGAAAACCGGGCCATGAAGGATGAGGAAAAGATGGAGCTGCAGGAGATGCAGCTGAAGGAGGCCAAACACATCGCTGAGGACTCGGACCGCAAATACGAGGAGGTGATGCCCGGCCGGCCCCCCTCTCTCCCACGTCCCATCTCCCGGGGTCCCTCACTGACCCCCATCCTTCTCTCCCGCCCCCCACAGGTGGCCAGGAAGCTGGTGATCCTGGAAGGAGAGCTAGAGCGCTCAGAAGAGCGGGCTGAAGTGGCTGAGAGGTAAGAGCACCGTGGACAGCACGGAAGCCTGGCCGACAGAGGCTGGGGCGCTCTGCACAGTGGGGAGGCGGTTTCCCCGGTTCATGGCCATGGACACAGGTCCTGTCTCTGACCCCTGCCCGCTGCCCCCAGCCGAGCCAGACAGCTGGAGGAGGAGCTGCGAACCATGGACCAGGCCCTCAAGTCCTTGATGGCCTCAGAGGAGGAGGTAGTGGCCTCTCTGGGCATGGCGCCCTCTCTCAGCTCACCTGCCCTCCTCCTCCGGCTGTGGCTGCGGCTGCGCTCTCTCACCTGGGGCCATGGGAAGGGCCTGGGGCCTCCGGACTCCACCTGCTCTCACTCTCACTACTCTGCTCTTCTCTCCTCTCCTCCGTCCCTCCCCCCACTGTGTCCTCCTGCTGCCTTGCCCACTGTGCCCCCACACCCCACCCTGCCACACGCCCCTGCAGTAAATGTGGGGACCTAGAGGAGGAGCTGAAAATTGTCACCAACAACTTGAAATCCCTGGAGGCCCAGGCCGACAAGGTAGAGGGGGCAGAGGCGCAGTGAGGATGGGCACCTGCAGGGGAGGTGACGGGCCCAGGCAGGGAGGGGCTGGGTGTTTGTGGGAGAAAGATGAGAGGTCTCATGGAGGCGGTGTACTGATGGCGTGTGTGTGTGTGTGTGTGTGTCCCCAAAAGTATTCCACCAAAGAGGATAAATACGAAGAGGAGATCAAGCTGCTGGAGGAGAAGCTGAAGGAGGTGAGGGTTTCCTTCCAGACCCCAGACCCTCCTCGCCTGGCTTTGGCAGGGAGCCCCGTGCCAGAGGCCTGGCTGCTCCCACACAGGCTGGGCTTGCCTCCAGCGCTCCTGCTTGGAGTCTGCCTGGCAGTCAGTGACGTCACGGAACTTGATTCTGTGATTGGCTATCTTTAGCAGCAGTGAGGAATTGGGCAGCTGATTCCTGCCAGAGGCTGCCTGAGGCAGCTGGTTTGGGGAAGGGGTGGAGGAAGGTTGTCTTCGGTGACAGTCTCTGGGGGAGTCTAATTTGTTCCTGTTTCCCCCACCCTTCCTTCGCTCCCAGGCTGAGACCCGGGCAGAGTTTGCCGAAAGATCTGTGGCAAAGTTAGAGAAAACCATCGATGATCTGGAAGGTAAGTGATACGCCCCTTGCCCCAGCAGCCCCTCAGAAGGGCTGCAACCCCTGGTCCCCTCATCTTCCCCCCCTTGCACCTGCCGCCACTGGACTAGGATTGCCTCAAGAAAAAGGAGGCAGTCGGCTTTCGTAAAGATTTGTGGGAACCCCGTGGGGGTCACTGTGAGTCGGAGTCGACTCGATGGCAGTGCGTGTAAACTCGGGCTGGACCATCTAGGACCCCACACACCCCACTGACTCTGGTGGGCTACGTGCGCCATTGGGTACTCGTGCCTGGCCACAGCCCACCCACTGCAGTGTCCGAGAGTCCCCTGGAGGGCTTCCAGCGCAGGTTCCTGGGCGGCTGCTGATTTGGGGCTGAGAGCCTGCGCTTCTCACAAGCTCCCTGGTGTTGCCCATGCTGCTGGTCCACAGGCCACACTTTGGGCCGCGCTGACCCTGACAGTTTCCTCTCCAAGGGCGACACTGTGGAGCCCTGCCCCGGGACCTATGCTTCAAATAGAGAGCTACCTGACTATCTGGGTTTGCATAACAGCATGAAGGGAAAACACTGTTCTAAGCTAGATACCGAAAAGTTGGACATCCGGGTATTTGCTAGGCTGTGGCTGGTTCTCCCGTTCTCACAACTCTGTGCCTCATATCGCTCCCTTTGCTGGTACAGCCACTCTTCAGCTTTCAGAACTGCTGTTTCTCCTCCTTCTGACCTTCCCAGGCGGTTCCTCTCCACGTTAGGGCGTTAGACCTTCCCCCTGAAGGAAGGCTCCCTGCTAATCCAGAGCACTGTACCCCCGGGTCCCCGGGGGCTGCGGGAGCTCCTGGAGGAAGAGCCACTTTGGGGTACAGAGGAAGGCAAAAGAAAGGGGTGCCGAGGGGGCGGAGGAGGGCCCCTGCCAGCCGTCCACCTGCTCTCTGGTCTCTCTCTGGCTGTCACCTGTCTCTGACTTCATTTTCCTTTCCACTGCCCTGCCCCCTTCCTTCTCTCCCTCCATCCCCTCCCCACACTCCCGCTTGGTCCCCACCCTCCACCCCCACCCAGACGAAGTCTACGCGCAGAAGATGAAGTACAAGGCCATCAGCGAGGAGCTGGACAACGCCCTCAACGACATCACCTCCCTCTGAGCCCCGCACCCACTGCGGCCCCTCCGCTCTCTGCTCCCCTTTCCATTCTCTGGGGAGGGCGGGCAGGAGGGACAAAGTTTGGTGACACTGCACAGTCAGGCTGCAAGCAGCCACGGGAGGGCCCCCATCACACCCGGCCCCCACCCTGGCACTTGCTTCATCCTTCTGTCCATCTGCTTCCCCACACCTGTGAGTATCCACCTCTTTCTGCTGCTTAATAAACTCTTAACCTCGTCTCCTGCTGTCCTCCTGTCCTCCATAGGCACTTCCATCACCCCACAGAGCGCTGGTTGACTCCCGAGACCCCTGGCCCCAGCACTGAGCCCACGCACAAGCACTGTGGCCCATGCTGAAACACCCTCCCCACGGGGCACTCGGCTGTCACTCTCTCTCACTGTTGCATGTGGCATGTGCGAGCCCATCGGGCACCCTGACCCCACGGGTGCCTGTGAGACACACCCCACACAGACCCTGTCCCTGCTGCAGAGCACCCAGCTGGGGTCCCAGGATGGATGGAAGGGGGGGCAGGTACAGGGGAGGGGCAAGAGGTTACGAAAAGTCTGGGGCGAAGTTGGGAAAAACACGGGGGTTTTCACTGCAGCTGCAGGTCTGTTTTCTGCCTCCTGTCTGTCTGCCTGTCCGTCTGGGCCTCCCTGCCCTGGCTTTGTCTTTCCTTGTTTCCACCTTTCCTCACCCTTCCAAAGGAGACCAAAGTAGTGGATGACTCAGGCCTTCCCACCCCACCTCCGGGAGCCTGGCCTCTCCGGGACCCCGGGGCATGCCGCCTCTGTTCTCTTCTTCGTCCTGGTCAGTCCCTGCCACGGGGCCGTCCAGCCCCAGTCCTCTGTCTTCCCGTGTCTCCATGTCTGTCTGTCGCCTCTCCCCTGTGTGCCCTCCTCACGTGCTGCTTCCCCTCACAGAGACCTTGGCCAGTGCCAAGGAGGAGAACGTGGAGATACATCAGACCCTGGACCAGACCCTGCTGGAGCTCAACAACCTGTAAGGGCAGTTACCCCTCGTGCCAATAAACGGATGTGACCAGTCTCACAGGCCGTCAGCCTTTCTTGGTGGTAGTGGTGGCTAGTGGTTTTCCAAAGTGGTTGAAAGGGTGCCCAAGGAAACCCTGAATGAACAGGTTCTGGGCCCACACTCAAGCATGGGATGTCCTTATCAATGGGGTCCGTGAGATTGGGGCACCAGGCTCCCTGAGGAGAAGTTGGAGAAGTCTGTGGCAAGTGGAGACTCCCACAGGGCTGGGGGAACACCCTGGCCTCTCACCCCCCAGGACAAGGGGGCCTCACATCACACTCCAGTGGCAGCTGTGCCAGGCAGCTGGTTCCCAGGGCAAACCTGCAAGAGCTCCACAGATTCTGCTTGGGCAAAGGGCAAGCCCCAAAGCTTCAATGTGAGTTTAAGCCCAAAGGCTGCAGCCTCCCTACTTACACATACACACAACACTCACACACAGCACTCACACATACAACATACACATACAGTCGTACATACCATATACACACACACACATATAGACATTCATACACTCACTCACTCATACACATGCATATACACACTCACTCATACACACACTTCCTCATACACAAGGTCTTGCGAACAATATTAGTCATTTCTTTCCACTTCCTGACACCATCTGTGGATGGTAGAAAAATGTGCACCCCCTAAGATGCCCACACCATAATCCTGGAACCTGTTACCTGGCATAGCAAAAGGGGGGTGGCAAATGTGAGTTAGGATTTTAAGATGGGGAGAATATTCTAGAATTTCCAGGTGAGCTCCCCGTAATCACGAGGGTCCTTAAGAGGGGCAGGAAGGTCAAAGACCACAGTAGAAGCTGTGAGAATGGAGGCAAGAGCCAAGTGATGTAAGGAAGGGGCCAGAAGCCAAAGAGCGAAAGTGACCCTTAGAAGCTGGAAAAGGCCAGGAAAGGAGCTTTCCCTCAGACATCCCGAAGGAAGGAAGCAGCCCCGCCCACACCCTGCCTGTAGCTCTCATTTCCGACCTCTGACCTCCAGGACGTGAGGGAGTAAATCTGTGTTCTTTTAAGCCAGAGTCTGGCAGTTTGTTACAGCAGCCATAGTGATTCACACGCTGTCCCAGTGCCGTGTGGACAAAGGCGCCTGCCACATATTTTATTGTTGTTATGTGCCATGGAGTCGGACCCGACTCACAGCGACCCCTCCTTGGGTTTCCAAGGCGGTATCACTACGGAAGTAGATTGCCCAACCTTTCTTCCTAGGAGCAGCTGGTGGATTTGAACCGCCTTCTGGTTTGCAGTCAAGGGCCTTAGGCTTATTTTTAAGAACTCTTTGGAGGTTAACAGGCAGTGGTGTAACAGGCAGGCCAGGCCGCGGTTTGCAGATCCCCCGGTCTTCAGCCAGCTTCTCTGTGCGCTCTCCCGGGCGGCCTCTAGGCTTCTGTCTCGGCGACCTCTGCTGGCTGGTAGCTGGCATTCCCTTTGGCCATGCATTTGTGTCTGCACAACCAAAACAAGAACCAAAGCCCTTGCTGTGCAGTCCATCCCGACTCACGCGACCCCCGTGTGGGACAGAAAGATTGCTCAACAAGGTTTCCTCGGCTGTGGTCTACAGAGCAGAGGACCGAGCCCTCCTTCCACGCGCTGCCAGTGGGTTCAGACGGCTAACAGTTGTCTAGCGAAAAGCATCGTGTCACCTGGGGGCCTAGTCAGAAAACCTGCTCAGGGCGACCCCATTTGCATGCAATTGCCATGACTGTGCTGGATGTCCGTCTGCCCGGTGGGTGGTCAGCCACCTGGGGGTGGACGAGGATGGAGCTGGGCTTGTATCTAATGAGAGGGGCAGGCAAATACCTTCGCTGTCTTCTTATTTGCACAAGGAGAGCAATGCTGGTAACAGCGAAGAGAAGGCCAAAAGTCAGTGCCAGGATGTTACCTGAGAGGGAGAGGCGAGAGGGCTGCCTTAGGGAGTGAGAGGGGCTGTGGGGCTCACCCCGGCCTGCCTCGTTGTGACCCCACCACTGCCCCAAGTTCTCCAACAGCCTCCCGAAGAGGCCACAAAGGGATGGGGGGACCCAAGGAAGAGGGTGAGATGAGCACCCCTTTTCTTCCCTAAGATAGAGTAGCAGAGGTTGTCTGGGAGGCAAATGCCAGATGTCCGGTGCCTCATTCTGACCCTCCCTTGCCCTGAGTCCCTGGCAGAGCCCAACATCTTGATCTGCAGAAAAGGAGAGGGAGCCTGGGGGGAGCAGACGTGGTCCTGACCAGCCCTGGGGTGTCCCCCAACATCAGGAGCAAGAGGGGCGCTCTAGACTCACCAGCACTGAAGCAGGAACTCAGGTGGACTGAAGAGAGAAGGGGGACATTAGAATCAGGCGCTGTGACCTCGGAGGACAAACGGAGACCCGTGAGACGATGAGGGACCTGAGGCTCGGGGAACATGGCGGCATGGGACCCCAGACAAAGCTGCACCTGGTTCAAAGGTCCTCGGGCGACCGTCCACTCCAGCAGAGAAGGAAGCCTCAATCACACGCCCGTTCAAAGGCTGCGTGGCTCGGAAGTTCATCTGCAGCCGAGAGTCATCCGGTCCCCAGAGGGTGTCAGAGAGGGTGTGGAGCTGTGGCGGGCAGCAGACAGAGGGTGGGCTTAGGGAGCAAGGGGGAAGGACAGGCCAGCAGCCCCTCTCACAGCCAGCCCCTCAGGGCTCCTCCCTCCTTCTCCCCCAAGTCCGCACGGGGCCCCTTCAGCCCTTTGTACCTCCTGTCACCCTATAACCCCCTTCTGCCACATCACCTGTGTCACCCCCAGGGCCCACCTGCTTGGCACTCAGCTTCACTGTCTGGTTGAACACAGTCCAGGTGACCCCCTGGGCACAGGAGGGGGTGGTCAAAGACCCCTCATATCGGAAGTAGCGGCTGAGGTCAGAGGGCAGCAGGGCAGATACGTCCAGGCCTGGGACCCAAGCCTCTGAGCCTGTGGAGAGAATCTGGGCTGGGTTCCACCTCGATCATGTCCCCTTGAAGTTCCACCTCCCAGAAGTGAAGTTAACTCCTTGGGACCCCTCCTTCACTAAGAAGGGTCCTTTCCACTAACTGAGCACAAGACATCACTTAGAGGAAAATCAAGGGCTTTGGGGCAACCGGCAGAAGGACCCCAAAGTGGGTCTTCACGTTTCTCTGTGTGCTGCCATAACATGCTGAGAGTAGGTGCACCCCAGACTGAACGAAACAGGAACGCTGAGCCGAGTAACTTGTAAATAAATAGAAATATTTGTAACGATATAAAGACACGACCCCCAAACTCAAAAACTGCAGTTCCCTCTAGTTCAGCCAAACCTGAGGGTCCAGCAAGATAAGTGGTATTTAAAATGAGGGAGCTCTGGTAGCATAGTGGTTAAGGCACTTGACTGCTAACCAGAAGGCTGGCGGTTCAAACCCACCAGCCACTCCTCGGAAGGAAGGTTGGGCAATCTACTTCCATAGTGATACTGCCTCGGAAACCCAAGAAGGGGTCACTATGAGTCGGGTCTGACTCGACGGCATATAACAACAACAACAACAACAGAGTAACTGAGGAGGGGAAGACCTCCAACCAAAGTCATTTAAAATTTAAAATATTTACTGTTTATGAAGGAGACGTTGACAGCTCTTAGAAAAATGTGAGCTCTGAAGACTTGACCCTGGAAGTTCCACACACCATTGGTTTTGTCTCCTTTGGTTTTTGGTTTTTAACCATCAAGCCTGTGGGAGCAGTTGGCCTGTCTGGCTCTGTTAAGCTTCCCATTATCACGATGGTGGGCATGTCACACCGCAGCCACCTCTGAAGGCGAGGGAGTCCGTCTCCACCCTCAGACTGTGCTCCTCCAAGGGCCAGCTAAGAAACGAGGGTCCTGGCGGTGGTGGCCGGCCCAGCAAACTGACCTTCCTCCGCGACTTCTTCCAAATGGGACAGCAACTGCTCATAGGCGCTGTTTTCCTCTGGGCCCTCCTGGAGAGGACAGTGCAATGCAGACAGACAGCTGTCTCTAGGACCATGGCGGGATGCCTGAGAAGTGGTGGCTTCCCGCAGTCCTCCCCCCTCCCTCAGCTCTGAGGAGCTGGGAACAAAACCCTTGCGCATTATTGCTGAAAGTGCATTCACTCTTACTTTGCAAACTAATTGAAGAGCTTGGCCAACTGGAGAGGAAGGAAGTGGGGCAACTGGACTAGGACACAGACCCTCAGTGACCTGGATTCCAGTAACATTTCCGGTCTCACCCACAGCTACTGCTGTACATATTTCACAGTCCCCCAAAAAAGTCATCCCCCGCCTTTGCATTCCCGCTACATCCACTTTAACCCTAGCACTCTTGTGATTGACTTTGGAACAAGGTCACCTGACGTGCTATTCCTCAGGCATTCCTCTGAACTGGGCACCAGGAGGCTGGGTAAGAGGTCAGCGAGTGAGTGAGCCTAGTGTTCCTACAATCCACTGGCCCCCCAAGCCATTACCCAGCCATTCCATTACTAGGCCCGATGATTATGGGTTCAAAGAGGAAGTATCCATCTAGACTTTATTGCGCTTCCCCAAGGGGCTTACTGGTTGTTGGAGTATTAGAGAAACAATTCGAGCTGACACCCTGTCTGTTGTGCCTGTGTGCTCTGAATCAGAGGCTTTGCACATGTTCTCCTCTCTGCATGGGAGATGCCTCTTTTCCTTTCCCACTACAGAGGGGTCACTAAGGAGCCTGCTGGCCTAGTGGATAAGGCATTCAGCTGCCAGCCAGAATGTCAGTGGTTCAAACCCACCAGTGGCTCTGGGGAAGGAAAGCGGGGCAATCTACTTCAACTGGGATCGACTGCACGACAGGGAGTTTGTTTTTTTCTAGGGAAGAGTTCAAGTGTCACCTCCTCTATGAAGCCTTCCTTGACAGTCTCTTCTGCTTTAGCGTGTTCTTTGTATACGTTTATCATGTTAAAAGGAAGCTTGGGCGATCTACTTCGGTAGAGATACTGCCTCAGAAACCCAAGGAGGGGTTGCTATGTATGAGTCAGGCAACTCGACCGCAGGGAATTTTTTTTTTTTTTTTTTTTTGAAATCATGTAATAAAGGAGCCTTGGTGGCACAGTGGTTAAGGACTAACTCGGTTGCTAACCAAAAGGTCAGTGGTTAGAACCCATCAGCCCCTGCTCTGTGGGAGAAAGATGAGAGTCTGCTTTGCTAAAGATTAAAGGAGCGCTGGTGGTGTGGTGGTTCAGGCATTTGGCTGCTAACCAAAAGGCCAGTGGTTGGAACCCACTAGCCACTCTGCACAAGGATGGGGCAGTGGTGGGGCGCTGTGAGTCTGAATGAATGGACCACAGTGGGTGTCGTTGGGCTTTAATTCCGTGAAGATTGACAGCCTGGGAGACCCTGTGGGGCAGTTCCACTCTGTCCTCTAGGGGCGCTGTGAGTCAGAATGGACTCCAAGGCAGTGGGTTTGGTTTGGGCTTTGCTTCCATAAAGACCGCAGCCTAGGACACCCCGTGGGGCAGTTCCACTCTGTCCTCTAGGGGCGCACCCTTCTAGGGGAGTCAGAATCAACTCCAGGGCACTGGGTTTTACGTGACTCACAGCAAGGGATGAATGAATGACCTAATGAGTGAATGAGATGACAGCCGGGGGCAGGGTGAATGTGCTGGGGCGGAGTCTCCAGGGGCAAGCGTGGAGAAGCGGGAGTGGGGATGGCCAGGGCCAGTACCTGCAGAAAGGCAGCTAGCACGGCCACGCCTCCCGGGCGCCCCAAGGCTTCCTCGACTGTGGCAAAGGTGGTGCTGAGGTGGACCACGTGGATCTGGAGAGGACGGGAGGGTAGGTGGGCCGGATCTCGGACCCAGCCCGCCCCTTCGCCGTCTGTAGACCCCTCTCGGCTCTCCGCTTACCTCGGCTGGAAAACGGTGGCCACCCACGGTGTGCTCTGAGCCCGGGCGACCCGCGGCCCCCCAGTGCAGATGCAGCTGCAGGGCTCGGTACTCCTGCCCGGGACTCAAGGCCATCTCCAGCCCGGGAGGGAGCGTGAGCTGCACTGCGGGGGAAGGGGCAGTGAGCCCCCACGGGCCCGCCCCTTCCCTAGGCTCCGCCCCGCATCCCTGGCTAGCCCTGCCCCTTCCCTAGGCTCCGCCCCTCAGCCCCGGCTAGCTGCACCCCTCGGTTAGCCCCGCCCCTCAGTCCCAGATGGCCCCGCCCCGCAGCTCCAGCTAGCCCCGCCCCTCACGTGAAGCTCCGCCCAGGCGCCCTTACCAGTGTGGCCGTTGTTTTGCAGGTGCAGTTCCGGGAGGGGCGGTAGCACGAAGCCCAGGAGTTCCACGGGTCGCAGGGCTGGGCAAAACGCGGCGAGCTCCGGACGGATATCTACCGGGGACTGGAAGCGACCTGCGCAGGCTGGGAACACCTGGGGCCAGGGCGGGTCGCCTAGGGTGGGGGAGTGTGGTCACGAAGTCTAGGGAACCCGGGTAGAAACAGTGGGGGTGGGGACAGGAAGCCTCGGAGAGGCGGATAGCAATCGGGCTCGTGGGCGGGGCCTGGCAGCGCACGGGGCGTGGGCGGGGCGCCCAGTGGGCGGGGAGGCCGGTTGGACCTGGCAGCCGAGCGGGGGGCGCAGACTGGGTGTGTGCAGGGGCTGGGGGTCTCACCTCTGTAGCGCCAATGACTGTGGTCTTCCCCTGCGTAAATGAGAAGGATCAAGAGACCGGTCTTGGAGCCCAGTGTCTCCCCAGTGACCAGAACGAGGGGGGCCCTCACCAACCGGAGTTCGCAGCCTGATGGGGCTGGCTAGCAGGTACCACACAGGCCTGCAGGGGGCCACGTGTGCAGCACAATGGCCGATGGCCAAACGTCATTCCACAGCGGGGTGGGCCAAACGGAAATCGTCTGGCCGCGGGGTGTGTTTGGAACCTCAGCCTTAGGGTCCAAGTCACAGCATCGTCCCTCCTCCCCCTCCCCACTCCTCGTTCGCCCCTTTCTGCAGCTCTACGTCCTTCCCCAAGGTTCCTACTTGGAAGTCAGACCGGATTCCTCGTGGGTGCCTCGTTCTGCACCTCACTTTCCTCAGCTGGAGCTGGCTGAGACCAGCCATCCACCTCGGCCTTCCGCTTCTCTTCCCCTCGGTTTCCTCCCTCTTCCCTTTCCACATTGGCCCTTAATCTCTGCACATTGGTTCCTCGGCTCCTCCTCCTCTCCCACGACCCCCTTCTCTCCCCTCCTCTAGCCCCTCCTCCATCTGTGCCCCTTTTTTTGTTTCCCCCTTTGCCCCCTTCTAGCTCTGATGAGGGAACCGGGCTAGTGGTAAGGACGCCCCTGGGACTGGGAAAGGCGACTGTCGGATCACAAACCCCTCTCCTCTCCTGAAAGTCCCTGCGTGGTGCAAACAGGTAACCGAAAAGCTGGCGGTTCCAGTCCACCGAGACACCTCGGAAGAAGGCCTTGTAGGCTCCTTCCACAAAATCGCCCGTTGGAAACGCTAGGAAGCGGTTATACTGTGATGCACATGGTGTCCCGTGAGTCATAGGCCACTGAGCAGAAACTGGTTTTTGGTTCTCCTCTGCTGAAAAGTCCCTGCCTGAGTTGGGGTGTGTGTGGGGGAGTCATGCACCCCCTGGAGCCCAGAAGTGGGAGCTGGTGGCCACTTACCTTTTCTTCCCCTGTGGGCATGGTTTTCGGGACCCGGAGTGTTCCTGGGAGCCTCCGTGCGTAGGTCCTCTAACCTCAGAGAGTCCTCTTCACCTGAATGAGTCTCAGCCTCAGGTGGCCCTTCCTCTCCAGCTGCCTCCTCCTGTCCGGGTGGGTCCTCTTCACTGGCAAGGTCCTCCTGGCCCGGTAGGTCATCTTCCCCGGACCAACCTCCTCCCGGCGGGGTAACCCCCTGCATCTGGGGCAGGCCCTGGGGGTGGGCAGGCCTCAGGAGCACGAGGAATAGGAGCAGCTGCATGGTGGGGCCCTGGGCTAGGGCCTCGGTCAGCAGGGGCTGCCAGGGGCCGGGGCCCTGGGGAGCCATGCGGCTAGCCGTGGGGTGGCCCGGGACCCAATGTGCACCGGCTGTGCGTGCCTGGGAAGCAGGAGCCAGTGGGGGAGGAGCGAGCCTGGAGGGGAGCAGGCTGACTCACAGAGTGCCCTTCTGTAGAGATGGAGCCAAAGTCCCACGGGTCGCCCTGGCCCTGCGCCCCTTCCCCTACCAAAGCCTGGGCAGGGGTGGGGTCGGGGCAGGGCTGTGCTCAGGCAGCAGGTTATCGGGGTCACAGGCTGAGCCTGGGACCCAAGGCACCACCTGGCACTATGCAGGCTCTCCCTGGCACCACCCGTTGCTTGCCAGCTAGTCTCACCTAACCCTGGCCTGCTTCCCAGCCCCAGGCAGGGAAAGGGAAAGGCAGGGAGCTGGGGCCTCCACGTCACCTGGCTGAGAGGGGAAGTGGCCCATGCTTACATCCCTGGCCCTAACCCCACCAGAGAGCGGGTGAGGGGGTAGGGAGAGGTGCTGGGGAAGCCGGAGGGCTGGCTGGTAGGTGGATGGGTGGATGGGTAGGGGAGGTCCACCTGGGTATGAATGAGACTGAGGAAATGTATGGGAGGGACTCTGATGGGTTAAAAGAATGTATTTCTCAGCATATTGTCCCACTGCTCAGAAACCTTCACTGGCTGCCCACTGCCTACAAAGTGGGCGCATCATCTCCTTCTGGTCAACCTCCAGTCCTTTCACTGTCTCACCCCGGGTACCTCTCCATCTTACCACCTACTACTTCCCTTCATACTTCAGCAAATTAAACTCTTCATTTCCCCTCCAAACCCTTCACTACCTTTGTTCGTGCAGTTCTTCTGCCTGGAATGCCATCCACTATTGAATTCAACACGAATTTAGTTAGTACCTGTTTGGTGTCAGACACTGGGTTATGGAACTAGGGGTACAGATTGAATGACACATCTCCTGCCCCTGAGGGGCTCCCAGTCTATTAGGAGCAAACACCACAATACTGAGGAGGGAGAGATTAATTCTGTCTCAAAAGATAAACCAGAGGTAGGCAAAGTGTGATGAGGACCTTGAAAAAGTGGTTCCGTTGATAGAAGCAATTGAGGAAAGGTATTCCAGGTGTGAAGAACAGCGCAGGTGTGCAGGTGTAGGTCGCGTGAGGGGCATGAACGGTGAAGACGTGCAGAGGCAGGCGCTGCTTGAGCAGGGTCTGAATACCAGGCTAAGGAGTTGGGTCTGCTTCCTATAATCCAAAGGGAAGCAGCGAGTATGCTGAGCAGGAGAACAACAGAATCCCATGCTCATATAAGGTCATACGAGGGCGTGTGTGAAGTATGAACTGGATGCAAGGAATGCGTTGGAAGAGAGGGGACCCTCAGCATGAGCTTAGGGTCCCAGACGGCTTCTTCATTCAGCCAGCATTTACTGAGCGTCCTCCAAGTTGCCACCGTTCTCAGCCTTGGGATGCAGCCTTGAACAGGAGGACAGGCTTTCTTCTCCAGCTTACCTTCTAGCAAGGCCTCTATGGCTTCCAAAACTGGAGACCACGACCATCTCAGGAGGTCCATGTCAGGGCTAACATTCAGTAGGTGCACGCCAGTGTGGCTGTATAGGTCAATAAAGATGTTGGACGGTGTCTAATCCTGTTGGTAAATAACAGAGGACCACGCCTTCGGGGGTCCTGCTACCCCATTTCCTTCTTGGGGACCCTCCAGACCTCCTCAAAATCTCTCAATTAAATAGGTAACGTCTGGCACGGGAGGAACTGTTAAGACCTCACTTGAGTGCCTTGGTCACCCACTCTTGTGGGTCAGTGCACGTAAATGTAGATACTGTAACTGTTTTGAACATTTCCCCTGTTTAACTCCTTCACGATCCATCTCAAAGGCCACTTTCCTGGGAAGCCTTCCTTAACCCGCTCTCTCACTGGTCAGGAAGAGATCTCTGGAGCCTCTGAGCCACCACAGTTATTTGCCTGCCCCCACTAATGACCCTGGCCACCATCCAGTGCATATTAGGGTGATTTATGACCACATTTTATCTCTTCTCATAGCCTTGAGCTCTGTAAGGGCAGGGGCCAGTATTTGATTTCGTCTTTCATTCACCAGCTATTGTTGAACATTATCTCTGTGCAGAGCTCCTTGCTGGGCACCGAAGGGATTCCTGATTGACTGAGATCCCCTCAAGGAGCTTATTGTCAACAGCATGTTTGTGTCAAAGCACAGCTGTCCGAGGAGCATGACATCACTTTTTTAATAGCACCTGAGATCATCTGCCTTATTCAAGTCACTGTCATACTGTGGACCAAACTTGCCCAGATGAACAATGGCTGTCCTCCAAGCAATCATCTTAGGAGGCAGACAGTCTAACGGAATCTAGGTTGCCATTTGTGGGCCAGATTAAGAGTCATCCATAGCATCTGAGCCCGCGTGCATTATGGATGGCCAGCTCATCGTCTCGGTCAGTTGTATTGCCGGCCCCTCACTTGGACCCTGATGCTCAGAAGGTGCCTGGGAATCTGAATGGGATGGGCGTGGACAGAAGTTTGTGGTAGCAACTAACCTAGTTGAAGTGGAAGAATTCCTGGAGTCCAAAGAACGGAAGGACCCTATTGACTAGAGTCCATGTATCTGGACATCTCTGTCCAACTCGAATCTCAGTTCTGCTCCTTTCTTCCTTCTTCCAAAGGTTCTGAATGTCTGCATCTCTCTGTTTCTTTTTCTTTTTGGAGCTGGGTTGCTCTGCGTACACTCCTCGGAGCACTGTATGTGCTCGTCTTGCTGGCTCTCTCGCCACCATCGCTGCTGCCTTTCTCTTTCGGAGTACACATCTGCCTCTAGGTGCAGATCTCGCTCCATGACAGCTCACTGCTTTTCCAAATGTTCCCTGCGGCCCTGTCTTTCTTAGGCTGTCTGTCTCTGTCTCTGAGTGGCTGTTTCTCTGTTTCTGGGCAGAGGATATGGACTCTGACCCTGAGTCATTCCACCACAGCTGGGAGTCTGCCAAAGCCGAAAACAAGTTTGAGCTCCCTGATTTCTTCCAATCCTCTCCAGGCTGGAACAGGACGTGTTCAGGACTGACTGGGCCACCGTTTGCCTGGCCCAGGACTGCTTTACGGTTGTTTAAGACCAAGTCTTTGGTCATTAGGTCTCTGACTTCAGACACTGAGGCGCCATGTTACTAAACTCTGTCACGTCACTCTCTACCCCAGGGCTGCAGAGAGAGCTACTGATTGGTGGGGTAGAGGGGAAAAGTCCCCCTCCTCTTTCCGCCATGGATTGGGAGAAAAGACCATTGAAAGCCCTTGTGGGGTCTTGAGGCTGACCTGTAGCTCTGGCCCACACACCATCAGCCATTTTGGAGCTGAGCTGACTCACAGGATGAGAAGGGATGGGTCTTTCCTATAGACCCTCATGACTTCTTCTGCCCTTGTTCCTCTTAATACTCTTCACTGGCCCATTCATGCACTCCCATGGCTTCTATAAACTGATGACAGCCGTGTCCCCACTCTGGACTCCCCAGGCCGCGTTCAGATGTGTAACCTCCTGCCTAGTGGACATCTCCACTCGGATTTCCTTAAGAGCCTCCAGCCCAAAAGGCCCCAAGTGGAAGTCACTGTGCCTGAAAACCTCTTCCTCTTCCATCAGTGACCACCACCACCCTCCACCCAGTACCTTAAGCCAGAAACTTGGCAGTCTTTGCTTTCTCTTCTTCCTTCTCTCGTGACATTTCATCATCGAGCCTTATGGATTCCATCTTCTTAGTCTGAACTTGCCATCACCTCTTACCTGGTCACGTAATGGGACTTGCTGACTCCATGTGGCCAGAACAATCTTTCTAAAGTGGACATCTCATCATCTCACTTTCTCCTTGAGACCCTTCAGTGGTTTCCCGTTGCCCTTAGGATAAAGTCCAACGTGCTTAACAGGGCTTCAGAAGGCTTCTCTGGCCTTCCTGGTGGCCTTGTGACATGGGTTGGTCTAAACAGAGTAAAGCATTTGATGGCTGAGGAAAGCCACTCATTCTTTGTCCGGATATGGACAAGGAAGCACGTAGGCACTGAACTGCAGACTGCCAACTTGCAACCACAGAGGAAGCCAGTTTTAAGATGAAGGCAGAACCACGGGAGGCAGAGTGGAGCAGCAGAAAGAGGTGCCTGGAGCCATGATTCAGCTGCTGGATTACGTTAACCTAGTCCCACCTGGATCAGGACTTTTTAATTGCATGCTAAATTGTATTGTTTAAGCCACTTTGAATTTACTGCTACTTGTGCTATAGAAAGGAGCTCTGGTGGCATAATGGTTAAAGCATTTGGCTGCTAACCAGGTCAGTGGTTCGAACCCACCAGTCGTTATTCAGGGGAAAGATGAGGTGGTCTTCCGTAAAGACTGACAACCTTGAAAATCCTACAGGGCAGTTCTACTCTTTCCTCTAGGGTCGCTATGAGTCATAATGAACTCAGTGAGAGTTGGTTTGGTGACAGTCTTCCTGATGAGACTGTGATTTGGCCTCTCCCGCCGCTCCCCTGCACTCCTGCCTCTGTCCTCACAGCTCTCTCCCTTATAACCTGTGTTGCAGTCTTACTGAACTTCTAGGAGGCCCTGGAATGCATTGTTTTGCTTTTTTCCCCTCAACCTCCAAGTCTTTGTTCCATGCTGTTGGTCTCTCTTTCCCTTCTCCCCACCCCCAGGGCTTTTGCTCTCATTATCAGTTTGCTTTCCCTTATCAGTTCACATGTCACTTTCTCCAAGAAGCCCTCCCTGCCTCCTGCGCAGTCCCTCCCACAGTGCTTGCACAACAGCCTCTCCCCTGTAACGAACAGCACCTGCCACCGTCTGTGCTGACTCCTTGCCGTGTCTGTCAGGCTGGACTGTAAGCTCCATGAGGACAGGGGCTCTTGCCCACCATCGCACCCCTGTACCTAGCACAGTACCTGCCACTTGACAGGCATGTGAGTTTTGTTGAATGATTGATGATTGTTGTTGAGCCCGTTTAAGGCTTCTCCAGCACCCACTTAGTTGACAGCAAAGGTTGAGGGTCATCAAAGGACAAAAGGGTTGTTGACGCCCCTCTGACTTCCTCCCCCAGCCCCTCTTTCCTGTGGCTTTGGGGCATCTGTTCCAGGTGGAATACGGTGTGCCTGATCTGCTCGGTGAGAGACTTGGTCCCCAGGGTGAGGAAGGAAAGTGTCCTTGGTGTATCTTCCCTGCTTCAACCTCTTCGACCTCCAAAGCTCCCAGTAGCCTCTGTTCCCACCCATCTCCCACCTGCTCAGACCACATTCACACAGTGGCAGCATACCCAGACACACCCATCACCAACTGGTCCTGAGCCCTGCTGCCGTCATCTGGCCTCACGATGAGAAGTCATCGTGGATTATGTCCTCTCTCACACCTGAGCTCTTAACGCCGCCTGTCCCCCATTCAGTTGCCACAGTGGTCTGTCCTCCACCTGTATGAGCCCAAGGCAGTCTGACCGAGAGGCTCCCTTTCTTCCATTCAAGCCCTGTGAGCTGCCCCTCCCCGACCAGCCCAGCCTCCTGCTCAGAATGCTTGGAATGCCAGAGAGCCCAAGGGACCTCAGAACCTGGGTAATTCCCTGAGATCCACAACAGTGGGAATGGGGTCTACAGTTTCTAACATTTTGTTTTTAGTAACTTTTTATTTCTAGTTAAAAACCAATGGCTGCTTGATTTAGAAAACTTAGGCAAAAGAAAAAACGCATAAGGGAATTAAAAAAACAAAAAACACCTTATTTGTCCCGTTTTACCCCTTTAACCTTAGTGACTCAGAGCCTTACACAGATTTGGTGCTTAGTGTTTATAGAGTGAGTTATCTTTAATCCCACTCTCCAGACACAAAAAACCACAATTAACTTTTCAATGTTTATCCTTCAACTATTATTATGTATATGTTTTATACAAAAATGGAATCACACTGTGCAGCTTTGACGCCTACTTTTTTCTCGGCGATATACCACGGGCATTTTCCCTACTGACAGTTTTCTGGGACATCATTTTCTTTTCTTTCTTTTTTTTTTTTAAGTTACCAATATTATTTGTCCCTTTATTTGTTGATATATTTTAGATATGCTTTTGTTTGTTTAGTTTTTGTTATTTTTATTAATGCTTCTATAGACGTTCTTATGTAAGTTGCACACCAAATGGATGCTTTTTTTTTTTTTATTTGATTTGGGTGAAGATTTACAGAGTAAATTCACTTTTCATACAGCAGTTCACATACATCATGTCTCATGTCATTGACCAAAATTTACAATGCAACAGCTCCCCTCCTACATCCTCCCCATAGTTACCTCTTCCCAGTGTGGGACATCATTTTCAATGCTTTCAGATTATTCCATCAAATGTACCACACTCTCCTTAACCCATTCTCTGAGATCACCGGACTTTTAGATGGCTTCTGGTTTTCTGTTACAAACCACATCGTCAGACATCTTGGTGCACACATTTTATACCCACGTCTGTTTCGTGAGGATGCGTTTATGTTATATCGTGACCAGGTTTACTCCAGGACCACTGCCGATTCCTCAGAAAGCCTAAGGAGAACCTCGTCCATTTAATCTCTGATTAGGTAACACAGACTAATAACTCAAAGCGTTTGCCTTTGGTCAGAACGACAGCCCTCTTCCATTGCCTGTCCACACCTGCTGACCAGAAGTGAAGTGGCAGGCTGTGGATTAGCACCAAAGGAGGAAAGGAGTAACTTAAAACCTATCAACTTTTGTCAGGGGCCAAAACATCCCAAACCGTGTGAACCGTGAGGGTTCCTCGTACTGGGAAGGGCGGAGCCCTCCCTGTGTCCGCACAGGCCCAGGACAGAGTACGGACCCACTACTGACCCCTTCCCACTTCTACAGATGGGGTACTGAGACCCTGCGGCGTCTGCACCCCCAAGTCCCCTGACTGCAGTCCAGGCTGCTGCCCAACTTAGTGCCACTCAGAGGAGCGGGGTCACACCCTGGGCCTGGGGACCAGCCCGGCTCCTCGTACCAGCTGACCCTGTCCGCACAGCTCAGCGCCGCCCGGGCCGCGGGGCGTGGGCCTGCAGGCCTCCGCGCATGCTCCGTCCTGAGCACGCGGCCTCCGGGCGCCAGGGGGCGCGCTCCCTCCTGGGCCCCCGCCCCGGCCCCGCCCCCGGAGCGGTTGGGATTTGAATCTCCGGCGGGTTGCGGCCGCAAGGGTCGACCCCGCGGGCTGGCCATGGAGAGCCCGGGGTCCAGTACACGGTGCCCGTTGCAAGAGCAGCGTGCTCGTTGGGAGCGCAAGCGCGCCTGCACCGCCCGTGAGCTTCTGGAGACCGAGCGACGCTACCAGGAACAGCTGGGGCTGGTGGCCACAGTGCGAGGCGGGGACCCCAGGGTGCGGGAGGGGGTGTGCGAGGCCGGTGGCCCCGTTTGGTGAGCCGTGGGCCGTCCGCCGCACGTAGGGAGCTCGGGCCGACCCCTGCAGACCCCAGCTGCTTGCTCCTCGACCTCCGCCTCCTCTTCCTCCAGACTGGTGCTAACGTTTCCTCCTTTCCTAGTACTTCCTGGGGATCCTAAGAGCCAAGGGGACCCTGCGACTCCCGGAGCGCCAGGCCCTGTTTGGGCCCTGGGAGCTCATCTACGGTGCCAGCCAGTGAGTGCAAGGGGTGGCGGCAGCGGGACGGAGGGAGAGCCCTGGGCTGCGGCCGTGCACGGAGCTTGGAGTCGGAAAAACCCAAGTGCACGTTGGGAATAGGCCCGTTACCTCCCCTGTGACCTTGGCCCGGGACCTTCCCGGGACCCACTGCCTCCATCTGTAAAAGGTGGTAATAACACCGCCCCCGGAGCAAGGTTACAGGGATAAAGAAGGTGGCGCCTGGGTAGTCCCCGGACGGCTCTTACTGTCCTTGCGCACACAGAGATCTGCTTCCCTACCTGGAAGAAGGGCACTGGGGCCAGGGGCTGGAGGGCTTCTGCACCCACCTGGAGCTCTACACCCAATTTGCTGCCAACGCAGAGAGGTCCCGGACCACCCTGGAGGTAATCACCTGGAGGTGACTCCAAACCCGTCCCCTCTTGCCCGACGCATTTCCTCATTTGGAGACCAAAACTTCATGCCTAGGGTTCGGGCGTCTACGGAGCCCTTTAGGTGTCCAGCTCTGTGCTCAGCCCCCTGCGGGGAGACAGGGCTTCTCGGGGGCACACGCGGCCTCAGGGGCGGGCACTGCCTACGCAGACCACTGCACGGACGGCTGGCTTCATTCCCTGCTGCCACCCCTTACCCCTCACCCCAGAAGCAGCTGAAGAGAAACAGACGTTTCCGAAGGTTCGTGTGGCTTCAGGAGGGTCGCCCGGAGTTTGGGGGCCTTCAGCTCCAAGACCTGCTCCCCCTGCCTTTGCAGCGGCTCCAGCAGTGAGTGAGGCCCCCCCCCCCCTCCTGTGTCTGCTGCCCTCAGCTTTGGGGTGTGTCCCATCTGCCTCTTCCCTGGACCAAACTGCTCCTAACGGTTTTTTGTGAAACTCCGCAGTAACCAGGCCCTACAGGCTCGGGCCCTTGGCTGGGACTGTGGAGGTCTATGTTGAAGTGAGGGGACCTGTACCATGGCCTGAGGCAGGGTTTGTTGAGATGAGGGCCGGCTTAGCTTAGAATTTCTGACCCTGGGGAAGAGGAAAGGGGTCATGGTCACTGCTGTCTACAGCATGCTCTGTAGGTTGACTTGACCTTGGCATTGGCCTGCTGCTGTGTGGCTTAGCCTGCCCCTGTATGGGCTGGAGGGCGGCTCTGTGGTGTGAGCCCAGTTCTGAGCCCGAGATCAAAGAAGGGGGTGCAATAACTAGAAGCAGATCTTTC
>NW_006921761.1:3564394-3567551 GCF_000298275.1 Orycteropus afer afer
GGCCTGAGGCAGGGTTTGTTGAGATGAGGGCCGGCTTAGCTTAGAATTTCTGACCCTGGGGAAGAGGAAAGGGGTCGTGGTCACTGCTGTCTACAGCATGCTCTGTAGGTTGACTTGACCTTGGCATTGGCCTGCCGGTGTGTGGCTTAGCCTGCCCCTGTATGGGCTGGAGGGCGGCTCTGTGGTGTGAGCCCGGTTCTGAGCCCGAGATCAAAGAAGGGGGTGCAATAACTAGAAGCAGATCTTTCCTGGCCTTTCAACTCAGGCGCCTGTGAGCCAGGCAGACAGGTGGCTTGTGCCCAGCCCTGCTTCCCCTCATAGACTCCACCGGTCTGATTCCAGGTACGAAAATCTTGTTGTCGCTTTGGCTGAAAACACAAGTCCCACCAGCGCTGACCACCAACAGCTCACACGTATGTCCCTGTGCCTCTCTAGCTCAGGCAGACGCTGCCTCTGCTGTGTGCTTTCTTGTTCCCACCTCCCACCATGGCTGTTGGGTCCCTCTCTGCCACTGACATGTGCACAATGTCACTGCCCTGCCCACTTCTCAAGAAGCCAGACCCTGGCCCTGCCACTCTTTTACCACTAGTCCTTCAAAGCTGTGACGGGAGCGGGACGTGGGATGGTGTTGCAGGGGCCGCTCGGCTGATAAGTGACACTGCCCAGCGGGTGCACACCATCGCTCAGAGGCAGCGGAACGACCAGCACCTGCGGCGTGTGCAGGCTCTGCTCAGTGGACGCCAGGCAAAGGGGCTCACCTCAGGTAGTCTGTCCTGCCCCTCAACCCTCAACCGCCCCTTTCCTCCTCTTTGTGTTAGCCTCCTGGGGCCGCCGTAACAGAGTACCACTAACTGGGCCCTTGTCCTAAAACAAGAGAAATTTATTCTCTCAGTGTCTTGGAGGCTACAGGTCAGGAATACCATCAGCAGGGCCGCGGTCCCCGAAAGCTCCGGGAAGAATCGTCACTTCTTCCAGCTTCTCGTGAGCCCGGTGGTCCTTGGCTGGAGACGCGTCACTCCAGTCTCTGCCCCAGGCTTCACAGGGCCTGTCTCTTCCCACGAGGACACTGATTCAATTCATGGCCCACTCTAACTCACCCTGAACAAACCTCACTGCCGTCGGGTCAACTCCGACTCACGGTGACCCGACACCAGGATGCCTTAAGCTTGAGGGCCTCCACCTGCGCGGCCCGTGTTTCTGGATAAGGTCACTGTGAGGTTCCAGTGGACGTGATGCTCTGGGGGATACCATTCAGCCCACTGTGTGGATCCAGCAGACACAGCCCCGTTTGCCCACTGCTCTGTCCCCCTGGGTCACGGTCCCGGAGCCGCACGGTGACCACTGCCCCACACCCCCAGGGCGCTGGTTCCTCCGGCAGGGCTGGCTGCTGGTGGTGCCTCCCCGAGGGAAGCCTCGCGCCCGCATGTTCTTCCTCTTCACTGATGTCCTCCTGATGGCCAAGCCGCGGCCCCCGCTGCACCTGCCACAGAGTGGCACCTTCGCCTGCCGGGCCCTCTACCCCATGGCCCAGTGTCAACTCCACAGGGTCTTTGGCCACTCAGGAGGCCCTTGTGGTGGCGTGCTCAGTGTAAGTACTAGGAGGGGACCCTACGGGAGTAGCTAGGGCTTGGGCTTAATGCCTAGTTCTTATTTCATCCCTGAATGACCTTCACGGAAGCACAAAGGCTCTGGCTTTAGCCTGGAACTTTTCAAGTCATGCACTAAGCAGTGTCTCTCCCTAGCTGTCCTTCCCCCAAGAGAAGCTACTGCTCATGTCCACAGACCAGGAGGAGCTGTCACGCTGGTACCACAGTCTGACTTTGGCCATTGGGTAAGTAAGTTGTGTCAGGAAGAGTGCCCTGAGGCCTGTGAGGCTCCAAGTCCTTGGCTGCACGTGAGCAGTTGTGAGGCTGTCTCCTGTCTGCCTCTGGGACCTCCCGGCCCTGAGGGTGCTTCTGTGCGAGCAGGGTGCTCTCCGGCTGTGCCTCAACCGTCTCCTCTCCACAGCAGCCAGAAGAACTGAATCCCCGATTCTAGAAACCAGAATACCTCACGGATAGGCCAGCGCCAAGAGTGCAAAGGCATCTGCTTACTAAACACAGAACCCTTCATGGTTCCAAAGGGTTGTTTGCCTGGTACCAAGGACCGGCTCTTTATCAGGATACCAAGTCTCACCTGACTGGACCTCAGCTGAACCAGCCGTCCACACAAATGAAGGGATTTGGGGCAGATATGCTCAGTGCTAAGGAGCCCTGACGCCCCAGTGGTCAAAGCGCTTGGCTGTGAACTGAAAGGTCCGCGGTTTAAACCCACCAGTGGTTCTGCAGGACAGATGTGGCAGTCTGCTCCCATGAAGACTTACAGCCTTGGAAACCCTATGGGCCAGTTCTACTCTCTTCTATAGGTCGCTACGAGTCAGAATGGACGGCAGTGGGCTTGGTTTTTCAGCTCGGTCCTGCCCTGTGTCTACAGCCAGCTGTTGTCAGTGTTTCTGCTTTGTAAACATGCCAGGTTTATGCTGTATAGCGTCTCTGTAATTTATTTTCCCACTGGATTTAATAAAAAGAAAAATTTTGAAAGGCCTTTCTCGGTTATTTTAAACGAGAAGGATGTTTGTGCCCCGAAGGCTGGCATGATGGTGGCCTGAGAACTCCAAGGAAAAGAACTGCAGCCCCCCCGCCTCTGACTTCACCCGGGAGGGCGGCCTCGTTTTGTCCTAATAAGGGAAGCTTTGCTCTGAGGCCCACTGGGCCCTAGGCACCTCGAGTGGGCGTGTGGCCAAGCGGCTGGGGCGGGCAGCACGCAGCAGCTCCGGGCCCCGACAACAGCCGCGCCTGCCCTGAACCTGCAGCTGCCTCTGCTTCCCCTCGGCCACAGCCCTGCCGCTCCGCCTTCTGAGGCCCTGCTCCGCTTCCCACGCAGCAGCTGGGCTCCACGTCTCTGCGTTCGGGCTTCCGGCCTCCGCACCCGCGTCCTCAGGGAAGCGCACCCCGGCCTCTGTGCGGGGAAAGATGAAGCGTGTTCCGGACCCAGGCCTCCCCTTCCACCTGCGCCAGGCCCGCGCCTCCAGCCCCCAGCTGGCTCCGGCTCCTCCACAGCCTCACCCGGCTTGTTCTCTCGGAGCAGCTGGTGGATGGTCTGCACCTTTGTGTTCAGA
>NW_006921761.1:3567943-3570973 GCF_000298275.1 Orycteropus afer afer
GGCCCCTGGCCACAGGCTCTTCGCTCTCCTCACCACTCAAAAAGGGGGTCCAGCTGGGCCATGAGGCTGTTGAGGTGCTGTTCCGCCTGGGCCAGCTGTTGTGTCAACTGGGCCAGCTGTTGCTCTGAGTGAGGAAAGAAGGGGGACAGCGGTTACTTGTCTCCTGCTGTGCCCCAATCCCCCCCACACACGGACTAACCCCGAACCCACCTGACTGTAATGGTCCCGTGTCTGCCTCCTGGGGAGCTGCGGCCTCATCCTTCCCCTGCAATGGGACAGCAAAGGGCAGAACTGCAGCAAAGTCCCGGCGCACCGCCTCGGCCTCCACAGCCGGTGAGACGTCCGAGCAGGCTATTGGGCCTTCAGGCTACAGGGTCGATCACACGCAGGCCAGCCGCCCACCCAGAACACAAGCAAGGTGCCAGTGAGGCCGACATGTGGTCATTCACGTTCACTGCCCAACAGTGTCGGATTACCCAGCACGCACAGTAAGGACAGGCGGACTCGTGTTTACTCATCTGCAGGGAATAATTCCACACTTTCCCACCAGGTTGGAGTCTGCTTCTAGGTGTGGTGGTATGTCTGTCCCAACCCCCAGCCCCTTCCTACAGAATCAAAGCCTCTTCAAATTTACAATCCCGACGGGACAGGGGACCCAGTGAGCAAGGCAAGCAGATGGGGATAGAGCCATGTGAGGTCGTTCACCACAGCCGAGCTCAGTAAGCCCAAGTCAGCCTGTGTTTACCCTGCTTGTTGGGTAACCCGCCCCTGTCCAGGAGGGAGCAAACAGCTCTGGCCGCTGTTCTTACAGAAAATCACAGCGTATCTTCAGGCCACGGTGCCGATCAGGCCCCCAAAGCCACACAACGTGCCAGCCCTCGGGAGTGCACAGATGGCAGTCGCATGCCCCTTCCCCAGCATTCTCCGCATGCCTCCGGGTTTAGCAGCCCCAGCCTTTCCAGCCAGTGCCCACTGGACACGGTTTGTCAGGCTGCTTGAGTGGGAGTGAGTGTGTGCCCTGAACAAGTGAATTCCCCAGGAGTGCTCAGATCGGCAGGCGAGACACACACTACCTTGTTCCAGCTCAATGTCTAAGCAACTTTCAGAGACCCCACTGCTAAACCCCGCTTCGTCCAGTCTGTCATGGGGTCCAAGGACAGCACTAAATCCATCCCTGCTACATTCCGTCATCAGGTTCAGCCCCTCATTGCAAGCCAGTCAAATCGACTCGGTACCATGAGGTCAATAAGCTATTCCTTCTAGCTGCCCAGTTCCAAGCCACCCAAACCGCCAGCGCATAGGTCTGGGTCTTTCCCCAAGAGAACAGGAGGCCGCCTGGCACCCGAACACCAGACACTCTGCCTACAGCCATCAAACGCTCGGCCACGGCTGGGGCCTCCCCAGGAGCCGCACCCCGGGAGCCTGGCCACTAGCCGGGTTCCAGGCCAGCTCGGCCAGGGACTTGAACTCTCTTCCCTGAGCTGCCGCGAGGAGTCAGTGCGATGCCATTATTTACAAAGCAATGAAAAAAGCCAGAGGATCAAGTCTTCGCCAAGAGACAGAGCGGAAGGTGTCCCGTAGCTGCTCACACTGCGCCCCCACGACACCCCCACCGCGGCCGTCCGGCACCTGCAGACACTTGTACAGCACAAAAGCCACGACCGCCGCCGTGTACAGCGCCCCCAAAGGCAGAGCCCCGGCTCGGGCGCGCTCGCGCTGCTCCTTGGGCGGCGGCCGCCGCCGGGCTTCCGAGGCCTGGGTGGGGTCCCCTGCGGAGCGAGGGCAGAGGCGGGTCAGCAGGGCTGGGGCCTGGCACCCGCGCGCAGTCCCGGCTGCCCTGCACAGCCCTCGCTGGTACCTGGGCGTGCCCGGAGGTCGGGGCTGGGCCGGTCTCGGAGGAGCCCGGGCAGCAGAGACACCAGCAGCAGCCCCAGCACGGCCCAGAGCGACACCGGGCCGGGCATTGCCGGTCCCACAGACGCAAGCACCCGGCGGTGCCGAGACGCCGGCGCGGGCGGACTGCCCCAGTGCGCACGCGCACACGGGCTCGCCACGGGAGCGCCAAGGAAAGGCCCCGCCCACCTACTGTGGGGGCGGGGCCCACTGTATTTGCATGTGGCAGTGTGGGCCCAGTTTTCCTAAATTACTCCATTTCTTACCTGTTTAGGCATTCTTTTAGCCCTGATGTGCCCAGAAAGCCTCGTGTCTTAGGAAACTATGCCTAAAAGTGTGTGTTTTTAAAATTCTTACACTACTCTTTCCCTCACCCTAACTGTAAGAGAAACATGTTGGTAGACCTATAAAAGGAGCGCGTCCAGACGCAAACACGTAGCTCGTGCTGAAGGCCTGCTTCCTAGGCTACGGACGGAGGACTCGTTCCTTTCTTTAATGCCTAGGGGAAAGTCCCCGGACCTCGGGCAGAGAGTGCGGCGTGCGCTCGCACGCAGACTTACCCGCTTTTCACTCAAAGTCCGCCAAGAAGCTTCCCCACCGCTGGGGCGGGCAGCCGAGCGGCGTGATGGCGGGGCGTCGGCCGTCAGCGCTACTAGTTACGCAGGCAGTGCGCTGCTGGGCGCACCAACCTCACGGGGCTCATTCTCAGCGCGGCTCGTTTTTATGACTCGCAGGGCCACTTGAAAATTGCACTCGAAGGCCCTGAGTTGCAAGATCAAATTCTTTTGTTTTAGGTAATGGAAGGCATTCTGAATAAAGTGGAAAAAAGTAATGCGGACTTGGATTCAATTAAAAACCCACTGACGTAGACATATTACAACAGCCATAGGCTGACTGCTAACCAGAAGGCTGGAGGTTCAAACCGACCAGCCACTCCTTGGAAGGAAGATTGGGCAATGTACTTCCATAGTGATACTGCCTTGGAAACCCAAGGAGGGTTTGCTATGAGTCTGGTTGGTTTGGTTTGATTTGCCATAGACTGAAGAGGACATGGAAGGAGGGATATCATTGCTGATGTCAGATGGATCTTGGCTCAAAGCAAAGAATACCAGAAAGATGTTTACTTGTGTTTTATTG
>NW_006921761.1:3572059-3573741 GCF_000298275.1 Orycteropus afer afer
CTGGAGAAGGATGTCATGCTTGGTAGGGTGGAGGGACAATGGAGAAGAGGAAGGCCCTCAACGAGATGGACGGACACAGTGGCTGCAATGATGGGCTCAGGTGTAGCAAAGACCGGGGGGCAGGCGCAGGACCGGGCGGTGTTTCGTTCTGCTGTGCATGAGGTGGCTGTGAGTTGGAGACCATTTGACAGCACCTGACAATGACAACAGCCATAGACTGGATTCGGACTCATAGCGACCTCCCCTGGGTTTCCAAGGCAATAAATCTTTACAGAAGTAGACTGCCTCATCTTTCTTCCGTGGAGCAGCTGATAGGTTTAAACCGCCAACCTCGGGTTAGCAGTCAAATGCTTTAGGCACTGTGCCACCAAAGCTCCTTTTAGTGGGACACATGTGTCTCGAGAGGTCTCTGGTGCTGGAGTTGGTGGGATGAGGGCTGTTTATTCAAATTCATGCAGTTATAGAGCCCCCCCCCCCCCCCCAGCATGCAATAAAACTAGGAAAGCAGCTTCCCACTAAATCCCAGAGGTTTGAAATGTAGGTGGTCCCTGTATGTCCTATGGGTCACAGAAGGGTTCAACACCAAGAAAGACCCAAGAATCAATGCCTTTGAACTGTGGTGTTGGTGAAGAATATTGCATGTACCGTGGACTGCTAGAGGAATGAACAAATGTGTGTCGGAGGAAGTCCAACCAGAGTGCTCCTTAGGAGTGGGGATGCAGAGACTTCACTTGACCTGCTCTGGACGTGTTCTGAGGAGGGACCAGGCCCTGGAGAGGGACACCATGCTGGGTGATGTAGAGGGTCAGCAAAGAGGGCAAGGCCCTCATGAGGTGGACTGACGCAGTGGCTGCGACGATGGGCTGACTTGACAGGGTGGGGAAGGCGTGGGGCTGGGCAGCGTTTGGCTCTTGTTGCTGTGAGTCGGAACCGGTTCCAGGCACCTACCACCACCACTGATACTCCCGATGGCCTGGTGTATAGCTAGGTTTCGCGGTTACATCTTCCTTAAAGAGCCTCCTCTTCCTCCTCCTTTCCATCAGAGCAGGGTAGCCTCAGCATCTGGTGACCCCAGGGAAGGAAGACGCTTGAGGCCAAAAGTTCCTTTAAAGAGGGCAGCCCCGCCCCCTACTGCACTCCAGCTGGTTGCCTTTAGGGAAGTGGGGCCCACTACTGCCAGGTCTTATGATTAAAAAACAACAAATCAGGGCTTTTTACCATTGGAAAGCTTCTCTGTTTTCAATGTTTGCAGGGACTCAGGGTCACACTTTAGTGCATTTGGCACTTACACTTTTTAAACTCTCCTCTATGACAAAATTATTTTCAGTAATGATGAAAGAAATGCATATGACGAGCCAGGAAAGGAACCCAGATAGTGAATGTTTCCTTTTATTGAACTTTATATATAAAATTATGCCAATTAAAAAAAAAATAAAACAATTAAAAATTAAACATTACAGAACAAGAATAAAAAAGTAATGGGTGGGATCTTAGTCATATTTTGTATTTTTTTGTTTTTGAGAAAAGGGACAAAAAACTTATGCCTGCATTTTGATCTGAGTGATGAATAACATTACAATTTTTGGTTTTGATCCTTAACTTCTACAAATTTGTCAATGACTGTCAAAAATACTCTTTGTATATTCAATAGACCATATAATCAAATTTGTCAGTTTTCTCTT